>NW_026933830.1:0-487500 GCF_032062105.1 Saccostrea cuccullata
TTGGACCTTGTTTGATTGTAAATGATGCAAATAATAAATCGTTGAAATATTAATCTGCTCTGTGCTTCTATTACACAAATCATACAGCTGTACATTATGAAATTTTAAATTTCGATGGCGTTCAAAAATAAACATTTCTTCAACAATCCTTATGAAGTTATGTAACTTTATATGCCCCTTTAAATTTTATTACTGTGAAAGTTTGAATGAAAATAAAAAAAAGTATGTACTTCAAATTACTAAGTGTATTCCTTTGAACATGGTTTAGTTTATATCAAGTTTTGAAACACAGTTTGTTGTATCATATGTCATTAAAGTATCGAACTTTCACTTTATCAGAATTGTTTAACTTTTCAAAATAAAAAAACATCAGTCATATTCAGGTACAATTCAGTTTGAATTTCATTTTTTGTCTATCATATTTCTTCTAGTGGCTACGATCTCACTCACCTCACTAAGGGTGCTCACTCCTCCAAGGCACCTGAATCCCCTCTGATCCTTTTAAGTGCGCTTTTTCTCTGCTCCTGTTTTGAAATTTTGAATGGACTTCTGAGTTTATTTCCACATATTTCATATTGTAAGATAAGCCTGGTCCTGGACTCTTTCTGCCCCTGCCCCTTTCACTTGTATTCCAGGCGAAACATTTCTCTACCTCAGATTCAGTCGATAAAATTGATGATAAACAACAAATTTTATTTGATTTCTATCAATTAAGAACATTAAAACATTATTATTTAGACATACAAAATTTATCTTAATGCACAGTAGAGTTAGTAAGGCATCTAGATTCTCAATACTACACAACACAGAATGTTACTATGATTTTGATAAATTCAAACGTTAATAAAAAATAAATAAAGTATACATTGATTACGAATTGCTAAAGTAATGTTTTGCTTAACTGAGTTACATGTTTATCATTTTACATTATAAGAGCAGTAGCATCTATAGTCTCATTAAGTATGCATGTAAAAACTGAACACAAATCAAATTTGGAACAGGTAAATTATTAGAAAACCATATTTTGTTTTACAGATACTCTAAAGATCTATGGATTATGATACAAACAATGATCGATCTTATAAAATATGTAAACAAATCACATATGGGAAGATGCGTTACACACGAAGCCCTGGAAATTCCAGAGGTGGGACCAGGTGCCTAGAAAAAATAAGCGTTAGCATACCCTGTTGTCAGGTCACGACCGTCATGAGCTATGAGCTCTGTGTAACGAAAAGGCAGTTGGAACACTCAGTAGTTAAACTCAGTATAAAAACAAAGACCTTACAGTGGGAATGAAACATGTTAGCCAAAATACGACCAAATGAAGGTTAAATGAAGTAGTGATATCCCTGTAGCATATATCTGTGACTATATTACTTATCCATCTAAATATATGGTTTTTAGGAATGACTAATACAAAGACTAATACAGTTTTCCATGAACACGGTTCAATCTGCTTAGACAGACTGGGAATTTAATGTTCTAAAGGGTTCATTTAGCTAATTCATATTCCGAACAAACTCTGAAACTAAGTAACATTTCCTTTCCCAGCCTAATAATTTGTTCACTAATTTGAACTAGTTTTTCACCAAAGCTAAAGCGTTAAGATTTTGAAAAATACCACAGTATATTAATATAGTTTATATATTTACATGAAGGCAGATTTTTTTAAGGCTATACATGATGTTTAATATCAATTGACTTTACATATATTCAATATAGCATATTAAGGGGTTCTTTAAAAAGTTTACAGCCTTCTTGTTTTTCTCATACTCTATAGCTTCCTCATTTCCAAGAAACATTCTCAACTGTGTAAACCTATAGGGTTTAGCACAGACATATTGTTTGAACATTTTAAACTTAGACAATATTAATATCATAATTATTTTTAGTTATTAGCAGTGAAAGTAAAATGATATAAAAGTTTATTAAATCAGCATGTATATTATAAGTGACGCAAATTCGGTGACTTTATAATTGGAAAGAGGACTTTATTTTGTAAACAATTATTATCTTGTCAAAACAAATTGGATTTTGGTGTTGTTCAAATGCACTATAATTTGTTAGATCATCTTGTAATGAAATTGATCCGAATAGACCAATCAAGCCCATCGATAGTAAGTAATAAAATTTGAACGGAAATACAATGGTATTACTAAGAGTTTTGACTAAGAGCAATAAAATTGGGAACTTTGAAGTAAATAAGTAAAAGAGCTTAAGGCTAGAACTCCTGTGGTGCAGAGATGGGGACTGAGTCCATAAATATTAGTAATGAGTATTCACCTGTATTTAAGGGTGGTGCCATGTTGGGGTTCATAGGTCAACGGACAGAGCTACGGACAAAGCGTAGGTGATTATTGATGGCGAATTAGCCAATGAAATGCATTTTTATATCCGGGATCATGGATACCTACTGAGCACAAAATACCTTGTTTTGGTCAGAAAAGAGTATTCCCGTTTTCATTCCCGGTTTTATTCTCAGATTACTACATCTCTTTGGCATTTTATTTTGGGAATCATTCTTTTGGACTTTGGTTTATTTATTTATTTGGAGTTCGGTCTTAAACTCTTTATATTTTGGACGGGCCCTTTGGACATCAATATCAAAAGTGTATTGGTCTTTTCTGTTCATATTTCAGGAACGAATATTTCTAAAACTATATGATCACGGAAAATTGTAAATTGAAATTATTTAATAAACTTTTGAAATCGACGCAAGAGTTGTCATTGGCTTACATCGTACAAGTCAATTTGGTGCCGTGACCAGGATTTGCGAAGTACTGTGAATTGAATTAATGCTCGGAACCAGGAATGGAAAAAGATTACAAAGTCAATTCGCTACTTACTACCAAGGCGATGCGAAGTATAACTACAATGTCAAACGCAGAGGGAAAATGTGGCAAGGTAGGACGTAAATTTCTGACCCAGAAGTATCTATAGCCTGACCATGTTTTGATTTTTTAAATTTGATTTTTCGGAAATATTTTTGGGATATTGGTTTGGTTTCTTTTAAAGGATGTTTATAAATTTAAAGCAAAAGTTATGAAAAAAATGAAGAAAAAATTAAAATTTTTTTGTTAAAATAAATACTTTGAATATGTTGCGTGCATTCCTTGCCCTAGTATAAATAAAAGTTTTATAATGGTTTCATAAGATTGAGATATAAAAAAAGCATTATCTTGAAATTGAATTTCTGAACACAAGGAATGCATTTAATCATATTTGTATATATGTAGTGATAGTAGTTCGCTTGTAATCAATGTTGTTTAAAAAAGAAGAGAAATTATTAAGCAATAACTTGTAATGGACAGGCAAGAGAAAATGGTAATGAAGTTCACGTCACATTTATTGTCACCATTTTAGACATTGAATTTGAAAATTGACTATTTTTGTTTCGAAGTTTTTAAATCTTGAGAAAAGTGCAACACTGAATCAAAAAATACGTTGGAATTTATCGTGGACTAAATTTGAGGCATTTATTTTTAAATATGACGTTGGTCTGATACCAAGGACGGTGATTACGTCTGACCCAGTGTTAATGGGCCGTCATAAGTGTTTGTACTTATCCTGAGTTGAATTCGCTGCGAGGATGCGATTGTAAAAAGGATAGTACCGTGTTTATGTTTTTGAGTATACCGACTGTGGATATCACAAGAAGTTGTGAAAATGAGGAATACGACAGGTGATAGCAGTCATTTGGAGATGCTGACAGATGAAGAAAACGTTGGAGACTAATGATATTAACTGATTTTTGTTGTACTTTTGAACGGATGCACGAACAATTAATAAGTCAATAACAAATTCTGACGTTGGAGAACAAGAACTTCTTTTTATTCGGACTTAACTTTTGGACTCAAATTTAAATTTAAAGGTACGTGATACACTGATGGCTTCTAATTTGAAGGACGATGCTACCGTCTGGAGTGGTGATAATTGCACTCCGTCATCTACTAAATCACCAGGACTGTATCCGCTGCGTGAACTTCAAAAGTAACACGGTGACTTTTGTTACTTATATTAGTGTGAAATATAACTAAATTTTGATCTATACCTAAGTGTGGAATGAGAACATTGATTCCAAAGCGAACAAGTTTAGTGAAACGTAGTGAAGACGCCAGTAGTGAACAGTAGTGAACAGTAGTAAAACCGTATATCCACGTAGAGTTGTTAGGTAAACATATATTGGACACATATAATGGACCCATATAATCAATGTAATCGTATATATTGGACTTTATTTCGGGAACAAGAAGAAAACGTCCGCGAATGATTACCGTATGAAGTTAACAATTAAGAAATCGTTACTAAATTATTTTCGAGGACTATGGAATTTGTTTAATAAAAAGTTAACAGTGTTGCGGAATTACTTCCTATCTTGTGAACGAAATCAACTGTGACTAAGTTTAAAATTATGTCCCGGATCTGACGGAGAAATTTCCAGTGGCCACAGAAATTTTTTAGTGTGTGGGGACGAATGTAAACCTATAGGGTTTAGCACAGACATATTGTTTGAACATTTTAAACTTAGACAATATTAATATCATAATTATTTTTAGTTATTAGCAGTGAAAGTAAAATGATATAAAAGTTTATTAAATCAGCATGTATATTATAAGTGACGCAAATTCGGTGACTTTATAATTGGAAAGAGGACTTTATTTTGTAAACAATTATTATCTTGTCAAAACAAATTGGATTTTGGTGTTGTTCAAATGCACTATAATTTGTTAGATCATCTTGTAATGAAATTGATCCGAATAGACCAATCAAGCCCATCGATAGTAAGTAATAAAATTTGAACGGAAATACAATGGTATTACTAAGAGTTTTGACTAAGAGCAATAAAATTGGGAACTTTGAAGTAAATAAGTAAAAGAGCTTAAGGCTAGAACTCCTGTGGTGCAGAGATGGGGACTGAGTCCATAAATATTAGTAATGAGTATTCACCTGTATTTAAGGGTGGTGCCATGTTGGGGTTCATAGGTCAACGGACAGAGCTACGGACAAAGCGTAGGTGATTATTGATGGCGAATTAGCCAATGAAATGCATTTTTATATCCGGGATCATGGATACCTACTGAGCACAAAATACCTTGTTTTGGTCAGAAAAGAGTATTCCCGTTTTCATTCCCGGTTTTATTCTCAGATTACTACATCTCTTTGGCATTTTATTTTGGGAATCATTCTTTTGGACTTTGGTTTATTTATTTATTTGGAGTTCGGTCTTAAACTCTTTATATTTTGGACGGGCCCTTTGGACATCAATATCAAAAGTGTATTGGTCTTTTCTGTTCATATTTCAGGAACGAATATTTCTAAAACTATATGATCACGGAAAATTGTAAATTGAAATTATTTAATAAACTTTTGAAATCGACGCAAGAGTTGTCATTGGCTTACAACTGGCAAAAAGGGTGCGGAGTACAGAGTCCTCTTCTACTCCTTATCTCATATACAAACAGATCGACATGTAAAGCGACATGTAAAGCAACACAGACATTGACTGAAATATAAGCCCTTTTCCTAGTTAAGTGGCACTTTCTCTTCTCTTGTCTCATCTGCCTTATCCTGAATGTCCTTGTGTTTACATTTAAAGCTTGAACAGCAGATTTCTTTAAAACTGGCGCCTTTTGGAGTCAGGAAGTGCTTTTTCAAACGTAACACGACAGACAGGATACCACAAAGCATCTAAAAATTAGTTTTCATAAATTATTTCTTTTTAATCAAATAAAAACATAATACCGTCTATATCAAAATCGCACTCAAAAAATAAGGACAAAAACTTTTAATTTTCGGCAGGATTTCTGATATCTGTAGAGAACTGAAATCTTTAAAATGTGTGATATACGCCTGCCTTTACAAAAAACAACTTATTTTCAAGAAAACGAAAATAAATGATACACTGTTGAGACCTTCAATACTGCATGCCCATAAACTGATTATTCATTTTTTTTCTTGTTTCCATTTTTTGCCAGTTTTTATTAAATAACATGTATTTAAAATCTTTGAGCATTTTATAAATTATATATTTTTCTCAATGTTAGACATTTCTTAAATGCTCACAAATCTTTCGTGAAAAAATATGGTCATAAACCTCCTACCTCTAGAATTGAAATTGGTATTACTACAGCGAGGATATGTGTAGAGTAGGCACCGAGCTGAACGACTATGGCATGGAAACATCCCTGGTGAAAAATAAGATGTAAAAGAAAAAATAGTCTAAATTAATTAACTCCTGTGTAAAAGGATGTATATCGTTTACTTTCAGCTGACCTTTTAGTTGATAAGGATAATTTACCTTTGTTTTATACGTTCCTCTCAAAACTTGTGAATAACATTCGCCAGGGGCCATAGAGTACGTTCTTTCTGTGACTTTGAGACAGCAGGTCTTTGGAATTTCTGCGTTTGTTTCCTGGCAATCACCTTTAGTTGTACACCAAGGCGTTTTATCAAAGTCATTAGAGGTACCGCTTATAGGATCAACTCCACAACAATCTAGCTGTAAAAAAGTGTAAAAATTAACTACATATATATGGGATCTTCACATAATTTGTAATTGGATATGATTTTTATCCAAAGAGTTGTGTGTTGGCGAGGGAATAAAAACACACAACGAGTTGGATAAAAATCATATCCAACTACAAATCATATGAGATTCTTTTTATCCCATGTTTTACATTTTGTTTTATACACCACAATCAATGTTTTACGCTGCTCTTATATAGGACTCCGCTTTATTTGACTTCAATACGTTGACTCAAAGCCCATTGTGACCTCACAACTGTGGGATAAAACCAGAAGTCTCTGTTGAGACTGAAGCTCTACTGGTTTGTACTTAGAGCAAAGGAAGAGGAAAGTACTTAAGCAGTTGGGAATTGAAACTTTACACTAGCAAGAAAGAGAATAATGATCCTTGAATAAGTTTCTTTATGTTCTTAGTGTAGTCTACTTGCATGCCACATATTATAATCAGACTAAAACTGTATTTGAAGAAGCATTTTGAGAGTAACAGAAATTGCTATCTTTTTTAACCAAGGTAATAATGTTCATTAAAGTCAAAAACGGATAGAAAGTATTATTTACCTTAGTGTAGTCTACTTGTGTGCCAAGTTATATTGAAATCAGACCAAAACTGTAGGAGGAGTAGCATTTTGAAAGAATTTCACAGAAATTTCTATTTTTAGTAACAACACCTACACCATTCGTCGAAATCAAAAACCGATACACAGAATTATGTATCTTAGTGTAGTCTACTTGTGTGCCAAGTTACATTGAAATCAGACCAAAACTGTAGGAGGCGTACCATTTTTGAAGAATTTCACAGAAATTTCTATTTTTAGTAACAACACCAACACCATTCGTTGAAATCAAAAACCGATATACAGAATTATGTATCTTAGTGTAGTCTACTTGTGTGCCAAGTTACATTGAAATCAGACCAAAACTGTAGGAGGCGTACCATTTTTGAAGAATTTCACAGAAATTTCTATTTTTAGTAACAACACCAACACCATTCGTTGAAATCAAAAACCGATACACAGAATTATGTATCTTAGTGTAGTCTACTTGTGTGCCAAGTTATATTGAAATCAGACCAAAACTGTAGGAGGAGTAGCATTTTGAAAGAATTTCACAGAAATTTCTATTTTTAGTAACAACGCCAACACCATTCGTCGAAGTCAAAAACAAATACACAGAATTATGTATCTTAGTGTAGTCTACTTGTGTGCCAAGTTACATTGAAATCAGACCAAAACTGTAGGAGGAGTAGCATTTTGAAAGAATTTCACAGAAATTTCTATTTTTAGTAACAACGCCAACACCATTCGTCGAAATCAAAAACCGATACACAGAATTATGTATCTTAGTGTAGTCTACTTATATGCCAAGTTATATTGAAATCAGATCAATACTGTAGGAGGAGTAGCATTTTGAAAAATTGTTTACAGACAGACAGACGGACGGACGCCGGACGCATTACTATCGCATAAGCTCTTCTGGTCTCTGACCAGTAGAGCTAAAAACGATATCACATGAGTTATATCCAAGGGATAAATGGGTAAATATGGGATAAATGCTATAATTATAACACATGCAATAATTTCTCACACATTTGACTAATGTAAGTTAACTTTTTGTATATGGTTAGCAAAAAAGCATCGATTAGTTATTCAATAATTTACTTGAAGTATGCAAATTAATAAAAACATTAACATACAACATTTAAGAAATAAACAACGTTATTTAGTCAACATGGCGTTATGAATAGCAATTGCTCTGCTGGCATATTCCATGATGTGCGCTAGTGCATCATGGAAAATATGCCAGCAGAGCTATTGCTATTCATAATGCCATGTTCACTGAATAATCGTTGTTTATTACTTATACAGGGTGTTTCATCAAACATGTCCCGACTTTGCGGTTTCAATATAAAGTTAGAAAGTATTAAGGAAAGATATTTTTTTGCAAAAATGAAAACCACATAACCAAACAATTTTATCAATATCAAAAGTGAAGTAATTCTGTATCAAATTTCTTTTAAGACAGACATTTTTAAAGTTAGAACATCAGCAGCAGTTTTTGATTCAGCGTCATTTTGAAGTCACAATATTTTCAGTAACCATCATCATGTTGTCGCTGAAGTCCTTAATGGCAGATATTTTTGATGTTTCCTAGAAAGATGGTTTTCATTTGACTTATGCACTAATATTGATACTTTCGGAGATTTTACGTTTATATTGTTTAGTTTATAAAAATCTGTAAATCCATTTTTGAAGAAAAAAAAACCTCACAAACTAATTTTTAAGAATGTAATCAAAACTTCAGTGGAAAAAAATGTAAGGACTTTATTTATTTTGTTTATATCACAATGATATTGCATGAAAATGGGCTTTTAAATAAAGTAATAAGTTTTTAAATATTTTATTATTGTGCAAAAATATAGACATAAAAAGTCGGAACATGTTTGTTGAAACACCCTGTATTTGCACTCTTTGATGTTGTCAAGAATATCAGAGGAAATCCTGGCTTTCACTAAAAGTGAAAGTCACGGGTCTTTCGGATATGACCTTAAAAATGTAGGTCCCGTTTCACGGTAGGCGATGGCACGATAAAGAACCCTCACTGCTCAAAGGCCCTGAGTGCCGAGTATAGGTCTAAATTTGAAGCCTTTCACCAACATACGGTGACGTCTCCATAAGAGTGAAACATTCTCGAGAGAGACGTTAAACAATATACAATCAATCATTCAATCAATCAATCAATCTAATGTTCACAATCAAATTCAGAATTCCAAGACATGTACTTACTTTCATGTTCAAAAACATCTTATTCCAGGAATTTGAAAGTTCATTTGCGCTGTTGATTGACACATCAGTAAAGTTGTCTTGTAGACTCTTAAGCATTTGATCCTTGTTCATTTCCTTGATCTAAAATTATACATTAGACATCTTAATATTACATAACTATTTAAGAGATTGATAACTATTTGGGAAATTGACTTTTTTGGATTAATATCTTCAGTGATTTTTTTTCTTCATAGAAATAAATTCTTTTATTTTTTTAATTAAATATTTACTTATAAGGATGGAAATCTATTTAAGAGGTAGTTATGAGAATAAGCATGTTTTAACATGACGTGCTACTTTTGATAAGTTGGTGTTCATGGCTTCAGAAAACTTTTAATATTGTGTAAATGCTATTGTTCTTATATTGACCATACATGACATGTGAGCAACTATAACCTACCACTAGGTCGACTTCCTGCAGACTTATTTCATAATAAATGATAGATGCTTGAGCTTCTGATTGACATTATCTATGTAGTTTTTGAAGACTATGTCTTCCAACAATCTATTGGAATACCAATGGGCCCCCCGTTAATAACAGACCTATTTTTGTATTCACATAAACAAGAATTTGTCTGTCCAGAACTTTGTATGTAAAAAGAAGAAAACACTTGTTGTGGCCTTCAACTCGACATTTAGATATATCGACGACGTACTGTCAATTAACAATGGAAATGTCCATTCTTATTCCGATATGATATATCCAGGTGAGCTTAAATTAAAGATACAACAGAGTCTGACACATCTGTTTCATATTTGGATATTTTACTTAAAAAAGACGTTAATGGTAATCTAACAAACAAACTCTATGATAAACGTGATTACTTTAACTACAATTCAACTTCGTTACCGATGCAGCATATATATTCATCACCTGCATAGGGAGTTTATATATCTCAGTTGATTCGATACGCAAGAGTATGGTTTACGTATTAACAAATTCTAAAATGAGGTTAATTATTGACAAACAAGTTGATAAAACAAGAATATCAGCAGTCTCGTTTAAAGTAATCAATTCGTGTGTTCTATGGTCGATACAATAACCTTATCAACAAATTCATTTTATCAATTATCAATGCTGACTAACATTTTTCTTACTTAATGTCAGTCCATTATCTATACACTAAATTGAGGACACATTTTTCCCGATCATGTCAAGGAGCTCACGGCGGGTGTGACCGGTCGGCACGGGATGCTCACTCCTCCATGGCACCTGATCCCACCTCTGATATTTCGGAGGTTCGTGTTTGCTCTGCTCTTATTTTTTATTGTTTTATGAATCTTCAATACTGTTCGTTATCTCCATTTGTTCATTTTATTGAAGATTTCACTATATATGCAATGTATCCTTGATCAATTCATCGGGATCACAATGAGTGTAACCGGTCAGTAGGTGACGCTTGTGATTCTTGGCCACATGATCTTTGTCTGGATTTTTAAAGATTCATTGCAGTTTGTTATCTTCAATTTTTGCAAATATTCAACAGTAGGGGTTCAACAAATGTAAAGAGTTAAATTTAGGAATGACCAGATTTGCTTTATTATCTTGTATCATTTTATGATTGAATCATACAATGGCATTATGCCTTTAAAAAGCTGACCAGTCATCACATTGACCTAAACAGTGCACAATGGCAAATGCAATGACTTACCAACGCTAGAAATACAATATCGAATATTCATAGCAACTTTCACTTCCCCATCTTCATGTTCTTGCTTGGTGGATATTGTATTCATCGGGTAGCTAAACCATCATATCGAGATCAAATACAGCAGTAACATTTAACTGTTTTATATTGCAGAATAAGCTTGTACCTGAATTTTAGGGATAAACACAACAAGAATGATTATGGTACCGACACAAACAAGGAAACTCACAACAGACAACTGAAAAGATAAAGGAAATTTAGTATAAGTATCGGGAATATGAATATCTTCAAATAGACAAATTCCATATTTACAAAATGTACAAAAAATACCTACCAAAATTAAGAAAACTTTCCTCCTCTTTACTCTGATTGCTGTCAGTATACCCAAAACAGCTCCTGGGAACGTAACCACTCCAATGACAATAAGTAAGATTGGAAGGATACTGATTTGGTCTCCGAGTCTGTCTGAACCAGCGCTGATGCTGTTAATGACTGGTCTTATTTCACGACTTGCTAGGGTTCCGCCAAATAATAATATCCCAAGTACCAAAGAGATGATTCCAAGTAAAAACTGAATGAAAACATTGAATGGCGTTCAAAAATTTTGTTGAAGAACAGAATGCAATTACATGAGTTTTAAGATTTCAGTTTGAAATAATAATTAATTGACATTTTATTGAATTCCAGAAAAGAAAGATATTACAAAACAGATTTATATCAACAGTATCATGCTTTTACCAATATTTTGAATCAACTTTTATTGATGTTTTCTTATTTAACTGCTTAAGGTATAAATTAAGGACTTTTTAAAAAATGGTTTATACGTATTGCATCTCAAAACACCGTCTTCTTTCTGATAAATTTCCATATCAGACGATCTTCTTTGAAATTTCAGTGTAGATCTATATGAAGCATTACTTTGTTTTAAGCTACATGTAAAGTTCATCATTAGTATGGATAAAAAAAAAATCAGGAAGTTGTACAAACCAAACAAATACTAATGGTCATCAATGAAATAGTTCCGAATTTCCTCCAGTCTGGCATGGTGAAGTCTAAAACTGAAAATTGAAAAAGAATGTTGTATAATTTCTGTTAATGAGTATGTTGATATGAAATGCGATTGTATATGTGTATTATATTAAATATCTTACAAAGAAATGTTCGATAATTCCTTAAATGACTTGTGACGCTACAAGTATAATTTCAAAAGAAAACAAGAGGCCCATGGGCCACATCGCTCACCTGAGAAGCTTTGACCATTCTGTTCTTTACCAGATTTCCCCTTATAATACATAATGCATTCCCCACCCTACCCCACTGATCATAATTAAGACATTTTGAAATCTACACTACCCCAGGATCCTTCCATGTGCACATAAGCTTCAGCTTTTCTGGCCCAGTGGTTATTGAGAATAAGATTTTCAAAGATTTTTCCTATATATTTCAATGTAAAACTTTGATTCCCAATTGTGGTCCCGCCCTTCCCCCGGGGGGTCATGATTTGAACAATTTAGAATCTACACTACCCCATGATGCTTCCACATAAGTTTCAGCTTTTCTGGTCCAATGGTTCTTGAGAAGAAGATTTTCAAAGATTTTACCTATATATTTCTACGTAAAACTTTGATTCTCCATTGTAGCCCCGCCCTTCCCCGGGGGGCCATGATTTGAACAATTTAGAATCTACACTATACCACGTGCTTCCACATAAGTTTCAGCTTTTCTGGCCCAGTGGTTCTTGAGAAGAAGATTTTCAAAGGTTTACCTATATATTTTCATGTAGAACTTTGATTCCCCATTGTTGCCCTGCCATTCTCCCGGGGGTCATGATTTGAACAATTTAGAATCTACACTATACCAGGATGCTTCCACGTAAGTTTCAGCTTTTCTGGCCCAGTGGTTCTTGAGAAGAAGATTTTCAAAGATTTTTCCTATATATTTCTATGTAAAACTTTGATTCCCCATTGTGGCCCCGCCCTTCCCCCGGGGGCCATGATTTGAACAATTTAGAATCTACACTACCCCAGGATTCTTCCAAATAAGTTTCAGCTTTTCTGGCCCAGTGGTTCTTGAGAAGAAGATTTTTTAATGACCCCACCCTATTTTGTCTTTTCTTGATTATCTCCCCTTTTGAGGCGACTTGGCCCTTTATCTTAAGAATTTAAATTCCCCTTAACCCAAGGATGCTTTGTACCAAGTTTGGTCAAAATTGGCCCAGTGGTTCTTGAGAAGAAGTCAAAATGTGAAAAGTTTAAAGACGGACGGACAGACAGACAGACAGACGGACGGACGACGGACAAAATGTGATCAGAAAAGCTCACTTGAGCCTTCGGCTCAGGTGAGCTAAAAATATATCGTAAAAAACTATTTCTATTTCTTTATCAGAGGAGAGAATCTTAATTAGAATTACACAGTTTAAGTCTTATATTTCCTTACGGAAACAGATGTAGATCTATTGTTTCCTTGTTTTAAAAAGTCCTTTATAAAAATTAACATTTCGCTATTTTCTTAATTAACAAACCGTGTTTTTTTTAAAAGGATATTTCTAATTGTCGTTTTAAATCTTTCCCGTAGCCACTTTAATATGTATACTACTGATAATTATATATTTGAACGTACGATTGCACATTTACTTTCTGTTTGATCTAGATCTTATAAAATGTGCCATGAATGTTTTTCTTTTGTAAAACATTACTATATAATGCTAGCATTATGACAAAGAGCTTCACATTTAAAATTTCAAGTAAACTTGCTTGTTAGTTTGAAGTGCAAACAAAAACAAAGAGAAATTTTATTCTCAATTAGATTAATGATAAATACATACCGTGATCTCAGGCAGGCTACTCATAAATAGAATTGGTTTTTACCTGACTTGTAGGGAACAAAAATATTCGTACTTTCGGTTTCGACTACAACCAATGTCGAACCATTCTGCATAATATTGATTTATCGACATTAATTAGTCTGAAATGCAAAAGTATTCAAAGAGGAAAGAACAGGCTATTCCAATGCTTACCTAGTACATTTCATTTGTTTACTTCTAGTTTTTTTCAGGTTTCATGCAGAATTTGTGATTAATTAACAGAAACGAAGGAGGACTCTTTGTACATACATGTAATTGGATCAATACATTACCTTAAGATATTTTTAGGACAGGATAGAATTTGATAGCCAAATTTAGTTTAAACTTCGCATTTAAAAAAAAAACTTTGTGTTGTCTTGATTCAGATACTGAATTATTAACGAGGAAAATGTTAGTCAGCGTCACTGAAATAGATGGAGTTATCTTTTACTTCTGTTAAAGTCAATATTATTAAGGCGAAGCACTTGTTTCATAGGGCTAACATAATCGATTTAATATCAGAAAAACATGTCAACTTATTGTCAAACAAAACACAAAAAACTGTGATATGTTCGAAGATTTTAATGTAAATGCGAGTTTTTTAATTAATTATGTTTCAGAATACAAGTACATAAATAAACAACCACAATTAGGGGGACATTAGAATTTACAGGAGCTTTTATGGAATAGCTGTTCCTCAAAGCAAACATTCATTTTGACAACGAGCTCGAGAAACTTGAGAAAATTTAATATCAATTTCACAGTATTTCTATGTAGAATCAGAATGCTTCAACGGAGTACTTCTTAAAAATGGAACTGGTAAATTTACGTACTTTGTCATTGGTCAGCTGCAAAATAAATTTGTTAAAAACAGTCTGGTTGTACACACAAGTACTTTGAAGTTGACATCAAGAAGATGCTTGAGTTTTTGATTGACAATATTTATGTGGTGTTTGAAGATCAGGTCTTTCAACACTCTTTTGGAATTTCCATAGGTACCATTGCGCCACGTTATTAGTAAACCCATTTCTGTATTTATATGAAGCAGAATTTGTCCTAAATTTTATTCATGAAAAGGAGAAAACACTCGCTGTGCATGGCTTTCAATTCGACATTTGGAAATATCGAAGATGTATTGTCAATTGACAATGGTTATATCCATTCTTATGTCGATACGATATATCCTGGTGAGCTTGGGATAAAAGATACTACAGAGTCTGACACATCTAATTCATATTTCGATACTTTACTTCAAAAATACGTTAATGGTAATCTAGCAACAAAGCTCTATGATAAACGTGATGACATTAACTTTAAAATCGTCAGCTCCCATTACTTATGCAGCAATATACCTTCATCACCCGAATACGGAGTTATCTCTTAGTTGATTTGATACGCAAGAACATGCACTTCGTATGAACAATTTCTAAAACGAGGTAAATTATTGACAAACAAGTTGATGAAAGAAGAATATCAGCAGTCTTGTTTAAAGTCATCATTTCGTAAGTTCTTTGGTCGATACAATGACCTTGTCATCAAATACAATTTACCATTGAGTCAAATGATGACCGACGTTTTTCATACTAATTGTTAGTTCATTATTTATACACTGAATTGACAGCGGATTTTCCCGTTATGTCCCGATCATGACAGAGAGCACACGGCGGGTGTTGTATCATGAAAACAAGATGGTTTGAGAGACACTATGCGCCCGGCGGCAACAAAGTTCGAAAAAAGCTATTTTATCAGTCTTACACTTGGATACGAAAGTATTTTAAATATTCATATAAAGACTATATATAATCATATTTATTATAAAACTCACAATTTTGAATTATACGCATGAATATCATAATTACAGTACATGAATTATATTTTGTCCCTTACACCATAGCATTATTTACATTAATAAAAAAAATTCTGACCTATTCATATATAAAACTGGCACATATCCATTACATGGACAGTGCCATCTGCCTCGAGACCTGCGGGTACTTGTCAGGCATACAATTACGTCACACCCCCAATGTTTATTTAGCTGTACACACCGACGGACTTCACACCTTTAATCGTACTAATTTACACAAAACATATTCTGGGGGAAAACAAACACTTGCACAATAAATATGGCATTTTTTTGAAAATCATTACTCTAAACGGAATTGCATGAAGCACATTAAACTAAAAGAAGATTATTGTCTTAATGAAATAATGTATAAAAAGTAAAAACAACAGGGTAAATCCCCTTTCTTTCATCTTATGATGTAAACAAACTTGCTTTAATCTCAAAGTCCATAAAACAATACAAAATAGGAGCAGAGCAAACACGGACATCTGAAACATCAGAGGTGGGATCAGGTGCCATGGAGGAGTGAGCATTCCCTGCTGACCGGTCACACCCGCCGTGTGCTCCTTGTCATGATCAGGAAATAACGGAAAATCCGTCGTCAATTTCATATTTTATGTCTAGATTAAAACATTTTGTAACACCTGGACCTTAAAATGTAGGCAGACCTTCTCATATACAAGGCGGAACTTATATGTTATTGCATTAAGTACCCCCAGACCTTTAAACGAGGCGTACCAAATATGTGACACCGGTTGCAATTAGATGCTCACTCCTCCATGGCACCTGATCCAACCTCTGATGTTTTGGAGGTCTTTGTTTGTTCTGATTCTATTTTGTATTGTTTTATGGACTTTTGATCTTTAATACTGTTTGTTATCGTTATATGTTTCATTCATTCCATTTTCTGTAGAAGCTGTTGGTTATAATATTTTAGCCTTGATTTGTTTTATTTATCGTGTGAAATAATTGCATAAGAAGTTGCATACGACAGGAAAAGTTATAGTGTATTAGAGAACATTTACTTACCGGGGGCATTAAGCAATATACCATCACCTGAATATGGGTTTTATATCTCTTAATTAAGTCGATTTCCAAGAACATACTCTTTGTACGAACAATTTCTAGAACAGTTGACCGACAAGTTGATGAATCAAGAATATTAAGAGAACCGTTAAAAGTCATTATTTTACAAGTTCTATGCTCGATATAATGACCCTCTAGAAAATACAATCATGACGTTTTTGACACTCATTTTAATGTCAATACCCCCGGTATTTACACACTGAATTAGAGCCGATTTTAACATTTTTTTATCATGTCATGGAGCACACGATGGGTGTGACCAGTTGGCAGGGGATTCTCACTCCTTCACGGTACCTTATCCAACACCTGATGTTGCAGAGGTCCGTGTTTTATTTGCTCCTGATTTGTATTGTTTAAGTGATTTTTTAAGCTTGAATACTGTCCCTCTCCATATTTCAATAAGTCTCAGTAAAGATAATGAAAGTCTTGTTGGAAATAGAAGATAGAGTACTAAAAATCATGACCTTTCCCAGTAACAGCACACTATAGGCTATGTAATAAATTAAGTAATTCAAGTCAAGAACATTGTAAAAAATTTAATGTAAAAAGAAGATAATGAATGTCTAGACACAACATTAGCAAAACAATATGAAACATTATGAAAATACATACACGAAATACACAGTAATCGAATCAATTTAGCCTTCATAATGATGTCCAAGAGTATTTCTTCAGCAACTTAATCGGTGATTATTCACTTTTACTGCTGACAACAAGCGTACATATAAAAAAGCAATTACTCGATTAATATGATAAAAGTGAGATATAATTGTCAGTGACTGAGGATAGAAAATAAATGCATATTTTAAAAACTTGTCTTTCAAACGAGTGACTTTAAAAAGAGTGGTGTAGATTAAATATCATACAATATTAAATGAATAAATCAATCAATATAGGATCTCCAGTGATTTGGGTTTTTTTTTAATCCCTGAGCTTAGTCAAAGGGACAAAATCAAACGAGTTTGGTAAAAATCATATCCAACCACAAATCACTGGAGATTCTTTTTATTCTGTGTTTTGTACATAGCTATCAGTGATTTACACACCTTTATATGAATTTCGTTTTATTTTACTTCACTCTCACGCAAAACCTAGTGTGATGTCACAGCAGTGAGTCAAAAAATATCCAATGAGTGACATCCATGTAGTGGTAAACATTGGATGGATTGAAAAATAGTAAAATCCCATGTAGAATATTTAAATTTTGATTGTATATGATAAAGATTCAAGTTGATTTTTTGGTCGCCACGTTCCTTGGCTTCATTATAATTTTATTCCGCTCAATGGATGACAGGCTGTTGGATAACAAAAGGCCAGAATCAACAGACATCTGTATAAAAAAAGAAAAAATGGTTTAATTGAATATATTCATGTAGTTATATTAATCTAAACTCTTGTAAAATCAGTATTACAAAACTCTTTCATACACATACACACAAAAACAAAAATTCTTTAACACACGTATTTCTTTCTATATACTAGTACCATTTTTTAAAGGGGTATTGTATTATTGTATTATTTCTCGCTGACAATATTGAAAGCTAATTCTCCGAGTTTATAATTATAATCGTTGATATTACGTAATACCACACCACAAGAAGAACAAGAGGCCCAGGGGCCACAGCGCTCACCTGAGCACATCACGCTTGAATTTATCCCCCCCTCCAGGCGTTCATCATTTGAACAAATTAGAATCTACACTACCTGAGGATGATTCCATATAAATATCACTAATCATAGCTTTGAAGTACTTGAAAAGAAGATTTTAAAAGGTTTCCCTATATATGCCTATGTAAAACTTGGGTCGGCCATTTTGGCCCCACCCTAGCCCCAGGGGTCATGATTTGAACAAACTTGAATCTACACTACCTGAGGATGATTCCACATGAATTTTATCTTTCCAGGCCCAGTGGTTCTGGAGAAGAAGATTTTTAAAGATTTTTCTTATATATTCCTATGTAAAACTTGGGTCGGCCATTTTGGCCCCACCCTTGCCCCGGGGGTCATGATTTGAACAAACTTGAATCTACACTACCTGAGGATGATTCCACATGTGTTTCATCTTTCCAGGCCCAGTGGTTCTGGAGAAGAAGATTTTTAAAGATTTTTCCTATATATTCCTATGTAAAACTTGTGTCGGCCATTTTGGCCCCACCCTTGCCCCGGGGGTCATGATTTGAACAAACTTGAATTTACACTACCTGAGGATGCTTCCACATGAGTTTCATCTTTCCTGGCCCAGCGGTTCTGGAGAAGAAGATTTTTTAAAAATGCCATTAATCTTTAACAAATTCATGATTATCTCCCCTTGGAAAAGGGTGTGGCCCTTCATTTGAACAAACTTGAATCCCCTTTACCCAAGGATACTCTGTGCCAAGTTTGGTTGAAATTGGCCCAGTGGTTCTTGAGAAGAAGATGAAAATGTGAAAAGTTTACGACAACGACAACAACGACGACAACAACGACGACGACGACAGACGACGGACAAATTTTGATCAGAAAAGCTCACTTGAGCCTTCGGCTCAGGTGAGCTAAAAACACAAACTGTCATCAGCTCAAATATCAGTATTTTGGCAATTGATCTTTATTTTTAAATTCCTTGGTTATCCAGTTATTAAATGCTCATCAGTTTAATCAAAAATAATATTGAATGTGAATTATCTACAAAATGAGCCCAATTAGCCATTCAACAAAGTACAAATGTAACCGGGAGGGATGTAAACATTGACCAAATAACACCCTGATGATTACTTCCTCTTGGAATGTTTATTGTCATTTAGTGTCACGTCAACACGTAGATGGAATTGCTTAGTAATGAATAAAACTTAAAAGTTTGAATCTTTCCATAACATTACTAGTGACAAGATCTTCAAGATTTACATATGTGCATTACAACTCAATATTTATACAGTTTATATAAAATTCAGTCGTTGTGCTCTACCTTGATAATAGGAGTTATTTTCATGATGTTAAAAGTAGTAAAGAATACATTACCTCTAAACCACCTTCTCGTCAGCACTTTGTTTACAAATTATGAAAGAAAATATAACAGCAAGAAGCTGAAAAATAATAGAAAAATACGTATTTAACACGTCTTAAAATAATGCCTGTTGTATAAGAAATATGTATTTAATAACATATGTTTTAACAATGCCCTGTTTTATAAATTATCGCATGTTACTGGAACAATGTACTCATTCAGATTTGAGGTATTTTTTTTCGCTTACCTCAATAACTAGGATTGTGACTCCAACCCCAATAACTTGATTAGAGTGAGATTCGATCTCGTCTTTCACTGCCTCGTAACATCCCTGAAAGTTACATTGCATAATTTTTAACGTTTCATGATATTTCAAATGTCTTCTTTTTTTCAGACATTTTGATTTGTATACGAGGGATGTTCAATTAATATTGTCCTGAACTGTATGGCATACAATACAGATATCAAATGGACATTAAGCTTGACTTTTTCGCATTATTGAAACTTTAATGAATTTATAATAATTTATGTTACTACTTTTCATCACATAGTTTCATTGTAAGAAGCTGGAAAACAAGGGCTTTTCGAGACACTGCATTAAAAATGAATGGTAAAGAATCGGTAAACTGGAGTGAAATTAAAGGCTTCATTAAAGCTGCTGTAAAACTCATTAAGAATCCCAAAGAAATACCCACTGAAATATGTCAAATTTATGGCAACCAATGTCTGTTTAAGAGACAAATGAGCAGGTGAATTTCAAAGATGAAAAAATTATATAAAGGGCATCACCAATGGGTACCGTCCTTGCCAACAAAAAATTATAACAACTAATGTACTGTTTGCCATATTTCAACAAATAATCACAGATGATGAATGGTTCACTTTAAGACACATAGCAAATTTGATAGACATCTTTTCGGCAGTAGTTCACACTGTTTTAAAGAAACGTTTGACAGTAAAAAAAAAAGCTTAGTACTCAAAGTCATTTGAAAAATGAGTGAAAACGACAGCCTGTAAGAATATCTAAACACTTATTTTAAAATATCAGTGACTGTAGTTATCCACGTTTGTTTGAAATTCAAACAAATAATGAAACTTGAATGAAGGATATGGAGATAACGAACAGTATTCAATATCAATGTCCATAAAACAATACAAAATAGGAACAGAGCAAACACGGACCTCCGAATCTATTGCTTAAAACCCTCAAAACAAAATTTACAATAAGGTGTACTTGACAAAAAGAGCAAAGGTCTGAGAAGAGCAAAGAATTGCAAGAGCATAAAGACAGATTTTTATCAATTTTCTTAAATATAAGTGGTCTTGTTGTTCAAAATCGTATTCGGGAAGGCAGTTTAATTTCTGGAAGAGTAAAAAAAGGTAATTTTGGGGGGAAAAAATCGAAAGGTTAATGAGAGAAAGGCACCAGAATCAGGAATCCACTTCATTAAATTTCTTCATGACCTCGTCCAATCCCGCACGCCCTGAGTAAGGGAGTTTTTTTTTTTGATAAACAGAAAGTTATTTTTTTCACATTAACAATATATATTCGCCAGATCCTTCACCTTTTGACTTGCTTCATTTTCCAAATTTGAAAACATACCTTTTAAAAGGAAGAAACGAGTTCAGAAAATCATAAGATCTGCTATTTTCCAGTATCTTAAGGGTCATACCCAAAAACGAGTTCTAAAAACAATCCAAGATTGGATAAAAAAAAAATTACGGACATGTGTTTTAATTAAAAGAGAATATTGAGTTAAATCATTAAAATTTAATCATTGAAAGTGTCTTTTGCTTCTTTCCGAGCACCGAAGACATCATTTATTGAACAGTCCTTGTATAATTGATCATATGTTCTTTACAGAAAACAATAACATAGACAGAGTATCATAGAAAAGAGGCGGGATTTTAGAAAAGAAACAATTTTAATTCAAATTTTATACCAAAACGTTTTTCTCTATTAATGTGATATTCGATATTTTCTCTTATAAATATGTTTTAAATAATGAAAACCCGTTACCTTAGAGTTGATGCCGCTAGTACCATCCTTGCAGGCAGAGGGCGCTGACAGGTAGTTACTGGAGTCCACACCTTGACAGCAAGCGGGAGGGACATAGAACTGAGTGGATGCGCAAGCTCCAGAGGTAGTGCACCACGGGGACTTCCTAAGATCGTTCTTAGCTTCGTCCGGTCCGGTGACAGCATTTACACCACAGCAGTCCAACTGTTGATATAGCATTAGTTTTAGTCGATTTAGTTCGCCTCGTTTTAAGTTTAAATGCCTTTTTAATAACTGCACATAACATATGAAATAAATCTGCATTTCAAAAACATCAATTAAAATAAATACCGTCATAAACATGTAATTCCATGAATTTGATATCTCATTGGTACTATTAAGACGGTGGTCCACATAGTCCGTTTTAATTGACGTCAGCATTCCTTCTTTAACTGTGCCTTCAACCTTAAAGTATCATTTAGATAAGCTTCATTGAATTCGGATATCAAGTTAACAAATTAATAAAAGTCAACTAAGCTTTTAACTAACACATTCAAAGATACCATCGCATTCAAAAGTAAAATAATTTTGAAATCCTCTTGTTTGGTAACCATTTTATTACCCGTGCATTTGCCGTGCATTCGTGGTAAGGAAGAGTTTCATTTGTTACAGTATAATCAGTTAAACTGTATAAAAAATTAAAAAGATAATTAATCATGATTGACAAATATTAAAGTTTAAGATTTATCACGTTGACTGTGTGACATTAAATAGGATTACCTCTGACTTCATTGAGAACCAAAGCGCAATGGCGACAATTTTCATGATGAACAATATCAGAACCAAAACTGCATACTAAAATACAAATATACGTTTTAGTAATTAAAATTAATTTCTTTAAAAAAAAAAACATTTAAAAATTCAGAGCTGTTCAGGCGAGAGGAAATTCCTAGCGACAGTTCTACACTCAATATTTCTTAACAGAGAACATTATTTTATTTTTTTTAAAGAATCCTTACTGTGACCAACATGCATCTGTTCTGACAACAAGCACCGAAAAGACCCAGACCAGCGACCAAGAAGATGAAGACGCCGATGATGATGAGGAGTATAGAGAGGTTGTCTGTCAGGTTCCCGAGTTTGTAGGAGCTGACAGTGATTGTGTTCAGGGCCGGCTTCACCTCATCCTTAATGATCTTTACATTGGTTTTCATTAAAGCTCCTACTATCAGTAACCCAAGACCGAGCAGCTGAAAATAAAAATTCGAATTTCAGAAAGGACTTCTTCATTAGTTTGATATCAAAGAAACATGGAGGCTTGAAAAGGTATTTATTTTTGGACCTTGTTTTTATTGTGAATGATGCAAATAATAAATCTCTAAAATATTAATCTGCTCTTTGCTTCCATTCCACAAATTATACAGCTGTTCATGATGAAATTGTAAACTTTCTATGACGTTCAAAATTCAACCTTTCTGCAACCATCCTTATAAATTTATTAAACTTTATATGCCCCTTTAAATTTCATTACTGTGAAAGTTTGAATGAAAATAAGAAAAGTATGTGCTTCAAATTACCAAGTGTACTCCTTTGAACATGGTTTAGTTTTCTATTTCAAGTTTTCAAACAAAAGTTTGTTTGTATCATATGTCATTAAAGGATATTCAACTTTCACTTTATGTGAATTGTCTAACTTTAAGAAATGAAAAACATCAGTCATATTCAGGTACAATCCATTTTTTTTAAAACTTCATGCTTTGTCTCTGATATTTCTTCTGGTTACTACGATCTACGATTCTAAAAATGTTACGACAATTATACATGCATCAATTAATGAAACACAAGAGGCGAATTCAAGTCTTTATCCAGTCATTAGCAAAAGTATTGTCTCTTCTGTATTTCGAAATGGTTTTATATGATAAGTTATTACTCACAAAAAATAAGATGTTGATGACGATCAGGAAAATTTTCCCCAGAGTTCCTCCACAACTTAAACCCATTTTAGAAGGTCAAGGGCAGCTAAAAATAGACAAATAAGGTCTGAGTTTATGACTTTGAATGAATGTAAATGAGTTTCCTTCGGTGAAACCTGAAAAATAAATAGGATCTAGAATTGGTACGATAAAAAAAAAACTAAGCATGAGAAAGGCTGTTTGAATTACACTGGGAAAGCTATAGAAAGAAACTTGTTTTTTTTTTTATTTTAAGTGATCTAAAATATTACCTTTTCGATGTAAGACTCTTACATGTTAATATTACATAGGGAAAGAAATACATGTATCCTATCAGTCTTTGACTTAAAAGAGGCTGAAAACAATTACAGTGGACCTTCAGATATCCGAGCGCCAGATATCCGGAATCTTCAGTATTCGGGCGATTTTTCATCGGAACAGAATTTTTTAACGTTATTTTGTCTTGTTTAACTGGTAGTTCAGGTATCCGGACGCTTCACATATCCGGACAAATTGACTAGGAACCAAAGCGTCCGGGTAAATGAGGCTCCACTGTATATACTAGTATTTGAAGAAAGGGGCTGTAAAACTCGGCCGAAAAACAAATTTGCTGTTAGGTTATAACAAAAAAGCTTCATTTATGATTGATGATTTTAAAAAGTCAAACAATATAAAAACACTCCGAACGGGAAAATGGTAGATACAACAGAGGGTATGTTTCAGATGACATTAATAAAATAAAATAAACTCTGGGGACAGAGTACTGAAGAAGCTGACAATATGTGGCAGACACAGAGGATCAGGGGACACCAAGGGGGAAATTAACCGTAATTATTCGGACAAAATGGCGGAATCAATAACGTCAACAGAGACAATGACAAACATAAAGCGCCTAAAAATCAGACATATGGTTGTATATTTCTCTGCTTTTATTGAGTTTATACTATCTTAATCTGCTCTGTGCTTCCATTCCACAAATTAGCCTATACAACTGTACTTGTAGTTCTGGAATATATGTACCTAAAAATGTAAGTGCAAACTTACAAATGTTGTACAATTGAGCAATCAAGCACAAAAATATCAATGCATGTACATGTAAAAAGATGTTATGTTGTGTATGGAGCTTGCAACGGTGCCATTAAACTCAAGTCAAACATTACATGCAATAAAAACTTTTTAAAAATTAAATTTTGTTGGTTGTACTTTTAGAAATTTGGATGAAAAGAAAATCAATAATTTTCATGTTGACTTCAATAGCAACATTGCCTTTTCGAAGATTTAAATCATACGTCTCCTTTAGGATGCCTTGGGGGAAAATACTTCATATTACGCATAATGATAGCTTCGTTTTCATTCTGTTTAGACATAACAAAAAAGCGCATTTAAAAGGATGATATTTATTCCTATACAAAGGAAGAAAAAATCTTTCGGGACAAAAGTAATTTGAGAGTTTCTTTTTCCAGTGAATTAAGAAGAAATAATCTCAAGAATCCGAACTACGTATAAAACAATGTCCCACACGGTGATGATATTAGCCCAGTAACATACACTTACTGCTTCACAGGTTATGTTCCTGCCCAGGGGCAAGGTGGCACTGTCAATCTATGATCGGTCTGTGATGTTTATAAACACAATATTCTGAAGTATAGGGCAATCATAGGATATAAGGAACAGGTTATTATTAGGCGTAGTTCGTCAATATATCAAATAACAAACACAAAAAAGAGAAACTTTCTCGTTCACTTAGTTTACTTAATGCTCAAGATCTTTTAACTTAAAGTCAGGATGGAAATATTTCAATTACATTGTTACAAAATTTTATGGGTTCTTTTCTAGATTAGGATAAAAAATACTCCAACAAACTAAATTCATGTATTGCAAATTGAGATCTACTTTGGTTGTATCAACACAAGCAAGTGTTCGTTTTTACTTTTTGAATCTGGTCCTGAGTTGTGGATATAAAATAGCACCTTCGCAAGCTTGTTTGTAGTTAAAGAGATCGATACCTCTTCGTTATTTTCACTACCTTAAAAAAAAACTCTTAAAAATTATCCGCTGTCTTTAAGATTAGATAGGTGATGTTGTTACTGAAAGACAAACTAGTTTCTAAAAATAATGTTAGGTGATAAGGTTTGAGGTATTCGGCGGAAATGTAAAATTTGTGTATCTTGTGACATGTTAAGAACAGTGGGTGGAAAGTTAGTGCATGCCCTCCAGCTCTTATAGAACATCAGTACATCTATCGTCGACCAATCTGCTCCATAATTAACACAATATAGTGGTTATATTAGTACCAAGCTCACAATTAAGTAACAAATCAATACGCATGAGCAAAGGTATAACATTCCATCCTTATTACGCAGCGTACAGAAAAACATTAAGGGTGTTACTGTCTTTGTTCAAACTGTATTATGGACGGTTCATCGCCGTATCATCATTATGCTAGCATATTAAAGATAAAATATCTCAACTTAAAAAAAAACAATAAAAAAATATTTACGAACTTTCTAAGATAAAAAAAAAATTAAAGACTCCCTAGTATTGATCTTAAATAACTCACGTATACCTTTGTGCTCTGCCGAAAAATGACTGATACCTGCGTTAAGGATTTAACAATGTGGGGGGAAAAATAAATTTACAGGTGAATAATTTCTGCATTGGGTATTGAAAAAATTGTAGAGGTATCGATAACATTGATTAATGAGTACAGGAAATTAATTTATAATAGAAAACCCTACCTTTTACAGAATTGCCAGTGTTTTCTCGATTCCACTCCACGGCCTTAATATCAATGTATACGTTATATGGTAAGTGATCTATTCTATATCAGTACATGTGTGACCTAGGACAGTAGGGGAACGTATTGGTGCAAATACCACACATTCATATAGAGAAAATAAAACATAAATATGTCAATGACCACCTACCGGAAAAATTAACCCGGTCATTCAGTGGTCAACGAGCATGGGACAGAAATGTTGGAGAGGGTGGGGCAGAATTATTTGTGATGTATAAGTAAAAAAGGTAACTATAAAATACAGGATCCTAGCACATCGGTATCGATCTGAATATCTTCTGGAATCTTCTGGAATATTCCTCCTCAACATTTATCAACAATGATAATAAAAACATCGTTCATTGATTTAGGCTAAAGAGTCGACCTCAGGCCAGTAAAGAGAACAATGATTACAAATAATAGCAAACCCGCTCCAAGAAAAAAAGGTATACTAGTGAAAATTAGCAAGAGACAGTTTATTATTTACCCCAGTATACTGAGTAGTTAGTAAAATATGTACTGTAGGAGTAATTGGTCATAAAATGTCTCCTATACAATGATTAATCATATATTAATTATAGTAAATAAATGTACATTTTGATACTGAACTATGATTATCAATAGTATGTCAAAGTTCCATGGTATTGGTATAAATTTCCAAACGTTTTCACATTAGGTAATCAAGGGTTTTATATGACATATTTGTAGTGAAACATATGGAGATAACAGTATTCAAGATAAAAAGTCCATAAAACAATACAAAAAGTAGCACAGAAAACACGGACCCGAAATCTATAAAAGATTTACAATGACTGTATATTAAGCATAAAATGTTTGCATTTTTCTGTATCTTGTACGTTAAAAAATAGATCTATCTTTTTATTCACTCCACTGAATTTCAAACAATACCAATGATATTAATATCACAAATGACATCCAACAGTTTGTTTCCATGGAAATGAACAGAAAAAGCAGAGTTTGTCATCGTTATCTTGCAGTTAAATGCGATTTGTCAACTTGGTATCGATTTTTTTCAAACTGTGCAGATCCCCTTAAGCTCTATCTAGGACAAAGAATATGTTGACGCAATATTTACACGTGCCACATAAGAGACGTAGACATCCAATCATTTTATACTGTTTTGTAAATATATTTTATTACTAGTTTAGTCAGAATTTATATCCCTCAACAAACAGATATTTTAATGAGATGTTGTATATGCCCTGTGCGTATGTGTCACTGAAATAAAAACTTATTTCATTTCATTATTTAATGAAATGCAAATTCATCAAACCTGAATGATATTTCACAAATATCATGACTGAATTCAAACTTTTAAAGCCTTATGTCCCTGATAAAGATATATGGCTCCGGGCCCATACAATTTAGACTAGAAAGGTTTTGATCTTACCTGTTGTTGCATTACAAATACAATTCCACACTCAGTAATAATAGCTGTATGCACTTAGTTTTTTTTTTTTATTTCTTTTAGTATTAAGAACTGTAAAGTTAGTACATGTACCAAATCAGTGAATAATTAGCGATGCAATCAAAACTAGAACACGTAGATGTAATTTTGTTGCATATTAGACCGATGTGCTTTCGTCTAACTGGCTATCCTGTGTGTTTCTCGTGTTTCATTGTATACATATGCACTTCAAAACGATTCCTTCTATAAATTATGGAACTAGAAAGTTCACATGCAATGTACATACATGTATATATTGCTAAAATAAAATAATCAATTGTTTGTGTTATGTTTTATCATGAGATCATATTTGATCTTTCTAAAGTGAGAACAGTAACATAAGGGAAACAATATTGATCAAAAACGTGAACGTCTTATCCTATCCTCAGAATCATTACATTCATATAATGAGATCAGAAGCTTTATACACATAGTTACTTACATGTCAAGATATTTAGAATTTGATGTTGTCCTGACTCGTCTTTATCACTTTGATATCATTTATCAAAAAAATAGTTGTATCACCATACATACATACAGCTGTACTTCCGATTGATGATTTGTACGCAGTATTGCCATGTATTGATCGGCATCTGACAATAATATTTTTCTGGCTTTGAGCCAATGTTAAGAAAATTCTTCTTCAACATACAATCTGTGAAGGTCATCTCTAAACAGGTCAAGTGGAGGTCATCTCTAAACAAGTCTAGTAGAGGTCTTCTCTATACAGTTCAAGTGAAGGACATCTCTATACATCTCATGCATGTGGATGTCATCTGTAAACTGCTCAAGTGGAGGTCATCGCAAGATTTTACCAAAATCAACAGCTTAAAAACTCACAACTTATCAACTGTATACACAACCATTCCCAACGACAAATTAAAGTCCAGGTTTTTTGATATTATTGACAGCTGCTTTTTCATGATCAATAAAAATGGAACTTGTAAATTTACTTACCTGGTCATTGGTCATTTGCAAAATTATTTTGTTAAAACACATTCTGATTGCACACACAAGTGCTCTGCAGTTGACACCAAAGAGATGCTTGAGTTTCTGATAGACAATATCTATGTGGTTTTTGGAGACCAGGTATTCCAACAATCTATTGGAATTTCCATGGGTACCAATTGCGCTCCGTTATTAGCAGATCTATTTTTATATTCATATGAAGCAGAATTTGTGCAAAATCTTATGCGTGAAAAGAAGAAAAAACACTTGCTTTGGCCTTCAACTCGACATTTAGATAAATCAACGACGTAATGTCAATTAACAATGGATATTTCCATTCCTATGTCGATACGATATATCCTGTTGAGCTTGAGATAAAGTATTTTACAAAGTCTGTTTCATAAAAAAAATGAAATTGAAAAAAGTTAATGGTAATCTAACAAGCAAGCTCCATGGTAAACGTGATGACTTTAACTTATATATCGTCAACTTCATTTACATATGCAGCAATATACCTTCACCTGCATACGGAGTTTATGTGTCTCAGTTGATTCGATACGCAAGAGCATGCTCTACATTTGAACAATCTAAAACGAGGTAAATTATTGACAAGCAAGTTGATGAAACAAGAATTTCAGCAGTTTCGTTTAAAGTCATCATTTCGTAAGTTCTATGGTCGATACAATGACCTTTTTAGCACTTACAATTTATCATTGAGTCAAATGCTAACTGACGTTTTTCATTCTAATTGTTAGTCTATGATTTAAACACTGATTTGACGACGGATTTTTCCGTTATTTCCCGATTATGACAAGAGCATACGGCGGGTGTGACCGGTCAGCACAGGATCCTCACTCCTCCATGGCACCTGATCGCACCTCTGGTGTTTCGGGGGTCCGTGTTTGCTCTGCTCCTAATCTGTATTGTTTTATGGAATTTGAGATTGAACACTATTCGTTATCTCCATATCCTTCATACAACTCAAATGGAGTTCATCTTAATACAGTTGTAGTTGGCGTATCTCTATAAAGCCCATGTGGAGGACATCTGAGCTGCTCAAGTGAAAGGCATATCCATATGTAAGCAGCCAGTATACAGTTCAAGTGGAGGGCATCTGTATACAGCTCAAGTGGAGGGCATCCCTATACAACTCAAGTAAAGGACATCTTTAAACACCTCAAGTGGGGGCATCTCTATATGTCTCCAAAAGCATTTTTATTGTGAATCAGAAACTCAAGCATCTTTTTAATATTAACTTCAGGGAACTTGTTTGTACATTCAGAATTGTTTTAAACAAAATAATTTTGCAAATGACCAGTGACAAGGTAAATTTAAGAGTTCCCTTTTTATAGAAAATGCAACTGCCAATGATGTTAGAATACCTGGATTTAAATTTATCGTGGGGAATGATTGTATGTAAAGCTGAAAAATTGGAAGTACCAATATCACACTATATCTCATAAATACCTGCAGTTTTTGGTTTTAAAACAAAAAAACGAATATTCTTTTCTTGTTAAATAGATTTTTAACTTGACAAGAAATGGTGCTTGGATGTTGAGTAGATAAGGTAACTCAAACTGTACAGGTACTCTTTGGAAAATGTTGAGAAAATGAAAGCTCAATCACATATTCTTTTATAATGCCTGTGACGTCGAAGATTTTGCTGCTCCATGACTTAATGATATGTCCTGAAAAATCACTCAAAATTGATACCAATATACAACATTTTAATATGAAATTTTGAAGACCATATAAGTAAAGATTTTTTTTATATTATGTGTGACATTTTGCCCGATTATGTCGTCAAATATTTTTTTCTGTGGAACAAGTCCGCGTAATTTTTGAACGGCCCTAGCTCGTATTTATGTTTTTGATTTTGGTAAAATTTTGTGATGCTAAAATATTGTTGCGCAGTACTCCTAAATTTTCTCCCTCATCGCTAATAATATCCTTGGAAGAAGTAAAGAAAGAGATTTGGCAGAACAATTCCTAAAACTTGCTTGGTTTCTTTTCCTCTTTCTTAAATAATGATTTTTATTAAGTTTTGGAATCCAGTATAGCTACAGTAATTCAAATTTATTTTGGTGTTGGGAATGTTAACAACAAATGAGATGCCTGCATATCTTCCTCGTTAACTCTCCTTATTTATATGCATATACAGTGACATTCCGCTATCACCTGCATATCATGTTTATGTCTCCCAACTTATTCATTACCAAAGAACTTACTCCGAGTAAAATAAGTCTTTACACCGATCGAGGCAGGCTACGAATATATGAGGGATATGGAGATAATGAACAATATTCAAGATCAAAGTCCATACAACAATACGAAATAGGAGCGGGACGAACACGGACCTTCAAAACATCAGAGGTGGGATCAGGTGCCATGGAGGGGTGAGCATCCCCTGTCGACCGGTCACACCCGCCGTGTGCTCCTTGTCATCAACGAGAAATATCGGGAAAATCCGACGTCAATTCAGTGCATAAATAATGGACTAACAATTATTACGAAAAACGTCAGTCAGCATTTGACTCAATGATAAATTGTATTTGCTGACAAGGTCATTGTTTCGAACATAGATCCTACAAAATGATTCCTTTAAACAAGACTGCTGATATTCTTGTTTCATCAACTTGTTTGTCAATAATTTACCTCGTTTTAGAAATTGTTCATACGTAGAGAATGCTCTTGCGTAAATCTATTTGACAGGGATTTCAACCTCATTTAAAATTAGCATTTAATTAATAAATTCTTTGGTCGATATAATGACGTTTTAAGCAAATGTAACTTATCAAAGTTTTTTTTTCTCTTTTGCTGACATGTTTTATGCCTCCATGGCACCTGATCACACCTTTGATGTTTTGGAGGGCAGTGTTTGCTCTGCTCCTATGTTGTATTGTTAAATGATCTTGAATACTGTTCGTTATCTCCATATGTTTCACTATGTCCTTGTTTTGTACAGACGGATTGTTCCGTCTATCTTATCAACACACACGGATCACGGAAGGTGTGTAAATAATGTAATAAGAGTTTTAAGTTTAGATATTCTGCTTTACAAAAAAAAAAAAAAAAAAAAAAAAAAAAACATGTAAAGGGTTCCTGTACGCGTTACGCGGATTTATCTTTTGTTGACATTTTTATGCGTAAGTATAAGATTCAAAATACTCAAGTGAGAGTTAATGAAGCCCTGTATAACATACATCAGATTGACTGGATCAATAACATAGTGGTTCATCAGCCGTCCTGTATAACAAAGCACTTGAATATTAATGTAGATGTGTGCAACAGGAGATTAGATTCAATATTCCATGGCGGTCGACATGCCTCCCTAAAACTGAGTAGAAATAACCTTTGAAAGCTGTACACTGTATTATTAGACCTATGTTTTAATATGCTTCCGTTAGAACTTTTTTCAATATTTTTATGAAATATGATGAAAACAAGTCTTTCTTTTCTATTGGATAACCGATTAAAGAATAAATCTTGTTTGGATTTCTTGCAAGACTAAATAATTAATGGTCCCTAGAATAAGTCTTATAAGGTAGGATTCTGTTCTGGTTCCTGACTAGATGAAATATTCAATGCATTTTCTTATAACTCTTATAATTAGATGTAAGATATTCAAAAGATCGTATTTTTTTTCTCATCTTATCATAATAGTACAACTTTAATTACATGTATATATCATAATGGTTAATTGAAATCTAGAAGGAACTACTAGTATATTTTTGGCGGAAATAAATATCGTATGAAAATATCTTCTTTTCCAATTCTCAATAATATTTCAGAACAATGAATTTATTTTTAATTTTGACTTATCAAAGTTTTAGACTTGAAGAATTTTTCAAATGGTAGTTAAATTAATAATATTAAGAGAATAACGTTATAAAATATATCAAAGTTCTGTGTGATGTGATTTTCGAGATAAATTACAACTATACTAGTCTAGCTTTTAAAAGCCTCTACTGTAAGCACAGATATGAGCCAAAAATCGGTAGAAAGAGTTTTCCTCTTTTAGTAAACGATCAAAACGTTTCATTTTTGTACCATTTTATATCTCTATATGACTTTTTTACCATATTTGAAAATTAAAAAATATCTAGGATGAAAAGAAACATATGCAGATAACGAACAGTATTCAAGCTCAAAAATCCATTTATCAAATGGGAGCCGAGCAAATACGGACCTCCAAAACAGCAGAGATGGGATCAGGTGCCATGGAGGAGTGAGCATCCCCTCCGACCAGTCATACCCGCCATGTGCTCCTTGTCATGATCGGGAAATAACGGAATATATCCGTCGTCCATTCAGTGTGTAAATAATGGACTAGCTATTAGTGTGAAAAACGTCAGTCAGCATTTGGATGCGTGTAAAAATAATATATCCTAAAAAATAAGAAAAATAGAAAAAAATGGAATAACCAAAATCCATTTTTGTTAAACTTTTAATGTCAACCTGGTTATATCATCTTATATACCCAATATGGTCATATCCTTTAATCAAAAAAAAAAATTAAAATTTTGATATAGAAGAAGGTATTATAAAATCGCGTGTTTGTATGCAGTAATTTTATATCGAAAAGGTAATGACCTTGACCTCACCTTATCTCTAGTACAAAACGGTTAAAACTAATCTAAACTCATAGTATGGCACGCCAAATTCACAAAAATGAGCTAAACCTAGTTTCACAATTGATAAACTAGGTTTATCGACTGTAAACTTTGGTTTACAAACCGTAAACTATAGTTAACGATTCGTTAAGTATAGTTTTCATCTGTAAAACTATATTTAACGGTTGTTAACTATAGTTTACGAATGATAATTATGGCACGCCAAATTCACAAAAATGAGATAATCATAGTTTCACAATCGATAAACTAGGTTTATCGGTTGTAAACTATAGTTTACAAACCGTAAACTATAGTTAACTACGTTAATCTATATTTCACATCTGTAAACCATAGTTAACGCGATAATCTATGTTTCACAGCCGTAAACTATACTTAACACCGAAAACAATCATTTGCGATTGCAAAACATAGATTATCTGATAAATACAGTTTCACGATTTGTAAACTATAGTTTACAAATCGTTAACTATAGTGAACGATCTGACAAATATAGTTTCACAATTTGTTTTACAAATCGTTAACTATAGTTAACGATCTGATAAATATAGTTTCACAATTTGTGAAACTATGATTAACAACTCTTAACTATAGTTTACGATTGTAAACTATAGATTACAAACCTGAATCTATGTTTATCAACAAAATCTATTGTTAACGCTTTATTACAGACAGATAAACTTAAATTAACATTCGTAAACTATAGTTAACAACCGTTAAATATAGTTTTACAGATGAAAACTATACTTAACGAATCGTTAACTATAGTTTACGGTTTGTAAACTATAGTTTACAGTCGATAAACCTAGTTTATCAATTGTGAAACTATGATTATCTCATTTTTGTGAATTTGGCGTGCCATATTTATCTGTCTGTAATAAGCGTTAACAATAGATTTTGTTGATAAACATAGATTCACGTGTGTAAACTATGGTTTACAATCATAAATATGGAACGCCAAATTCACAAAAATGAGATAAATATAGTTTATCGGTTGTAAACTATACTTTACGGACTGTAAACTATAGTTAACTACGTTAATCTATATTTTACATCCGTAAACCATAGTTAACGCGATAATCTATGTTTCACAACCGTAAACTATACTTAACACTGAAAACAATCATTTGCGATTGTAAAACATAGATTATCTGATAAATACAGTTTCACGATTTGTAAACTATAGTTTACAAACCGTTAACTATAGTTAACGATCTGATAAATATAGTTTCACGATTTGTGAAACTATGATTAACAACTCTGAACTATAGTTTACGATTGTAAACTATAGTTTACAAACGTGAATGTATGTTTATCAACAAAATCTATTGTTAACGCTTATTACAGACAGATAAACTTAGATTATCATTCGTAAACTATAGTTAACAACCGTTAAATATAGTTTTCACAAATCGTGAAACTATATTTATCAGATCGTTAACTATAGTTAACGGTTTGTAAACTAAAGTTTACAAATCGTGAAACTGTATTTATCAATTAATCTATGTTTTGCAATCGCAAATGATTGTTTTCGGTGTTAAGTATAGTTTACGGTTGTGAAACATAGATTATCGCGTTAACTATGGTTTACAGATGTAAAATATTGATTAACGTTGTTAACTATGGTTTACAGTCCGTAAACTATAGTTTACAACCGATAAACCTAGTTTATCGATTGTGAAACTATGTTTAGCTCATTTTTGTGAATTTGGCGTGCCACTAAACTGATATCATCACACATTGTCTTCTTGGTTCTGTGAAAATCTTATGATTTTTTTTTAATACAAGAAATACATTTTTGTAAGGAGAATCCCAACTACATGTAGGTACTATCCTAAATATCTACTGCTTACGGCTCTTGTCTTAAAGTGTGATTTTTGGATTAACTCAACAAACACGTATTTTAAAGTAATTTAAACATGTTTTAAACTTTTTTAATAATAAAAAAGAAAATAAAAAATATATAATACAGATATGGGAGGTTTTTTCCCTTATCAGACAGCAGAAAATATCAACAATATTGCTTCAAATTGAATATTCTATGAAAATATTTTATTTTTTCCTCATAATTCTATTTAATGCAGCGATTCCGCAGCTTTTATGAGCTTAGTTACTTCATATATTATTACATATTTAAATTGTACAATAAAAACGAAACATCTTATGTACGTTTTGTTAAGCGTTTGAGTGCGAAGATTCAAACATTTATTTCACCTTGATTATCAACAAAAATGGTGAATGTAGACCAACATGGGACATGATTGATTAAAAACTTAAAATATCGTAAAGATGTTGCTAAACCCCGTGAGTTTTGTGGCATTAGTTATCTCATTACCAGTTACATTTTCACAACTGGTCGTAAATGTTAAAAACAAAGGGGGCGATGTAATAAGAGAAGTTATTTCGGGCAACACGACATCCGATGTAGTGGAGCTGCAATTTCAGAATACAGACGGCACACTCATCAATCAGTTCATCGACTTCAAATCGGTGAGATTATTTTGACTGGGGTCAGGTAGTTGGATTTTTATCTTTAAAGGAAAGAAGATGAATAGCACTGTTTTGGTTGAATTCAGGTCACCATTGTCAGGTCCACTATATATGTTTAGCTCTTAGCTAAATCTACCTATATAGCTGAAAACTAATACTGCTTCATTATGCCACTCTTTGTATGCTTTTCATAACAGAAACTTATTCTGAAATAGCTAAATAAAGCTATATTATGCAGGTAAGGAAAGCTCTAAAGCTAAATATAGTGATTTTCCTGGACCTGATTGTTTTTCTGTGGTGATGCATTGTCAGTTTCTATTGCTGCTTATTCCATTTTACATCACTATACAGCAATGAATTTAAAATTTAATAATTACTAATGTAAATACATATTTAAAAAGTAAATGGATTCTAATGACCTATTTCTACCCTGCAGGAAGTGCAGATTTTCCGTGCCTTTGTGCTGAGAGAGGAGGAACTTGGATTCTCCAGAAATAAACCCATTACTTTATGCTTTGTGTCCAGATTTAACAAAAATGAGTTCATTTCTTCTGACGCGATGTCAAAACTCCGGCAGGTGGGTTATCTGTTTCACAATTTATTCACACACTAATGCATCTTAGAATTAGTTAGAAACACTCTTTATAAAATTGATTGTATTACCACTACTTCCCTATGCATGGTGTAAAAATATGTCTCATGTTATGTCAAAACTCAGGCAGATGGGTTATCTTTTTCTCAGTTCACTCACACATCTCTTTAAATTAGTTGATTTGAACGTACACAATGTATTTTATTGTAATTTAATTATGAAGGGATTGGGCACAAATTCTGGAAACTTATAAAACCCTCTCCTCTGAATTAGTTAGAAACACAGCCTTTATAAAATTGATTTCTAAAATCATTCCATGACCACTTCTCTTTGGATATTGTCATATTATTGCAATGTTTTAAAAGGAGAATACTAGATTTGAAATGAAGGCAAAAAGAATTCAAGTAAATGTGTAGACTTAAGTATTATGACTGTAATACATGTAATTATAAGTGAATCTTTTCTGTCAAGTAAAATTTAGCATTACAATAAAAAAAATTTACTTGTTCAATAGTTTATGAAAAAGTACACAAATTCTGGGACCAAATTTCAAAATATCCTTAAATGAACATAGAATTGATAATTAATTTTATTAATGTTGATTTGTACATGTTTCTATTTATTATGTGGTTTTTTTTTAATTAAAGAAAAATCCGAGCACGATTCGTAGCCCGGAGGAGGAGAAAGTTCCTGAGATGCACATCATGGATCTACGGATGGACCTGAGAAAAACAAATGTCCTCAGTCCATACATACACAAAGTCTGCCAGGATGCCAATCTGACCACCTACACCAAGGAATCAGACATCAGAATGTGGTCACAAGGTAATTATTCTAAAATGAAAATCACTGAATGACAAAAGTGTGTGCTTAAAGAAAGGGAGGAAATTCAAAACCTTGAAAAAATCTATTCATTCTAAATGAAATTGAATTGTCTTTCCTGGGTAAGAATTGTAGGATTTGGTATTTGTAGCACTGGGTCAGGACTTTGATTTACTGATGTCCACCTCTAAGCAGACCCACCCTGGGAAGTTTGCTAACTGTAAGGACATGGCTAACCTGACGTTGCCTTGTCTGTGTCACTATCACATCTGTGTCGGCTGGTATCCGTGTGGACTGAAGTACTGCCGAGGAAAAGACTCCACGGGTCGATACGTCAGTTATCGCTGTGGGATCAAGACCTGTCGTAGATTTATATCCTATGATTTTGTGGCTGAGAAGAAATATAACTGCTTATGGGATGATGTGTGATATATAGAGGATATCTATATTGTGTGATTTGATATTGGCTTTATCCAACGAGTTGAAATGGTGTATATATTCGCGAGGCTTGCGAATATTCACCATTTCAACGAGTTGGATAAAGCCAATATCAAATCACACAATTATAGATGTTCTATTTATCTCATACGACTTTCGTTTTAACAAAACTTTGAGACTTCCCCTGCGAAACTACATGAATGACTGCCAAAATCAAATTGATGACGTATAACTTGATGACGTAGCACCGTTGATGTTTACATGCGTCGAGAGAAAGTAGATCGAGTTCAAAATTTAGAATATTTGCTATCTGTGTCTTTGAAAACATCATGTGAAAATTGCTGGAGCTTTACATCAAACGAACTTCTGACTGAAAGTTGTTAGGACTATGGGGATCGTGAAAATCAACTCTTTTTACGATGGCAGTACAAATCGTGCTAGGCAAGGCTAGGGGCCTAGACTTTGTCTAGATTGTTTGCTGATCCATGGTAAGTTGCACCTACATTACTAGGTAGGCATACGTAGTATAATATAAGAAAGCATTGTTAAAGATGTCAAAGGAGTCTTATAACAACAACTTAACTGGTACATGTAGGCTTTACTTTCTCCGAAAACGATCTAAGAGGGGGGGGGGGGTAACATCTGTCTTCAAATAGCCAACAGGTTCCTTGATAAAATAAGACACTTCTTTGACATCTTGCTTTTAACGATATTGCTACCCTTTATCATTCATTTTATAAGGGCAACAATTTTCACAAATAAAAGTTTCAATAAAATAAAATCTTGAAGCGAGGGTTCGTGTCAAAACCGGAAGTGCTATTGATAAAGCATCTACCCGTTGATAAAGCATAAGTTTATCCAACGGCCTGTATCACCAACACGTATGAGATAAAATGGATTTTGTATATTTATTTAAAATTTTATATGCTTCCATTTCTGATAGGATTGTCAGGTAAATATTTGATGCTAGAAGTCATGTATACTTTAATGGCTGCTCCTGTATCCACAATTTATTTTACACTCTGTTTAATGCCTTATAAATTGTGAAAACTTTTGTTTTAAATTGAGTTCCTCTACAGTTAACTGGTTTTATTATTGATTTTTACATAATTATTAATTTTTGATAATATGTATACACAGTCTATGTTTTACTTTGATGAATGGGAATGAAGACTGATTTATATGATTTTGTGAAAAAAAGAGACCATCCTATGTGAGACTCATTCACAAAATAAAAGTTAAAGTTGCATGTAGTTTTCTTGATAATTCTGTAAAAGTAATTCCCCAAATACAGAATGTGATAATTTTCTGTACATGTATTTCGTATTCTCAAAATTCTCACTTCACCCATTATTTTATTTTTAAATGATCAGCTTTTGCTCTTGAAGAATAATGTAGAAATATGTTTTGAACACATTTTTGTAATTTATATTCATGGTGCTACTTGTATTTTGAAATTGATTTTTTTTTAAATAACACTTTTATATTTTAGTTTTGGGCACTGTAGTTTGATGAATTAGTTTTACATTTCAAACCACTTGAAAACCAAAGGAAAACACACTTGACAGTGTAGTTATTGTAATTTTTTTTATATAGATGATTATGCATGTTAGTAATTTTAGGCTATACAAAAGGACTTAACATTATGAGAGAAATCTAAAAAGTTTTAGAACATAACCCATTTCTCCATCCAATTACCATTTGCTAGACTTTCTGTTTAGTAAGGCACTTAATCTTTAGGAATTTTCTATGTTTTCAGTGCCATTAAATTTTAATTGACAACTTTGATAAATGAAGACAAATAAGAGAAAAATTGAATTTGCACAGAAATTTATTAGGATTAGCAAATGGGATACAGTAAAACTCGTTTAGTACAAACACAGATATTACGAATACACAGATACATGTATAGCAAAGTTATCTTGGATCCCCAACTAAATGAATTCATTGAGTTCCTTGTACAGATATAACAAATTATTGATATAGCAAAGTAATTTCATAAGTCCCTGTGACTTCGTTATACTAGTAACCGAGTTTTACTGTATGTTCTATTTAAGTTCATAGTAAGTAAAATGTTAGCATCTAAGAAGGAGTTTGATCATTTCACTGCATCAGCTCCTTCTTAATACCAAAATTTTACTTGGTATGATCTTATCATTACTTAAAATGTATCATGTTGATCTATAATATATGTGCCAAATATTGCCTAACTGGTTGTATATGTAAATATTTATGCAATGATTTATGAATTACATGTATATTATACTTTTTATATGCACAAAGTATTAAAATATTGCAGAGAACTCCATGTTTATTGCTTCTAACAAACAATTATTATATTTGAACTTTGGCAACTTGACCTTTTGGTTATATCAAAATCAAAGTTAATTTAAATTATGGGGCCCAAACTAATTCTGAATACATATTTCATTTAGCTGGATATGTTGACATGTTTGAGAGTCGAATATTTATAGTTGTCCTTTACTTTTGATAGGTTGACAGTCTTGAAACCAAGTTTGACCACCTGTACATGTACTATAGGAAAACGGCTTTTTCTGTAGTTTTTTTGCTCACCTGAGCCAAAGGCTCAAGTGAGCTTTTCTGATCAAAATTTGTCCGTTGTCTGTGGTCGTCGTTGTAAACTTTTCACATTTTCATCTTCTTCTCAAGAACCACTGGGCCAATTTCAACCAAACTTGCTACAAAGTATCCTTGGGTAAAGGGGATTCAAGTTTGTTCAAATGAATGGCCACGCCCTTTTCCAAGGGGAGATAATTATGAATTAGAGAAAAAATAATGGCATTTTTAAAAAATCTTCTTCTCAAGAACCACTTGGCCAGGAAAGATGAAACTCATGTGGAATCATCCTCAGGTAGTGTAGATTCAAGTCTGTACAAATCATGACCCCCGGGGCTAGGGTGGGGCCAAAATGGCCATCAAAGTTTTACATAGGAATATATAGGAAAAATCTTTTAAAAAATCTTCTTCTCAAGAACCACTGGGCCAGGAAAAATGAAACTCATGTGGAATCATCCTCAGAAAGTGTAGATTCAAGTTTGTTCAACTCATGACCCCTGGGGCTAGGGTGGGGCCAAAATGGCCGATCAAAGTTTTACATAGGAATATATAGGAAAAATCTACTTGTCAAGAACCACTGGGCCAGGAAAGATGAAACTCAAGTGGAATCATCCTCAGGTAGTGTAGATTCAAGTTTGTTCAAATCATGACCCTCAGGGCTAGGGTGGGGCCAAAATGGCCAATCAAAGTTTTACATAGAATATATAGGGAAACCTTTTAAAATCCTCTTTTCAAGTACTTCAAATCCATGCTAGGTGATATTTATATGGAATCATTCTCAGGTAGTGTAGATTCTAGTTTGTTCAAACCCTGACCCTCTGGGAGATTAAAATTCAAGCCCCCTCCCCCCCCCCCCCAAACTGGGTAAACTTTCAGTTCTGATCTGATATGTGCTTTTTCCTAGCAAATTGCTTAGGTGAGTGATGTGGCCCCTGGGCCTCCTGTTGTTTAAGCTTACAAAAGCTTCAGTACGTTGCTGTGTTTTAGATTCAGTAATATCTAAACAAATCGACCAATCAGATATTCAATATTTTGTCTAATATATTCATTTTGGTACAAACCATCTCTCAAGTACACATACAAATACATGGGTACAACGTTTAGGGACTGTAATTTTACAAGGATGATAAATGCACTGCCAATTTTTAGGTCACCTGAGTAAACTCCGGTGACCTATTGCTATCTGTTTTTGTCAGTCGTCGTGCGTTGTGTGTTAACATTTGAACATTTTTAGCTTCTTCTCTGAAACCACTCAACCAATTTCAACCAAATTTGACATATAGCATCTATAGGTGAAGGGGGAACAAATATTTTGAATTTCATGGTCCCTGCCCCCCTTGGGCCTAGGGGGTTGGGCAAAGATCACCAAAATTAGTGCAATCTTTAAAAATCTTCTTCTTTACTTCTGGACATCAAGCAGTCAAACTGTTGATATGATTGTAATCAGCATTGAGTCCTCTACCAAAATTGTGAAATCAGGGTCAGGGGTTCTAGTGCTAGGGTGGGGCTAAATAGGTTATATAGTGAAAATGCATTATTTCTTTGAAATTCTTCTTTTCTGCTCCTGGGCATTAAATAAACTAACCAAGTGCATAGTTATTTTGAATAAGACTGCTTCTTCTCATATTGGGAATTTAATGTCCCCAGGGTCAGGGGTTCTAGTGGTAGGGTGGGGCTATATAGATTATATAGTGAAAATGCAAAAATTCTTTGAAATTCTTCTTCTCTGTTCCTGGGCATTAAATAAACTAACCAAGTGCATAGCTATGTTAAATAAGGCTGCATCTTCCAAAATTGTGAATTTCATGGCCCCAGGGTCAGTGTGCTAGGGCGGGGCTATATAGATTATATAGTAAAAAAGGAATTATTTTTTTGAAAATCTTCTTCTTTGCTTCTGAGTGTTAAATAAACTAACCAAGTACATAGTTATGTTGAATAAGGCTACCTCTTCCAAAATTGTGAATTTCTTTGCCCCTAGGTTGGGGGTTCTGGTATTAGAGCGGGGCTTTATTGATTATATAGTGAAAATGCATAAATTCTTTAAAACTCTTCTTTTCTGCACCTGAGTATTCAACCAATGAACTGTGTACATAGTTATGAGGAGGAAGGATGCCTCTTTGAGATTTTTGAATTTCAGGGTCCCTGGGTTAGGGCTTAAATTCTTGTGTTAGGGCGTAACTCTAATGTTTAAATAATGAAAATGCATGAATTCTTTGAAAATCTTTTCCTTTGTTGTTGGGTATACACAGTAATGCTAATGATCATAATATATATTTATGACAAAAAACTTCTTACAAAAACGGTGAATTTCCTGGTTAATTTCCTGGCCCTTAGGACAGAGGTACTTTGGGAGGGGGGGGGACATAGTCTGAAATAATTTAATGCTTTGAAATCTGCACTTATTAATCAACAGCATGATGAAATAAAATTTCAACAAATTTCCAAAATTTTAAAGATGTGGCCCCAGGGTCAGTGGTTCCTGTGGGATGGGGAGCTCAACTGTGGACCCGTCCTAACGCAAGAAGCCCTGACTAGGGGCCCTGAAATTCAGTAAAAGTGGAGATGCATATTCTCTTTGTTACTCTGATCTACCTCTGGGTATAAAGTAACCAAACTAAGCATGCTGAGTGTATAATTATGATAAGCAATGGTGTCTCTTTCAAAATTGTGAATTTCATGGCCTCTAGTTTAAAACATGAATCAAATTCAATTGTTGGAAAGTTGTTGCATGATACTCAGGTGACCTATAAGGCCCATGGGCCTCTTGTTTTTTGTCCCCCGCTTGAAAAGTGGGGGATATTTTTGTCCGTCCGTTTTTTTTTTTTTTTAGTTTAGTGATGCTTTTGCAATGAAATTTAGCATATATGGACTAAAGATGTTATTTCTTTGATGCCAAGGTGAAATAGAATATTCCATGGAAAGCCATGAAATAGGAAAAAGAAATCATAATCAAGATATCTCTAGAACATATTAAGCTATCGCAATGAAATTTTACATAACAACTCCCTGTGGCTAGAGAAGACCCATGAAAACATGAATATATACTATTAAATTATCGGCTGTAAATTTATGAATTTGCGTCTATGTGACGCTAGGTTCACATAGGGACATCGAGATGTCATTGTTTTATTTTATCGATATTTCTTAGCATTGCAATTTATATCTGCCCCGCCCTTTGCGGGCGTATAAAATATAATTAATTATTGACTTCTCAGCTGGATGTTGATTTGAAGCTGTGTATTAATGACATTCACAAATTAAAGATTAAAAAAGCAAGACCTAGCAGAGGGTAATCCATTCATCGTTAATGGCTGACGACGCCGTTAAATCGAACACACCGCTGGTCCGTCATAGCCGGTAGTTACTCTTCTATTAGTTTTGATGATTCCAAAACAATGGAGCGGAATAAGTACTTATATTTTATTGATCACTTTGCCGACAGGATTGCATTAAATGATAAAAAGTAATTAGACTAAAGTGACTTTTTCGATTCTGGGTGTGCCAATCAAAGAGAAATGACAGGCTTGTAAAAAATATTTCAGAGATGAATATTAAATTGATAAGGTTTAATTTCCTTTAACATTGCTAATTAAAGTATATCAAAACATTATCGAGAACTGTCCTTCTTTGAAAATCTGATCTGTGAAATAGACAGGACCAGCACTTAATTAATTACATTTTTCAAAAATGGTTACACGCAGAGCAGAATGACAATGGGATCGACTTTTCATCCGGCGATCCGTCTGTCTGTCTGTTCGTCTGTCTTTTTTTTTCAGCTTAGTTTAGTGATGCAGATATAATGTTATTTGTTTAATTAAAGAATTTCTTGAAAAAAAAAATATATGATATTAATATTTATGTTCTATTTGTTATGAACAATTTCTTAAACGAGGTAAATTATAGACAAACAAGTTGATGAAAAAAGAATTTAAGCATCTCGTTTAAAGTCAGCAAATAAATTTATCATTGAGTCAAATAAATTATTTATACACTAAATTGACGAAGGATATTTTGTTATTCCCCGACCATGACAAGGAGGACAAGGCCGGTCAGTGGAACACCTGCTCCTCCATGGCACCTGATCCCACCTCTGATGTTTTGGAGGTCCGTGTTTGCTCTGGTCCTGGTTTGTTTTGTTTTATGGACTTTTGAGCTTGAATATATACTGTTCGTTATCTCCATATGTTTCATTCAAGTTCCGAGTAGACATACAAATGAAACTAGCTAGTGGTACTTGATAAAATTTCGATGTGTACATGTGTATGTTTAAAGGGGCACAGTTAGTGCGTATCGTAATTCCTGTACACCATACATTGCAAGATACTGTGTACGAGAAACACTGCTACCCTCAAATACACTTTGTAAATCAAAGAGCTTTGTAACAAATTAAACTTTGTAAGTGATCAAATACATAGGATTTAAGTTTTTAAAAATTCATATTTGATTTAAACCGATTGTTATAATTTTAAATTCTCTGATATCAAAATTTTTTATGTAACAGTATTTAATCATAGAGGGGTTTCAGGTAGAGCATTTTTCTAGGTATTTTATAGTAAAGTAAGGGTAAAATGAACTATATCCGTTAAGTGTGGAATGTAATTTTTTTTTACAACTTTTAAACAGAAAGGTGCTATTGTATAATTTGGGAAGTGTAAGTTAAGTCGGACTACCATAGGCAGTCACGTCTAATTTCATAGTGTTACAGATTCTGATGACTATATGTTTGAAGAAATTCTGATATCTTTTAAAAAGAAGTTAGGAGCCTTGAGGGACACCTTAACCATTTTTTATGGATTCTGCAAGACTCAAACAGACAGTGTTCTTTGTCACATAATTTTTTTTTCATCAAGTGCTCTAAAAATTCATGATTTTTTTTATAAGATCACCTCTATATCTGACTTAAATCCACCCTTCCCTAGCTCTATTTCCATTGGTCATGTAAAACCTAGAGTTTCTGTATGTTACTTGAGTTACTGGAACCTGTTCATGTCCTGACTATATCTTATTGACCTTTGGTGAATGTTTGGACACACTTTCACAGTCCGTCAGGTCATTGGTCTACAATAATAACAAATGCGTACTAGCATACTTTACTCGGTTTAAAAGTTTTAGCTTAAACAGAAGATTGTGATGACAGATGATTTCATTCTTGTTTTGGTCTAGAAATAATAAAATAAAGAACAAAGACCAAGCCAGGCTCCTGCTGGCCTTAGATCAGTTGTAGTGTTTGAAACGAAAACATTCTCTGTTAGACGTAATATTTGATCTCCCTTAATTTGTAAACTCGATTCTTCAGAAAAATAAGCAACCCAAACAATGATGTTACGCTGCATTTAAAGAAGTAAATCTAAAAGATAAGGCGGAATATGCAGATAAAAGTAAGTGTCCTTTATCTGGAGATAGAACTAAATATTGAGATGTTGCCATGCATACATCCGGCAGTTTACATCTTTCTGGGTGGTTTGCTTTTATATACAGCACAGTGGAAACCATTACTGATAAACGTGAGTCAAAGGAAATCTTAAAAATAATATAATAAAATCACGTATGGCAGTCGGCTGGGGTAAAAAAAATTGATAGGAAAGAGGGAAAGAAGGGTCTGGGCAGAAAGACTGGAAATTGGACGAAGATCAAAATGGAGGGTATAGAAATGAAATATATGGAGATAACGTACAGTATTCAACCTCAAAAGTCCATTAAACATACAAATTTGGAGCAGAGCAAACACAGACATCCAAATCATCAGAGGTGGGATCAGGTGTCATGGAGGAATGAGCATCCCCTGCCGACCGGCCACATCCATATAAATAAATTAAGCCTCTCCCACTGCTGCATTCGGTGTAGTTTATTTTTTATTTATTTATTTTATTATATTATTTACTTATCTTTTAACCGTATATTTCTGGATTTCTGAAAATAATAGAGTGATAAGCATGTTTATCTCTATACTGACAATTATTCAAATTGCTTGGAGTCTCTTTGACTTTTTCAGCTTCAAATAAATCGTAAATGACGTCCGCCTGTATAACACAGCGCTCCGTGACTCTACAAGACATGGACGTGTTTGATATTCTGGAATTGATAGTAAAATACTTCCGCACCCGGGGCCGCTATCTTTGACATTAATGCCGATTACGGCCAGTTCAGGTGAAAATTATACAAATTACAAGGCTTGACTGCGACTTGTATGTTTTTATGAGCGTTGTCTATCGATCTAAGTCTCTTCTCTCTTCCGCCACAGTGTCCTCTGCCGCGGATTAAACTGTTTTGTTTATATTTGTTGCTGTAGCAACGTCTCTTTTCTACTAATCACCTGGCATTGGGATTTTTTTGTAAATTAGATCCACTATACATCAAACAATTCATGCGCGTCAATCTCTCCATAAGCTGTTGTTTATCTTCAGAATACCAAGTATTCTTATTCAAGAAGCACCTCAATTAAATCGCCCTAAATCTGTGACATTTCTATAAATACTTGGTCGAAGCCCCCAGCCTCCCTTGTCAACAAGAAGAATTAACTTCACTAACCTAGATAGAACTTCCGGCCAGCTTAACCGTCATTGTCAGAAACTGTCGTCTTTGTTGTGACATCCACGAAGCTTGCAAGAGACTGTCAAATATCCAAATGTAGAATTAAAGCCAACGCAAAGGTAAGAGGCATGTTTAATTATATCGAGAGCTTAAAAATCAAAAGCTTTGAATAGAGAAACACAAAAGTACGAGAGGGCACTCCAGGTTAGATTAACTTCATTAATTGTATTTATTGAGAGATGTTAATTTAAGCCGAGAAAACAATATATTGAGAAGATAAGTCGATAGTTTGTAAATGAAATTGAATGACAATGTTCACAGCCAAGCGTGCCGCAGTCATTGATTAATGCAGTGCTCCAGGAAAATATATATCGTTTAAATCAACTTCACTGATATACCAAAAGCTTACATTGCAACATTCTCTCTCTCTCTCTCTCTCTCTCTCTCTCTCTCTCTCTCTCTCTCTCTCTCTCTCTCTCTAACGACGACTTATCGGACTGCACCGTAGGCATGTGGAATTACTTTTAAGTTTGTCATTTGATTGTGACGTAACCATCAATAGATCCGATTAAAGGATTAACAATAGCACGCACGTGCACACTGCATTAGGCAAACACTCATCTCCTTGCAGATCTAAAAACATGAATACAGAGTATAATTACCTGTTAAAATACTGAACAAATATTTACGAAAAGGTTTAATATATATTTGACAGGAAAACGAAACAAATGTTTCATTGCAAAAATTCCATCGTGTCATATTCTGTCTTTGTTTAATTTTCAGACTAATTTCACTTTTTGTGTTTGAATGAATCTTTAAATTCAGAATTCTACTTCAGATTTGACATCTGCTAAATACAACAAAGATGAGAATTAAAACTGTCTGATTAATACAGAGTATCGGATCTGTAAAAGACATCTGGACCAAATTTCAACATAAGTTCAGACGACTGCGGTCACATCAATGATATACAGACAGTGAGGGGATAGATTACTTTGGACATCTGAATACTATATGGGATTCATGTATCGTATTTAAAAAATAGAAAACACATACGGGTAAGTTTTGACAGATCTTTGTGGCGGGTCCGTATTGATTACAGTGTATCTGTTCGCGGTACCATCACTTCTATGTCGTTCTTTGAATATTGATCTGAAGGCTTATTGTGCAATTAAATATTTTTTCCATCATTTCAGATGACAGCGTTGAATATTGCGGATGTGAAATTACCCTGCTAATAAGGTAAGTCACATCTACACAAAAATTGGATATCTATCTTTTCAATCAATATTTCATCTTGATAATATTTACTTATTGAGATGGATTCATATTTAATAATCAGTTTTACTTATTGAGTTAATCTATAGAAATATTGAAGTGTGCATTGTTGGAATTTAAATCTAACTGACGTGCAGCGTTGCTCCTTCGGAGTAGAGAATAATGGACGAATAAAAGCGTTAAAGAGATTCAGAATGGCCGTAAATTAGAAATTAAACCACATGTTTAAAGAAAACATAAGCACACTCATAAACTAATCCCCCACTGGCGAGACGCAACGGATTAACCATACACTTAATGCCAATATTGGATTAAAGGTGAAAGTGGGAGATAAAAGGATTAAAACACCTTCTTGTCTGGTGAAACACAATTTATATGTTTGCTGATTTTGTCATCTGGGACCACTGATTGTGTAATAGATCAGTGTGGCCTGATCAGTCCATTGTATACTATAAACTATAGACTAGATACACGCTGGTCTCCCGGAGTTGTGTTTAGATTTCAGGTGCATAAAACTTTGTGATGGATTTAATTTTAACGAATTTAATCTCGTTTATAAAAGGTAAGACATAAAGGCATGCAGATTGGCATGTTTTTCTTTCCACAAACATTTCAGGAACAATTCGTTGATATTAGGCCTATTTTATTTGAAGAAATTCTAGGAAAAAATTCAAGAAAAATGTTCCCAAAATATGAGGATGTCAACTCATTCTGAGTATTTTGCTTTTGCTTTAAAATTAATGACATTTAAATTTGGTTTGATGATTCAGTCAAAATATTGTAATAATCCAGTAAAAATAGTGAGTTATTCTCCAATTAGCCAATTTTTAATTCTATTCAAATGGCGATATTCTGATTATTCAAAAAACATAAAATAGAACATATATAAAAAACATATAATATATCGTGATATATAAATAAAATCATATAGGAAATTTGTAAAAGACCTCTAATTTTCTTGGTTTATTTAACATTTGGGGTTTGATATATAAAATAAATAAGTTAAATATAAATTTATGAAATAAATAATAATTAACACCAATAACATATTTTTCTTAAAACATATGAACAACTCTTTTGAATAAATTTCTTATTTGCAAAGAAATAATTTGTTTATTTCAATCAAAAAAAGATTTTATAAGCAATTAAACATATGATACAAGAAGCTAATATCATACATATAGAAAAAATGTGTCTAATAAAATCTTTGAAAAATTAAAAAAAAAAAATGCATACCAATATTCTTAAATTCTTCTATATTACATTAATAAATACATTAATGTGTCATGACTTTATTGCAAATAATACATCTCAATATTAGCTTATCATATGCATGAATTTAGTGTATATGGAGAGAGAGAGGGGGAGGGAGGAAGAAACAATATTCTTAAAAATTGTGTAAAGAAGAATTTTATTTGAAAATAAAGGATCAGATAAAGTGAATGGAAAATTTCAAATCTGGTAAGAGATTTCTGTTAAGCAGAAAAATGTTCTGTACAAAAATTTTAGCCTTGGCATTTTCAGTAAATCGTGCTGCATTTATTTACAAAAAAAATTTAAAATTCGAAAATTTGTACAAAAATAATTCATTGCAATCGCTTTAAAACATGCGTTTCAGAATACTTTAATGTACATATTAGGATGAAATCAGTTCAAGGACTCTTTTAAAACTTTTAAATTATTATCTTATAATGAATTTTTTTTTTTCGCAAAAGAGATATTGTTGATCGAGGAGAAAGAAGGGGGTTGGGGAGGGTTAATTTTCTGTTCACACGCCTATGTGAGGAGACATACAAGGATAAACGTAGATATTAAACTAAAACTGTTAGGTTCTTGAAGGAGATTATGGTCGATAAAATAAGTAAATTTTAAATATAAAAGCGAGTTTAAACAGAAAAGCTGAGTATTGAAGGTGAAGAGAGGTGGGAGGGAAGCTTTGATTTTTTTGTATTGTTTTTGGCATCAGTACTTTCAGTGTGTAGAGCGATATTGTTGAAGTTGATGCGATCGATTTTAAGCCCGGGTTTAAGCGAACAGAATATTAAAATTTAAAACGTTTCTACAAACATTTTTTTATTACTAGTACTTAAATATTTGCTTTCTCATTACCATCACACGACAGCGTTTTACTGCGCTAAGTAGTCAGTCAGAAGGGTTAATTCTCTACACATAGTGATTTTCAGGTAAATTGAAATGTAAATAAAAAGGTGTCGAGCTCAACTTAGGGTGAGGCTAAAATGAGATATACTTGTTACATATGCGTTGTCCGTATAAATTTCTTTATTTTTCCAGAATAAGTACTTTTTAATGGTGCTAAGTTAGGTGAAATTCAAACAAGTACTAAATACCTGTATGAATTTCACCGAACTTTATAGCAGAAATAAATTGACATTCATGTACCCTGCACTCATTGGGCAGGAAAGCGGGTCTAAAACTATTTTAAAGAATAATAAATACAAAGCTACAATCCTTGGCATCAAGCAGTCAAACTGTTAGCATGACTGTAACACAAGTACTGACTCCTTTACGAAAATTGGGGTAGTCCCGTTCACTTATAAAACTTCATACTTATGACTTTCCCTACCAATTTCACATAAATCTGCGTTTTCTAGGTGGGGTCTGCGTTTTTAAGGGGGTTCCTAGGTCAGTTTTACTTGGATTACAATATACATTTAAACATTTAAAAACTGCTAATTCCGGACTCCCTCCCCCCTTATATCCGCTCCAGTCAATCAACACGTTGCAGTGGAACAGGTACGGACTTTCCAAGTGCATATTTATCTCTTAAAAACCTCTGAGATGGGATTAGGTGCCATGGAGGCGTAAGCATCTCGACCGGTCACGAGCGCAATGTTTCTTGTAATCATTCCCACCCTTTCCGAGTTGTGCTTGCCGTTATATGGAATTCATTAAAACAGTTCACCCCCTCTCTTCTAATTTTTTTCTGGGACTAATATTAGTATATTAGGTGCTCATCTCATTGACAGCATTATGAGGATGTTGACCGATTAACGCCTAAAGGCGGATAAAATATTCCGACATAGATAAGGGCTACATACCCGACAGCCGGCCATAAATCATGTCGGTACTGCAGAAACATTGCTAAACAATTATTCCGAAATTTTTATTCGATTATTGGACAATTTACATCGATTTGTGAAAGATATGATAATATATTGCCGAAGGGTATTGATGCGTTCCCAAAAATTAATTAATTACTGTCATTTATATGGTAAATTGTAGCGGACTTTTTTTTTAAAAGCTGGCTACAAATGTTTTTCTAATAACCAAATATCTTATTACATACCAGCTATCTAGAGCCGAGGTATTTCATCCATTTGTTACATTCTTGATTGGAGATGAAGCATAAACGCCATCATCAGCAAAGATAGTGAGGATAATTAAAAATTACTGATAAGGTGCTAAATTATAACAAGATCAATTGGGAAATCAATTTTCTTGTTTTCCCAAATAAATTTATGATCTAGGGAACCGCCCTGTTGTTATTAATAAATTTTATTAACTAAAACATCTTTGGATGTGACAGAGCGGTATGCTGCTTCTCCGTCTGTAGGAAAATACTGAAACTTCTTTCCTTTGCAAATGAAAGTAGAAAATAAAGATTCTTTAGAAAATCTTTGAAAATCTTTTCTAGAACAGCAGTATTATTCAGGCGCGGATTCGGGAATTTTTTTCAGGGGGTCCACCCTACTCCAAAAAAAAATCCAGCCCAGAAATTTCTTGACAAGCAAGAAAAAAAGAAGGTAAAATCACTTCTTAGAAGTACAAAAGTATTTGGGGGGATTACTTTTAAAGCTTCATACTTAGAAATTTTCAAACCAATTTCACGTAGATCCGCGGTTTCGTGGAGGGGTCCGCGTTTTCGGGGGAGGGGGGGGGGGTTAGATCACTTTTTTCTGGTTTAGTATATGAACATTAAATAACTCTGCAGATTCCAGTCTCCGGAACTATAACTACCCCATCCCAAACAACCCCCTCTAGATCCGCGCATGTTATTATTTTGTTTTAAAGTAAATGCAAAATTCACAAAATGAAACTTCCGTATAGTACGTATACATATTCGTCCAACTCATGACTCCCCTTCCACTTTTAGCTAGGATGGGGAAACAATAATAATGCCTAGGATTTATACAATAAAATATAAAGATAACGAACAATGTTCAAACAAAAGTTCATTCAATCATTACAAATCAGGGGCCCGCTTCACAAAAGGACTTGCGACCTAAGACCAAAGTTAATTGTTCATATAACTTAATGATTAACATTATATCAAAAATTTTTTAAACCTTTTAAAAGGAATGTGGTAAGATATTTTTACACAAACAATTTCTCAGAGAATTATTAATTTTGCAAATTTGGAGATGGGTGAACATGACGAGAGATAAGCCCATAGTGCAACAAACATGAAGGTGAAAAATTAAATCTCAATTATATCAAAATTTTCCTTGATTTTTCATCTAACGTTTAAGTATACTTTATGTAAAATTTCTACAACTTGCACAAATCTCATGAAGATTGAAGTTATTTGGCTATGAAATATTATACACACACGAAAGAGGACAAAACGAGTCATTTTTTCACACTATAACACTATTTTTCGATATGAGTGGGTCTTCTCTCCATTTTTTTGAAAGTTAATCTTTACAGTTTGTATGCATACATACATATTTTGGTTTCCAAAACTATGGAGCAAAGGCCCACTATACCTTAAAAATATAATTTTATGACATAAATTTCGTATCTTTTCGAGAAATATTTGAAGTGCCTTAAGTTAATGGTCATATCACAAACATGATTTAAATGCCACAAACTAATGCCTAGGTCACATTTCCAGGCCGGTAGCCGTAGACCGGTGGTAATCGGTAGTAATCCGTGGTGTTAACGATGCCTCAACATCGGTCCACATCGGCCAATAGTCCTTAAAGTATCAGTCACATTATTCAGCGATGGGGTATACGATGGACATCCAATGCGTTTTATGAGAAAAATGGCGTGGTTGCTGGCCGGACTTACAAAGGCCTAGCGATGCATTGCTAATCATAAAACGATGTTCCAGGATAATCGGCCGATGTATATTACATCGCTTATACATTGGTGAACATTGTTTGTACATCGGTTCGACTACGGGCCAATGTTTGGTCGAACATCGACCGATGATCGGTCGTTATCTGTTGAACACCACTAAACTCCCCGATGACCTCAGATTCAACAGATCTTGGACGACGCTCGGCCAAACATCGGCCTATCCTTGAAAGATGTGTTAATGATGGGTTGCCGATGAGGAGCGATGTGAGGCATCGTTGGAGACATCGCTGAATTTTAACAACGAATTATTTCCTACCGATGACCCCACCGATTCGCAAAAAAACTCAGTCACCGTCCGATCACTAGTGGTGCCCGGCCGGCAACCACGCCATTTTCATCAAAAAACGCATCGGTTTCTCATCGTACACCCCATCGTTGGATAATGTGACTTATACTTTACAGAACTTGTGTAGCGTAGTGGTTAGCGTGCTAGTCTCAATAGAGAATGCAATTCAGGATTTTTATTGCCATGGTTCGAACCCAATGGATACCACATTATTTTTTTTTTTTAAAAAGAATAATTTTTTTTCTCTTTCTTTTTTTTCTATTTCTTTTTTTTTTCTCTCTTTTCCTCTAACGTGATGGATAACAACCCGTCGGTCGAATTCCTCACGTTTCAAAATTGAACCAAACTTGCATAGGTTTTTGGAATAAATTTTAACGAAAATTTTTCCTCAAAAATTTTTGTTTATCATGATTTCATAAAAATCAATTATTAGAACTTAATTCTAAATACAAAATTCACAATTTGAATATGATTTTTATATGTCTGAAGCTAATGGGCTTTCTGAACGCTAAGTTCACCCATCTCCTTTTTCAATCATCTCGAGTTTGTGGTCTTAGTCGGAAGTTCTTTTGTAAAACGAGCCCTAGGAACAGAGCGAACACTGACCTCTTAAACATCAAAGGTGTGATCAGGTGCCATGGAGGAAAAGCATCCCCTGCGGACCGGTCACACCCGCCGGTGCTTCTTGTCATGATTTGGAAATAACGGGAAAAACGTCCACAATTTAGTGTGAACATGTATATTGTTTAGGATATTTGAGTAAAATGCTAGTAACACAAACAATATCATGTAAATGTCAAACTGAAATAACTTTGATCAGAACCAGCAATATAAGTTTATGAAATGCTATAAACTGTAGAAAGTCAAAGAATGCAAGCATCAGGTTTGTCCTGATCGTATTCCCATTGGCGCAACAATCAGTGTTCCAAAGCAAGAAACAATTATAATTAAAAAATTGAAGCAAATGTTATAAAAATCCTATCCAGAGTTTATGATTTTAATGTCCATTAAGCAAGAGGAAAGGCTATTGTTTTTCAATTATCCAAAAGTATGTCAGAAAAGGGGGGAGGGGGTTAAGGTGAGCTTTCATGTCCAGTTCAGTGTTCTTGCTTACCCCCTATACTTATTGACTGAAATGTAAGGGGAATATTTACACCATTGATGTTTAGAAATTTACGGAAGAAAATTTGATATATTAATTAACTTACTTCAGCGAGTACGCTTTATTTATGTCCTCGAAGGTTAAGGTTCAAAGCAACAAAAAAGATCTAAAATAGCAAAAATGTATTTGAATACTGTGTTAGAAAATGAAGTTGTCAAACTTAAGCTATGTTACGTAAGACATTTCAATAACAAAAGATCCCGGGGTCCCACACGTCGACTGTTCCATTACTTTAAAGCAAAAGACAAATTTAACACGCTAATGGACGACTGATGCAAAGCAATTCTGTATTGTGAATCAGTGATTGTGTCCTTTCTCTAATGTACTTGTGCAATAAAGGAGAACACAGAAATGTTATTAAGGAGTCATTGTTGTATGGATTTGCAGGATGATGCTGCAACTGTCAATTCTAGCAAGAAAACAATCATTGTTTAACTCCCTTCACTTCACAGGTCAAGAGGAAGTAACATTAAGACAAAACATAAACGAAATGAAAATTCCTATTTAAATGTCAGTATCGGCTCAGCTCAGTTTAATCACCATCTAACGCGTTCACTGACATCGATTGCTAGGTAGAACCTTGTAATCCTAATTTGTAAAATTCCATTTATGCATGAGGAATGCAGAAAGCATGCATTTTAATTTTTTGCGTATGAATGTAATTAGTCAGTTGTTATGATAATAACCTGGATTATTCTCATGTTTTCTTTTAAGTAGACTGTATGACATGAAGAAAAGAGACCCACAGAACTAATTCGAGAGAGATGGCAAGTGAAGTATGCCAACCGCAAAGCGGTCACGTGATTAACCAGCACGGAATGTCACGCCCGACATCAAAACGGTACAGCCTCGCGCTTAGTACCTCTAGACCAAAAACGGATCAGCCGTCCATAACACCACGTGACCTAGCAGATTGGACCGATCAGGAATCTATGGCCACAGAAAGGTCCAGTATCCTGCAGAGGCCAATGACCGCTAGACCCATATCGAGAAGAAGTCGAACATTCGTCACGACGGATGAAAGTGGTTCAAATAACACGTCATATCATACTTTGGAAAGAAATATGAAAAATATACAAGGAGCAAACCCGACACATGCTCCGACCCTGATAAACAGTTATTACAACCACAGTCCTGGGTACGAGTTTGAGAAGTTTACCGGTAATATCCGAGACGACGAGGAGTATTACCTGGATATGGACCCAATCGAATACTTCTACAGCCCAGTGTTCGATTTGTATCCTTATGGCTACATACTGAAAAATCAGTCAAAAACAATTCAGACACCAAAGAAATATTCTAATATATATCCCTCAAAAGGAGATTTTGAAACCAAAGAAAATCAAAATGATAACTTTTTGTCTTCCAAGACAACAAATGAGACGGGAAGCACGGATCCTAAAACCCCCAAACCCGTGAGTGATTTTTCATTAAAAGCAAATCCCTTTCCCCCTCGCAGTCGTCTCCCCGTCCCTATTGCAAATCCCAAGTTTAAGAAAGCAATACCTAAACATGATAGCACTCCACCTGTTCAAAATATCGAATATCGCAGGGATTTGTTTGAACCGAAACAGAAAATAACAAAGATGGGTTCATTAGCAAACAATTCATCATTAAGGTCGCACGACTTTCAAACAGAGCAAACAAAGGCGCCAAACAAGCGCGGAGACACCTTCTCCAACCCTAAAATCAATTACCTTGGCGCTAAAAGAAAACAAAATGATACATTGGTGAAATCAGGATTGTCTAATTCAAAGTTTGAAGTAGTTGATAGAGATCAGGAGAACAGAACAAACAGCGTGATTACTCGCGATTTGGATAATCATCTGACTGGGGACGACTCAAATAGTCGCTTAAAGTCTCGCGAAAAGTGTTCTTATAACAGATTACGAGAGTATTCCCATAACTCGCCTAATTACAGTGTATCAAAAAAGCCCTCGGAATTGAACATTGAAAGATCTCCGGTGAGCGGAAAACAATCAGTAAAGTTCCATGACAACCAGAAGAGTCACAAGTTCAGTGAGAAATGGACTCCGTCAGGGCGTACGCTGGATAGTCATTCGATTCTGACAAAACACAAATCAAATGTAACGAACCAGCAACCTCTCTTTAGGCCTAAAGCACCGGAAGTCCATAATCAGATTAAGTCACGTGATCATAATGCAACCAGGAGACCTCTTTCCGAGGATATAAACAGTGTGATGACGAAGGAAAATAACTCATCAGAAGTTAAAGCGGACAGACTTCAGAATTCTCCTGTCATTGGGAAATACAGGCACCCTTATTTGAGAACAGGAAAGCAACTGAGCCTGCCGAAGATTCGCCCGCAGACGGAAAAACCACCATTGTTAGAAGTCAAGGCCCCTAACTCACCTCCCAGAAAACTGAAACCAGTGTTAGTAAAATTTGATAACATGCATTTCTGAAATAAACAGAAATCTTTCATCACTTTATATTTTTTTGTGCTGCAGACAGTACTGCTGTACGTTTCTTTTAACAATTGTGCTGAATTCTTTGTCCGTGGAGACAATGCATTTATTTTATTTTACGCTTTTCATTCCAAGTGCTCTGAAAACTTTTTTATATATATATAATTAAGCAGATCAGTGTTGTAATTGTTGATCATATACATCAACTCAAGCACGATTTGAAAAACTCTTGCCAGCTCAGTCTATGATATAAACAGTTTTTATTGTGTGTTTGAACTGAGAGTTACAATGGTGCTTATATCTTGTAAAAGAAAATCTCTGTGAGATTCATTAATAAACTGAAAGTGAGTAACGTTCTGTGCCAAGACAAGGTCTCATTGCAGATTTTCTCCAGAATTAAGACTAATTAACATTCCCTTTCCCTCTCAATAGAATCATCAGAACAGATCTGACACGCGGGGATTGTTGAAATTTTATTCTCATTAGTAGTTAATCAAAATTTATTGCAGCTTGTCAACAATAGGTCTACACAAATCCACACATTCATGTGCTACCTATTTTAATTAAAAGAAAAAAAACAGTTCTGTTTAATATTGTCAAATTGATCAAAGATGGAATTTAAAACATTTGTATGAAAGACCCCCGATTCTGCTCAGGGTATGGCAATTGCCAAGCGAATGCGAGACACAATGGGCAGTCGACTGATATACACATATAACAAATAATGAAGTTTTTGTCATGTCGTATTCATGTCGACAAATTCGTATATAATGATATGTTTGAGTCCATGTCACCAAGATTCTCTTGTCGTTAAACGGGAAAGTAAACTTATTAAATTTTCCATTTAAGAAAGATTTCCCAATATCTAGATGTGCGCAAAGATAAATATATTTAATTGTGATATTGTTATTACTGTTAATAAATTGTGACTTGAAAACGTTTTCTTTGTCTTTGAAATAATAAAGAAAAACGTTGTTTTAAAGACGCAGAATGGCCTTTTTCAAGAATCATAAAAAACGAAGGTAAAGAGATAGAACATTCATTAAAACAGGAAAGTAAAAGCGTGTGACAAATGAGTAAAAACAATTTTGTTTATCGATTGGGAAAACATTAGTTCTGTGGATCAAATTCCCCATTAAATTTTGAATTCTTTTATGTAGTGTTGTCATGGATACTTACAATAACAGTTGCGAAATATGTCCTTGTAGGATTATCGTCACAGAATAAAAATATAAAGTATGTAGGCTTTTTAGGCAAATTAACATAACTAAAATTCAATTTTTTATCCAATAAAAAAAATCAAAACATTTCATTCGACCAAGGAAAAAATAATCCGACGCGTAATTTGTATGTACGAGGGCCATTCAAAAAGTTTGTTAACATCATATCATTACCCAATTTGGAACACGTGTTTTGCAACGGATTCGAACAAATTGGAATATATTGATTATCAAAGATTTAAGATGGCCAGAATGGGGTCACGGACCAGGGTCAAAATTTGGTTGTTTACTAATTATACACTTTATAATGTCTATACCTTTAGCGAAATAAAATTTAAATGTTTAAATAAATTTTTTTGTTTATAAACTTTTTTGTAAACATTTGTTGTAAAAGATATATTTTTCTAAAGACTAGTTATTAAAAAAGCAAAAAAAAAAAAAAAAGTTTAAAAAAAAATGAGAAAGCTATTGAGCAACCTAGTAAAATTTTGTTTGCAGTTGGAAACCTTAAAACAAACTTTTATGATTACAAGAAAAAATATATGTAAAAGAGCCGTGCATTTGTAAATGTAAATGAAAGAACAATAACAAGTAATTTTTTTACGATTCAAATGAAAAATTAAAGAATACAAATAGAAAATTAAAGAATACATATGGAAAATTATACAATATAAATAGAAAATTATAAAATACAAATAAAATTTATACAAAACAAATAAAGAAATATACAATAGAGATTTTTAAAAAATTATTACAAATTGTAAATTCTTATATGTAACTTCCAGTTTAAAGGCATAATACATTAGGCAAGGAATCAAAAGTTTTTATTTATTTTTTTATTTTTATTTCGTTAAAGATAAATAAATTCAAGTTTGGGACATTTTTTACTTTTTCTGAAATTTTTTGTTGTTCTCCACTTTTTTTCACGCCACTTTTTGTAAACTAAACCTGTCATAATAAATTCAAAAAAAAAAAAAAAAAAACAAGAATACAAATTTAGCCGTAACTTTTTAAATATTGGATGAAATGCTTTGAAAGTCAAAACACATAAGAATAAATCAAAACACATAAGAAATCAAAATAAAAACACAGTCATAAGAAATAAGTCAATATCCCTGACAAAAGGGCGTATGTAATAATTAACAGATAACAATATATAGTAATCAAATCAGTTTTGCACGTTTAACTACAAAACTACAATTAATCGTTCTCAATAGCTTACTTACACTTAGTTAGTACTAACAAAAAAAAATCTCAAAGCAAATAAGTCAAAACAAAAAAGTTATAACAAATAAGTCATAACAAGTAAGTCAATGTCCCTCCAGGGCTTCCGTAGTAATGTCTATAGCCATACCTTTAGCGAAATAAAATTCAAATGTTTAAATAAATTTTTTTCTTTTATTTCAAATGCTAGAATTTAATGTAATACATATCTTCATCTAAAATATATATTTTTTCTAAAGATTCAACTCCAACGTTAAATAATTAAGAAAAAAAACCCCCCCCCCCCAACCGCCCCACACACACAAAAAATCAAATTAATAAAAAAAATGACTGTTAAACTCAAATAAATGACCCACATAAAATTTCAGGAAAAGCAGCGAAAGTGTATTAAAATATTTCAGTTTCCAAAGTATATAAAATTTTAATTTATGCAGAAAAAATTACAAATCCGTGAGTTTAAAATTTAAGTGCAGAACAAACTGGCATATAAATAGCCTATTTTTTAGATGTCGTTAATAGCATTCGATTCTACTGATTTGAAATAATATATTTAAAAGATCCTTTGTTGCATTGAAATTTATTTGTAAATGAAATAGCGATTTTGTATATGAAAAATCAATATACAAGTAATTTTTTTATTTGCATTCATGAAAAAATATTGAAAAATTAAACAATACAAATGACGCGAAGAAAATTAAAAAGAATACATATTGGAAAAAATTATCAAAAAACCTTTATATAATTTAAAAGTATATAAAATACAAATAAAATTTATACAAAGCAAATAAAGAAATATACAATAAAAGTTAAAAAATTACTTTAACCCTGCCTTGTCGTCGGAATAACAAACTTTTGTTAAAGTTCGATATATTAAAAATATGACATATGCTTAAAAATAGTAAATTTATATATGAATTTTTTTCTTTGATTCGCGGGATAGAAAGATATGTTAATCGCTTAATCAACATGCCATAATCACCTTGCATATGCATGTACATGTAGCATGCAAAACGTTAAACAATATATCGTTGAAAGTTTTATTTATTTTTTATTTTTTATTTGCATATTTATAAAATAGAGGAATTACCATTATTGGTTTTGATTTACATCTACAAACTGTATTTTTTACCATGTTTTACTGTAATTTAAATTTCAACTAATAGAGATGTATTAATAGACTATATTATTACATTTATCTATTTAAGTGAATAATATATTTGCCAAAACTGAGAAATGAGCCCTTCAAATAGCGCTGCATATCAATTTCCTATCAAAGTACAAAGCGCTACATAAACCCACTCTAATGATTCGATAGATGTTTTTATGAATCTCCATAGAGCATTTAAATTTACATTTCTAACTTTTTTAATATCACTCTTGAGAATGAAAGACGAGAGGTTTGATTATTTCTCTGTATTTTATCAATAATACATGGTGATAAAAAAGATACCAAAACAAGCTAATACATTTATCGTTTTTGCATCACAAAATCAAACAACAGAATAAGTATGATGAACGGCTATTGAACCTTCTCTACAATAAAGTTTAACTTTTGACTGCAGTTAGCAATTTTTGCAAAAACTCCGCTTTTTCATGCGAACACTTGCTCTGGAGTGAAATGTACAATCTCCGTCACCGTTTGTTATTTGTGACGTCACTTTCTTCCTGAAAATCAAAAATAAATGAATGAAAAATCCAAAATGCACCATCACTTATACAAATGGAATACTATACTAGTATTTAAAAAATACTAGTGATAGATTTAAGGGCGAAAAGATGGCTCAAAACCATTCTATACAATTTTATCAATACTGTGGGTATTTACATGTAGTACTTGGAGGTGTGCTTTATGCCGTACCAATGAACGGTCAAACAGTGGTAGATCATTCAAACAAGAGCAAGCGTTAACGAACAGTATTCAAGCAAGTCTATTAAACAATACAATATAGGAGCAGAGCAAACAACAACCATTTAAACATAAGAGGTAGGATCAGGTGCCATGGAGGAGTAAGCATCCCCTGCCGACTGGTCACACCCGCCGTGCGCTCCTTGTCATGATTGGAAAATAACAGAAATTCGTTAATTCAAGGTATAACTAATGGACTAACAAAACGTATGAAAAATGTCAGTCAGCGTTTGACTCAATGATAAACTGTATTTCCTGACAAGGTCATTGTATCGACCATAGAACTTACGGAATGATATCTTTAAACGTGATTGCTAATAATATTGTTTCATCAACTTTTTTGTCAATAATTTACTCGTTTTAGAATTTGTTCATACGTAGAGCAAGCTCTACTAAGAAATATAACTCCGTATACAGGCAATAAAGGTATACTGATCACTTTTATCGTAGAGCTTGGTTGTTAGATTACCATTAATGTCTTTTTCAATATCTTAACTAGTTTTTTTTTTAAATGTTCAAAACATGCTCTTGCGTATCGAATCAACTGAGAAATAAAAAAATCCGTTTGCAGGTGATGAAGGTATATTGCTGCATAAATAAGGGAAGTTGACGGTAGAAAAGTTAAAGTCATCACGTTTGTCATCCGATGGCTGTTCAATAAATAATGTCCTGAACTGTATGACATACAATACAGATATCATATGACATTAAGCTTGACTTTTTCGCATTATTCAATCTTTAATGAATTTATAACAAATTATGTGACCACTTTTCATCACATAGTTTCATTGTGAGAAGCTGGAAAACAAGGGCTATTCGAGACACTGCATGTAAAATGAATGGTAAAGAATCAGGAAACTAGTGTGAAATTAAACACTTCATTTAAGCTGCTGTAAAACTCGTTAAGAATGCCAAAGAAATATTCACTGAAATATATAACATTTACAGCAATCAATGTCTGTTTTATTGACAAATGAGCAGGCGGATTTAAATGATAAAAAAAAATTATATAATGGGCATCAAAAATGGGTACCGTCCTTGCCAACAAAAATTATAACAACTCATGATACTGTTTGTCAATTTTCAACAAATAATCACTGATGAAGTATGATTGACTTTAAGACACATAGCAAATTTAATAGACATCATTTCGGGAGTAGTTCACACTGTTTTAAAGAAATGTTTGACAGTAAAAAAGCTTAGTATTCAAAGGTCACCCTATGTTTTGAAAAATGAGTGAAAACGACAGCATGTAAGAATATCTAAACAATTACTTTAAAAAATGAAAAAAGTAGGTATCCAAGTTTGTTTGAAATTCAGACAAATAATGAAACTTGAATCTATTGCTTAAAACCATCGAAACAAAATTTACAATAAGTGTACTTGACAAAAACAGCAAAGGTCTGAGAAAAGCAAAGAATTGCAAGAGCACAAAGACATATTTCTATGCAATTTTCTTAAATATATGTGCTCTTGTTTGTTAAAATTCGTATTCGGGGAGGCAATTTAATTTCTGGCAGAGTCAAGTAAGCAATTTTTTTGCAAAAAAATCGAAAGGTTATTGAGAGGAAGGAACCAGAATCAGAAATCCACTACATTAAATTTCTTCATGACAGCGTCCAAACCCGCACGCCATGAAGAGTAAAGGAGTTTTGGGGATAAACAGAAAGTGATTTTTTCACATTAACAATATTCGCTATATCTTTCACCTTTTGACTTGTTTCATTTTCCAAACTTGAAAAAACACCTTTCAGAATGAAGAAACTAGTCCAGGAAATCATGAGATCTGCCATTTTCCAGTATACTAAGGGTCATACCCAAAAGAGTTCTAAAAACAATCAGAAGTTGGATAAAAAATTTTATCGACATGTGTTTTAATTGAAAGAGAACATTTAAGTTAAATTATTAAGACTAAATCATTGAAAAGCATCTTTTGCATCTTTCTGAGCACCGAGGACATTATTTATTGAACAGCCTTCGTAGAGCTTGTTTGTTAGACTACCATTAACGTCCTTTTAATGTAAAATATCTAAATATGAAATAGATGTGTCAGACTCTGTAACTGACGTTCTTTCCCAAGAACTGAATACGACTGAATATATTGTTGAAGAAACCGATAAAGAATTCAAAATATGTTTCCTGGGAAAATCAGCACGATTATTTAGTCAACGTGACTTGTTTTAATTTTCGTTATAAGATTTCTACCCAGATATGGATTGATCTACGATTTCAATAGAAAAATTAATGATCTTTATTCTTTAGTGTATAAATTGATGTACCTAAGACATGTACTGAAGTATGTAAGAGAAACAGATTCAAGGTATTAACTTAGTTAGAAGCTTATCTTAAAGATGTAGAAAAAAGAGAACTGGACCTGAATTTTAACAAGGATTAAAATTTGCCCAAATCTTTGCTTTTGCATTAAATCTTTGAACTATATGATGTATAGAAAAAATAAACAGTAATCAAGCTCAAAGTCCATTCAAATAATACAAATAGGGGGCAGAGCTAACACGGGACCTCTAAAAACATGAGAGGCGGGATCAACTGCCATGGAGGAGTGAGTATCCCTTGTGACCGATCCCATCCGCCATGTGCTCCTAATCATGGACGTGAAAACGTAAAAATAATGAAGACAATTCAAAGTGTAAATAATGACCTAAAAATTAGAATAAAGAAATATCAGTCACCATAGGACCTAATAATAGATTTATTGACCACAGAACTTAATAAATAATGATTTTAAACGAAACTGCTCATATTCTTCTTTCATCAATTTGTTTGTCAATAGCTTGCTTCCTTTTAAAACTTGTTCGAATGTTGAGCATACTCTTTCATATCAAATCAAGTGAAAGATATTAAACCAAAATGAAGGTGATAAGGGTACTGTATATTGCCTTATAATTAAGGTAAGTTGCCGAAAATTTCCTATTCCTCTTTGTTAATTTCAGATGAAATATTGCTTCAGGAAATATCCATTTCTATATTTATAAAATCCAGATCAAGGAAAGCCTAGCTATTTCTCGAGTCTTATTCTTCATAACTAATCTCCTTCTTCCCTTTTAATCTCCAGTGGATAACTTAATTGGCTTCTTTCTTTCGTGACTGACTTTCCTTTCAATAAAAGCAGCCGTCATCTGTTGATTAAAAATCTGAATCTACATCACATCTGTGACAGAATCCTCAACCGAGACATGGAAGTGCAGAAAAAGAAGTCTTTGATCAGGACATTTATTTTGTTCTCCAAGAAAAGAAACATTAACGTTTGATGTTCGAAATATTATTACAAATTATAAATGAGAAATATATAAGTCTTCAATTAATTGCATGTAGAGAATTTGGGGTCGTAAATACCCATAAATACCGAAAACAAAAGAAATCGGTCTTTAGGAATCAGTCACTCTCCAGTACATGTAGTTTGGCTGATTTTCAATTTAGATATTTTTAGCTCACTTGAGCAAGAAGGTCAAGCGAGATTTCTCTCTCTCTTTTTTTAAGAACTAATTTTTTTTTTCATTCAATCCTTATTTTCTCCATTGGGAGATTTGAAAAGTTCCAGAGTCTGCAAGACCAGAGTCTATCAGCTGAGGTTTGTTGTCCATGGGGCTCTTATTTCTATTGTATTCAGATTTTTGGTCTACTTTGCGAACGATGAATCTAATTTAGTTGAAAAAGCATTTTCTTTATTATTTTTGAACTTTAAAAGGGTATTAGGATAGCTCAAAGAACTAATTACGACAATTGATTACACAAGTAACGCGACATAATGATAACAAAATAGTGTATGATTGTCACTAAGGGAAAGACATAAAATTACGTCTGTAAATAATCGGAATGTAAAGATAAATGATTTTTACATCTTTCGAATAAAAATTATTGTCATTTTATTATCATTGTCATTATTAAAAATTTAGATAGCTCAAATAAATGATGTCGCTCTACCGTTGGAATTTCCTGATTATAACAAAATGAGCTTCTTTTATTTGTGAATAAATGTTTCTCTTCAAACAGAACTTAACGATAATTCATTTTAACTGATTACTTTTCATCTTGCACTTTCATCTGATTATACTCATATCGGAATTTGATTTGAATAAATACCGTCTTTTGTTGCTATTAATGAACTAAAGATTGGCATTTTCAGTTTTATTGCAACTGGATTTCTACACATTCTGCTTACGCAAAGAACCTTTGAAGAATCAAATAAACAAATAAAGTTTTTTAAGGATATCCGATCCTCAGCCAGGAAGGATAACTCTTTAATTTATAATTTAATTCAAAAAGTCTTAAAAATAAAGCTTGGAATTTTTTCATGCAACAATTTTCATTTATGCCTCTAAGTATGATCCAATGTTCTTTAAAGTTTTAACAAACAGTATTTAAAAAGTTGACATTTGTATCTCATAAAACTAAGTAAAATTTGCATATTTAAAAAAAAATCAAAGTTCTTTTAATTAAGCCTTAGCTACCAATGTTTATAAGCATGGTTTGAAATTAGAAGTGATTTACGGTGTTTTCTTGGAAAGGAAACACTTCATACACTATGCATTATGAAACGATGGAAGTAAGTAGGAGAAAGGAAAGTACCGAATAAGTAAAAAAAAATTATGCAATTTTCTTTTAAAGCCTGGATACCTATGATTTTTATTCCTAAAATGTATTTCTTGATCAATTAGAAAATATGCAGTAGGTAGTTCTAATCGCATTTCCTGAAAATTTTTTTGAGATTTACTAATTTTCCCTATATATTATGATTAACTTTAAAGATGAAGTTTCAAGAAACACCGTGGGTAAATACATTTTACTTTGAGGATTTAAAGACATCTTTGTGAGCATTTTCAATTACTCAATGCCTGATTTTCAGAACCTGAGGATCGGATAACCTTTATCAATTGAATTTGAAGTGAAAAAAATTGTTCAGAATTCAAAATTATATGATTCTGCAAATCAAACTGCCACTGTACTACGTATACGTAAAATATATGTATTAGTCTTTTCTGTACAATCTGACATTTTTAATACATCTTCCTATAATGCTTCAAAATATGACCGTTAGAAGAATTATATACATGTATTTTTAAGGATATCATTTTAAGAACCTTAGCCTTTGGGCGCAACAGTATATCACGGATTAATATCCATCATGCATAAAAGTGTATTAATACTGTTCTATATACATGTATGTATGATTTGACCATTGTATGGCTTGTATGAAAACATCTGGATCTATGAATTCTGCTTTTGTTTGGAAAAATTATAACTGTTAATTTTTTTAAAACATCAAGCATATTAAGGAGGCTGGGGGTCAACAAAACCATCAGATTTTAACTGAATTTTTAGCTATGATAGCTTAAGCTGTCATTTGGCAAAGAAAAATTTTATACATTTTAGTATTAAAATCTTATCATTTTAGTATATCTTTATATGGAGCTCTTTTTCTAAAGGAGGTCAAAATAGTCTGAAAAGGGCCACGACGCCCCAGCCCATTTAAGGAAGACGATATTTATGGTCCGTTATAGCAGTGAGTAAAATATAGCGAATATGTCCTTAAATGTAATTACAGTATTGCCTAAATTAAAGCTTTTATTCGCACCAAACTTAACTCTATCCCTTTGGAACTTTTAAATAGTCTTCTTGAAAATGTCAAGGAAAGCCCATTTTTGATTCCTCAACACCAGAATACAGGCTCGGAGCTATTACTGATATTGCAAATCATAGGCTTTTTAAACTCCCACGTTTTACTAATGGGAATCTATGTAGTTTTTGGAGACCAGGTCTTTCAACAATCTATTGGTATATTCAACTTTATACACAACCATTCCCCATGATAAATTAAAATTCAGGCTTTTCGATATCATTGACAGATGCTTTTTCAATAAAAATTGAACTCGTAAATTTACTTACCTGGTCAATGGTCATTTGCAAAATTACTTTGTTAAAAAAGATTCTGATTGCACACACAAGTACTCTGAAGTTGACATCAAGAAGATGCTTGAGTTTCTGATTGACAATATCTATGTGGTTTTTGGAGACCAGGTATTCCAACAATCTATTGGAATTCCCATGGGAACAAATTGCGCTCCGTTATTAGCAGACCTGTTTTTGTATTCATATGAAGCAGAATTTATGCAAAATCTTATGCGTGAAAAGAAGAAAACACTTGCTGTGGCCTTCAACTTGACCTTCAGATTTATCGACGACGTATTGTCAATTAACAATATGGTAATTTCCATTCCTACGTCGATACGAAATATCCAGAAGACCTTGAGATAAAAGATACCACACCACAGAGTCTGACACATCTGTTTCATACTTGGATATTTTACTTGAAAAAGACGTTAATGGTAACATAACAACCAAGTTATATGATAAACGTGAAGACTTAAATTTTTCTATCGTCAATTTTCCTTACTTATGCAGCAATATACCTTCATCACCTACATACGGAGTGTATATATCTCAGTTGATTCGATACGCAAGAGCATGCTCTACGTATGAACAATGTCTAAAACGAGGTAAATTATTGACCAGCAAGTTGATGAAACAAGAATATCAGTTTAAAGTCGTTTAAAGTCATCATTTCGTAAGTTATATGGTCGATACAATGACCTTATCAGCAAATACAATTTATCATTGCGTCAAATGCTGACTGACGTTTTTCATACCAATTGTTAGTCCATTATTTATACACTGAATTAACGACGGATTTTTCCTTTATTTCACAATCTTGACAATGAGCACACGGCGGGTGTGACCGGTCAGCAGGGGATGCTCACTCTTCCATGGCACCTGATCCCACCTCTGATGTTTCGGAGGTCCGTGTTTGCTCTGCTCTTGTTTTGTATTGTTTTATGGACTTTGAGACTGAATACTGTTCGTTATCTCCATATCCTTCTTGTACACTGAACTGTTATTTCCCGATCATGACAAGGAGCATACAGCGGGTGTGACCATAGGGGATACTCACTCCTCCATGGCAGCTGATCCCCCTCCGGTGTTTTGAAGGTCCGTGTTTACTTTGCTCCTATTTCGTATTGTTTTTGTTCCTTTTCTCCAAATACTTTATGAATTAACTATCATGAGAGTAATGATTTATTTGATCCTGCATATTATTTATTACCACAACATTCAATCGCCGGGGGAATAAATTCTAATGATTTTTTATACATATTATATGTCAATATTGAATACTTTTTATATTCTCTACAATCAAAATAAATTCGAATTAATATACATGTACATGTATCTATATTGGACTCCGAAACTTCATAAAAAAATTACTTTCAAATCGAAGATACGTAGCGGATTCAAATACATATTCTATCAAATCACTTTCTTTGCTCCTCAATAAAATTTAAACAGCAGTAAAGGAGAAACATCATGGATACTGTGGTTTAAATCAAATGTGGATACTTAAAGAAAATTGTCGGAAATTTGAAATCACAAAAATCTTTTATCTTAAAGCTTGGTTATTAGATTACCGTTCACGTCTTTTATAGTAAAATATCCAAATATCCAAACAGATAATTTATGTCAGACTCTGCGGTTTCTTTTACTGCACGCTCAGTAGGATAATATTCGTTTCATATTTGGATATTTTACTATAAAAGACAGGAACGGTAATCTAACAACCAAGCTCTAAGATAATTTTTTTTCTATTTTCAAGCAATATACCTTTAACACATACATATGGAGTTTATTACTCTCAGTTAATTCAATACGTCAGAGCATGTTTTACATGAAATATATGGAGTTAAATAACAGCATTCAATCTCCAAATTCCATTAAACAATGCTAAATTGGAGCAGAGTAAAAAGGGACCTCCAAAATATCAGAGATTGAATCAAGTTCCATGAAGGAGTGAGCATCCCCTGACGACCGGTCAAACCAACCGTGTGCAGAATGACCAAAGAATTTCTGAATAAATGGTTATCTTAAACGGAAATCTGATATTCTGGTTTCAGCATCTTGTTTTGTCATTAATTAATCTCGTTTTACAAATTGTTCATACGTAGACCATACTCTCGTGTATCAAATCAACCGAGAGATATAAACCCCGTGTGCAGGTGATGAGGGTATATTGCTGCATCAGTAAAGGAAGTTGACGATTTATGTCATCATGTTTATTTAGAGCTTGTTTATTAGATTACTATTGGCGTTTTTTCAAGTAAAATATCTTAATATGAAACAGATGTGTCAGACTCTGTGGTACCTTTAATTTTATTTCAGGCGCATCGGGATATATCGTATCCGTATAAGAATGAAAATAACCCTTTTTAATTGACAATATGCGGTCGATATATCTAAATGTCGAGTTGATGGCAATCGCCGGTGCTTTTCTTCCTTTCAGGTATAAGATTTTGGACAAAGTTTGCTTCGTTTGAATACAGAACTGGTCTGCTAATAACGGCACAATTGATATCCATGGGAATTCAAATAGATTGTTAGAAGACCTGGTCTCCGAAAACCACATAGATATTGTCGATCATGCAGAATTTCGAGCATCTTTTAAATGTGAACTTCGGAGTACCTATGTGTACAATCATAATGTTTTTAACAAAATAATTTTGCAAATGGCCAAAGATAAGATAAGTAAATTTACGAGTTCCATTCATTGAAAAAGCAGCTGTCAATATCAAAATGCCTGGACTTTGATTTATTGTGGGAAATTTTTCTATATTAAAAGTTGTTAAGACGTAAATTTTTATACTGTTAATTTTGGTAAAATTTTGTGATTTAGGAAGTTCCTTGGAATGTTTAAGTATCCATATCTGATGTACACCACTTCTCGAATATATTATTGCACAGTACTCCTAAAGTTTCTCCCTCACTACTGTTAATATCTTAGTAAGTAAAAGGCTTGGAAGAACATTTACTGGAACCTGCAATGTACGATTCGAGCATGCATCTTTGTCAAGATTTTTGTGAAGTTTTAGAACTCAGTATAGATATGGTAACTCAATTTCATTCTCGTTGTTGGGCATATTAAAAATATTCACAACTGATCTTAAAGAATTTCCTGATTAAAAAGGGAGCTATGGATATACTAGTACGTTTGAATATGAAAAAAAAATCTAAAACGAGGTAATTTATTAACATGTAAGTTGATAAAACTAGAAAATCAGTAGTTTTGTTAAAAGGCATTATTTCGTACTAAGTTCTATGGTCGATGCAATGACCTTGTTAGCAAATACAATTTATTATTAAGTCAAATGTTAGACCATTATTTATACCCTTATTTTTCCGTAACTTCCAAATCATGATAAGGAGCACGCGGCGGGAGTGATTCCTCCATGGCACCTGATCCCACCTCTGATATTTTAAGAGATCCGTGTTTGTTCCAATTTGCATTGTTTGAATGAACATCTGAGCTCAGATACTATTCGCTGTCTCCATTTATTACATCTTATAGATAAAAAAAATAAAACTGCTGCAGTGTTATTTTATATTCAAGAGGAATATGGATTTCATATACTCAGTATACTCAACCAACCCACGGAAACATGACGAATTCTTCCGATGTCATCTTTCATATCATATCACTTCCGAATACATGTACTTTTGTATTTTGTAATATAATCAAGCTGTAAATATCCAATGTTACGCCTATAAATTCCTATAAGGATACCTTATCGATGGATATGGTTATTAGGTATACCAATTTGTCAATAGCTGGCGTCATTTATCGCTAATGTAATCTATCCAGCAAGCAAAAGTACATGTAACGGCAAAAAACCTCGTTAGTGCTTTATAAAGTAGATGTATGTCTGTTAGATATAACTGTGATTAAATAAGTTAAGAATTCGATAACTCGCCTTAATCTTATTGTTGCCCACGTGTTATAGGTATGATTTCATGATGCAGGTATGACTTATTTCCATCTCAAACACTTTAATTCACACATTCAATTCATCCAGTACATTTTTGACTAAATTATTTATTTTTACTCAGAAACTAGAAATGCCAGGTGTAAAGTAAAATAGAAATACAATATCCAAACAAAACAAACGATTTTTTTTAAAGTTTAAAATCGTTCATGTAGTTATTTGAGCATTAGCACTCTGCGTACTTTAATAGAAATCAGTCATTTTTAGACATCATTTATTACCACATATTACAGTGAACATTATAAACATAAACTTTACACATGCCATAAACATCAGACTGGATTCCAGGGATGTGATTCCCGCATGTCAGAGGTGATGACGTCACGGCTATCGCTGATGAATATCTCCACACCTGTCGCACCGTGCCATGGGACACATATACCAATCACACTGGCAGGGACATACGGTCGCCATCAATATTTCATAATCACGATGATGAGGGTTTTTTGACGATTTCATCATTTTCTATCATATATTCCCCGCTATCAAATTTCTCGTTGATGTCTTTGGCGTAACAGCTATTGAAGAGATCGTGGGCGGTGAACTCGCTCTGTTGGATGGGGTTTATGTCGTACGGCACATATGGCTTCAGCTGTAAATATCAAACAACGACTCACTTTAAGACGACACAACAGTCATTGACTTAAGGTAGCCTTAACATCATTAAGGATCTCGAGCTGCTCATTACCTAGGTAACCAAAATAATAAAGCATGATTAAGTACAAAAGTAAACACTGGGACCGGGGATTATGTTTTATACGACATCATAAAACAAAAGAAGACAGGTGTTGCTAAATGTATCAGAAATTCAATACGTGTTTATCTTGGATGTCCATCACCTGCACAAAAGACAAACAGTTACTACCTCCCATATATAATCCACTAATCCTTATCTTTGGCGGATCCAGGGGGGTGAGGTGCTGTTGGTTGGAGAAGCCATTCATTTGCCAAGACGAAATTTAAAGAGAGAGGGCGGCAAAAGACTTTTTCTTGGATTATATTTTTACACCTAAGACATTTTGAATATGAGCGTAGTTCAAACAGCTGGAGCGGCAGCAGTCAACGCTTATATTTCACTTGCAAAAGATGGGTTCTTACTTTTTTTTTCTCTCTCCAGTTACCTATCCCTCTTTTTCAGCGCTTTAGCTTCTGGGTGGAAAATATTCTACTTAATATATGAATAAATGACAAGTAACATGCGAGATTCAATTTGTTTTTCGATTCCGACGATCTTTGGCTTTATACCATTTCCGAAGCATATTCAAGGTATACGTAAAAAGCCACAGCAAATTAATTCTTTGTTTCACGTCCCCTGGACACATCTAGGTAAAAACTCAAATAATTGATCAGACATGTGTTAGCCTTTTCCTTTATGAGGGAAATACAGGTAATGCTTAAAGTGGCCGCTATTGGACATATGTTTGAGATATATACTTTTAAAGTCTTTGCTACAAAAAAAAAATCATTACCATGAAATAAAATTCGTTCTCACGAAATTAAATTTGGTTCCCACAAAAAGTTCGTTCCCACAAATTAATTTCATTCCAAGAAATTAACAAGAGGCCCATGGGCCACATCGCTCACCTGAGAATCTTTTGTCATATTGTTCTTTACCAGATTTCGCCCCTTTTAATACATATTGTGGCCCCGCCCTTCCCTCGGGGGTCATGATTTGAACAATTTAGAATCTACACTACCCCAGGGTGCTTCCACATCAGTTTCAGCTATTCTGGCCCAGTGGTTCTTGAGAAGAAGATTTTCAAATATTTTTCCTATATATTTCTATGTAAAACATTGATGCCCCATTGTGCCCCCCCCTCCTTCCCTCGGGGGTCATGATTTGAACAATTTAGAATCTACACTACCCCAGGGTGCTTCCACATCAGTTTCAGCTTTCCTGGCCCAGTGGTTCTTGAAAAGAAGATTTTCAAAGATTTTTCCTATATATTTCTATGTAAAACATTGATGCCCCATTGTGGCCCCGCCCTACCCCCGGGGGTCATGATTTGAACAATTTAGAATCTACACTACCCCAGGGTGCTGCCACATCAGTTTCAGCTTTTCTGGCCCAGTGGTTCTTGAGAAGAAGATTTTCAAAGATTTTTCCTATATATTTCTATGTAAAACTTTGATTCCCCATTTTGGCTACGCCCTACCCCCGGGGGACATGATTTGAACAATTTAGAATCTACACTACCCCAGGGTGCTTCCACATCGAATCAGCTTTTCTGGCGCAGTGGTTCTTGAGAAAAAGATTTTCAAAGATTTTTCCTATATATTTCTATGTAAAACTTTGATTCCCCATTGTGGCCCCGCCCAACCCCCCAGGATCATGATTTGATCAATTTAGAATCTACACTATCCAAGGGTGCCTCCACCTAAGTTTCAGCCTTATTGGCCCAGTGGTTCTTGAGAAGAAGATTTTTTAATGACCCCACCCTATTTTTGTCTTTTCTTGATTATCTCCCCTTGTGAGGGGACTTGGCCCTTCATTTTAAGAATTTACATTTCCCTTCACCCAAGGATGCTTTGTACCAAGTTTGGTCAAAATTGGTCCAGTGGTTCTTGAGAAGAAGTCGAAAATGTGAAAAGTTTACAGACGGATGGACAGACAGACGGACGGACGGACGGATGATGACGGACAAAATGTGATCAGAAAAGCTCACTTGAGCCTTCGGCTCAGGTGAGCTAAAAATTCGTATTCATAAAATCAGATTTCGTTCAAACGAAATAAAAATTCGTTTACAAACAAATATGAAAAGAAATCATGCAGAGAGTATGAATTATTTATTGTATTTGTAACAAAATGACCTTGACATTTTATCAACTTCAATCCTAATCCTATGGTGATCAGCAAACTTCTAATAGTTTACTTACAAAATTCCAGTATTCTTGTGTTTGTGGGGAGTTTTACTTGTATTATGGTCTTTGATCTTTTAACTCAGTTTACAGTTAAAATATATCTTTCAAAAATTAATTATTGGCATCTAATTTTTATAAACATAACATGAACACATATAAATATGCAAAAAAAGATTTCTCTATTCCCAACTAATCCTGTGATCAATAAGAAATGTATATGGCTAGTAAATTTATTAAAATTAATGCACTGATACATGTAGCTCTTAAATGATTATTTATGCTCTCTTTGGGGAATATATAAACATATACATGTATTTACATAACTGATGATGTACATAGAAATATTGTTCTAACCTTGCAGTCTTTAAGATCTGGGACAATTAATTCTGGTGTCATTTCCTTCACTCTGAAAAATCTTTTATATTTCATGTGAATAAATCCAGTGGGTTGAACATCTGGAAAAAAAAATTACACACATAATTGTTCATGTTAATGATATAAAGTATTCATAAATTTGGGAATCAATAATATTAATGTAAATGTGACATAAAGTGTGGATTGTAGGTTTTAGTTTATGGGTATTACTGAAGAATCAGATAATTTACTCAGTACCTAGATAAACTATAAAAAGAATAAAAATACCTATAAAGTACAACTGTAATTAACACTTGTAAAATCTATCTAGCTGGAAATAAAATGAGTTTGCTCAAAAACTAAGCTGTTGAATACTTCTAAGCAAATATGTATTTCAAATGTTTGAGTAACTGTGTGCTGTCTTGTGTTTTTGAGGGAAAAAGTGTGATGAAATAGCTAAATCAAGCTTTTCTGAATAACTTAAAAAAGCTATATAGCTAATTATAAATAAAGCTACTATAGCTTGCGCCGGACCTGACACAGGAACTTGTTTCTGTAGTAGAATTTACCATAATCATTGTCAAATAATCTTTTCATAGTCATAGTACTACTAGAGATGTAAGGACAAGAGCATGTGTACCTTGTGTGCAATCTTTTTGCAAAACGACACTGAACATGACACTGAAAGAAGATCAATAAATATTGGTCATGCCCGGATCTAGAGGTGAGGTTTAGACCCCATCCTGCCATCCACTCCCTTGAGTTGGTTGAGTAAGAAAATGTATAATTATACTAATCCAAGTAACCTTGGATCCCATTCAAAAACGCATCTCTGTGAAGTATGAAAAGTCATAGGTAGGCCTACAGAGCTTCCAATTTCAACGACTAAGACCCCAATTTGTTACTTTGGGAAATGAGGTGATGTTTTTTATTTGCTTGTCATAAAAATTTCTGGGTTTTTTTTTTTGTGGACTGGGCTGGAAACCCCCCCCCCCCCCCTTTCCCTGGAAAAATTTCCTTGATCCGCGCCTGTTTCAGTGACTGTAATGTTTACAAACTTTCAAAGAGCGGAAAGAAAGATAACTCTAACGTATTCTTACTACACAACATGGTTGGGAAAACATCAACGCGATTCCATTTGCTATAAAAACAGCAATATATTAAATTAATATCATACGATAATATAACTAATATTAAGTGAAGATTGAGATAAAACTCACGGTGGAGTGCCACTTTCTCAGCTAGTTCCCGGCTCCCTCCACGTCTCCTCTCATTCACGTGTTTTGCCGAAACGGGATATCGCTCATCAAAAGGTCGTCTGCTCCGCTTAGCAGGCCATATTGGTGGTTTTCTGAAGACACTAGTCGTTGTACTAAACGTTCTTTTCAAACAGTGCACACAAATGTTTTGGTTCATTTCGACAATTTTTTTGTCATTGAATTATGTGTGTAACCTCAAATAGGAAATCTTCCTCGCCAACTAAAAATAAACACTTGACTAATGGTCATATGTATTCCGGATTAAACAGAAAAGGACAATGGAATGAATTATCACTCTTAGAAGTTGTGGTATTTTGCTAGCTTGAGGGGAAGAAGTTGCACTGAGGCTAATTTCCATTTTTAAAGAATGTCTATACAAACGCGCCTTCACTGACCTTTTTGTTATGAATTATCGGTTCCTGTCGCTGTTTTATATTCGGTCCGCATTACTTTGTTAAAGCACATTTTTAGCCGGGCTTATTGCTCAAAGAGCAATTGCCGGCTTATGTGATCCTGTTCAAGACAGGATGTTAACCCCATAGTCGCCATTTTAAAGTTACGTGTAAAAATATAGTTCTTACTCTCAACCGCTTTTGAGATAATACAAACGCTAAATAAAGCAACAAAAATAAAACGAAGTTTTATCTAAATAAATAAACATATTTAGTACCTTTGAAAACTTCAGTCTTAAGTCAAAGAACATAGTTCATTGGTGTAAGGAGTTTTGATAATTAAGGTTTTTAGAATAACAATCTCAACATAGTGATAAAATTATTCTATTGAATCAAACTGAAGTTTCATAACAGAAAATTATCAGATAAAGTATAGCTGGAAGTTGTAAGTGTTGTAACTTTTGTATATATCTTACACGTTTACTTAAGGCATACATCATTTACCTCAGCACAAAATACTTGCTTTGCAAATAAAGTTAGTATTAGAAAACGACAGTATTGTGTTGCAAGTTTCGATAAAATTGTATAAAGATTTAGAACATAAATATAGGAAAAATGTGTTGGTAACACCAAGGATATTTGCATAACACAAAGGACATAAAGGTTACACTAAGGATATTTTGTGTAATACTTAGAAAGAAATAATAAAGTTGTTCTCCTTCCTTCCGAAAAGGATAGTAATGAAATTACCCTAGAGGTGAATATAAGAGTATATGGTTTTAACATAAAAAATTGGCGGGGGATTTCTTTCATTATACATTTTGAGTCTGACTAGTAACACCAAGGATAAGACAGTAACGACATAGACATAACTATCCAATCATAAGATATATGACAGTAGAAAAATGAAATCAAATTGTTATGCCTGAATAATAAATAATTACTATCACATGACTTTGAATCATTGATCAGTACTTGTTAGTGTATTTACATATCCAAGCAGAAGCTGTAACACCAATGACAAAAAATAACACAAAGGACACCTTTAAAAGATTCAAAGGTTTACATAGATGAGTCTTAGATCAGCTAAAACTAATTTTTAATGAACAAATAATTGTGAAACTAGAACATGTACATGTATTTGTAAATGACCAGATTTCAAATATATAGAATGCATTAATCTTTTTATGGAATTTACATTTTCATTTCATTTATCTACAGCTAGCCTCTTTCCACAATGAGCTCTCTACATAATACACATCTACAAGATATGATGGTGACAATATTATTAAAACATTAGCAATGCTATACCAGCTTTTATCTTTTAAAGTTTTTGGCCTTTAAAAAGGAACATGGTTTTAGGTTCTGTCTAATCCCGTGCAAACATTTAAGTTCATTTTTTTCTGTATCTTTATCCAGTCTCTCTTCCCAAAGGATCCGATTTCTCTTCATCTGTAGTCTGATGTTCATTATTGACTCCAATTCTTTCTCTTCCAGGGTGTCAGTCTTTTCAGTTTCTTTAGTCGGATTTCCTATCAGGAACTCTCGACTTTTTTTAATCTGTACTCTTTTTCATTTTTTTCATTGATATTTTTTTGCCCTTTTTGCTCTTGTATCCACTGATCGTTTGCCAAACTTTCATTGACAGTTCTTCAGGGTAACAATCCAACAAAGTGGCTTGAAATGTAGTGGTCTGCCACCACATCTGGCCTTGTTGTCCAATGCTGCCTCGACTTTATAATCTTTACCACCACTTTCCAAAAGCTTATATATGTACATCCAAGGTTAAAAACTTCTTTCAGCACCAACTTTTACAGGATGTAGAATACAGTCATGAGGGATTTCAGTTGGACAAATCTGAAGAACATCCTCAACTATATGCAAAACTGTATTCTAGGGTAATGACTGGTACATTGTCTCCTTAAAAACATCCTTTTGAAATCCTTTTAGAACAGTTATGAACAATTTGTGACTTTTTCATCTAAGGGTTTACATGATTAAAGGACTTTAAATGCATTTGCAAAGAAATGTTCCGTATCTGATATAACTTTAAAGGTATTTTCAATTCAATGATATAAAACTATCTTTTACGTCTTGGATTCTGTTGGCTTCATTGCAACTTTTTAATGTGTCTTGTTTACATCATCTTCATCAAGAAAACATAACTGGAATCCTCAGACTCAAGAAAACAAATCATATTCTGCCTTATTTCACATTCCCTTGTGTTACCTAAAACTTCCTTTGTGTTACAATTTTTAACCATCATATATTTTTAGCACTTCATTATTTATTGTTACTTGAATTGCAATATCCCACCACATTTGTTTTCTGCAATACAATGAACACTATTACCACTCCATATGCAATACGCTTGTTTCATTTTTCTATCTTTAATCCTTGCTCTGTCCCTTGAGTAACTCAATTTGTCTATGGTGTTACCATAGGTTACTTTAAAGAGCATAAAAGGGGATATGATTGCATTACATAATGAATTTTGATATTTCAATTTATTCAAAAGGAATAAAAGTTGTATATTTTCCTACAGAAACAAAAGAACATGCAAGAGTATATTAATAACATAAATATTTAATCGTTTTTACATCCATTGTGTTACCAAACATTGTCCTTTGTGTTACTCAAATTATTTATTGAATTAATTTATAGCTCATGGAAACATAATATGAAAAATAAATGCCAATTTGATAAAAATATTTCTGTTATTTTATATTGTAATAAACTTTACACAAATGTTGTATTAAAATTGGGAATTTAAAGGGTTTTTTTTCAATTGGTCCGCGGAGTTACCCAATTCTGTCCTTTGCATAACCAAGACTGCAAAATCATATGATTTTCAAATGGTAAAAACATTTAGTAAATAATTTGGCATTTTAAAACAAAATTAGTTACTGGTTAGTTTTAAATAAGGGAGGAAAATAAAACATATGACTCCAACTTTCATTCTTTTTAATTATTTTCTATGTAAATTGTCCATGGAGTAACTAGATACATCCTTAGAGTTACTTTTCTTGCAGTAACAAAATGGACAGTAACACCAGGGAATTATTATATAAATAATTGGAAGTATAAAAGCAATAACTGACTTATGAACATAAAGCACAGCTCCTAGATCATAGGTATTTTGTTATAAACTTGCTCAATGCATCAAAGAAATGGCAAATCAATTTATCATCACAATATCGAAGTACTTAGTAACTCCTAGGACTCAAAAATAAATTACTATTGCAATCAAACTTGCCTTCAACCACATATTGTGCCTATGGTATAAAAGATCTGTGTAAAGTGTCTCATGATATTTTGGCGGGAACAAGACCAAAGGTGTCATAACAGTATTACACTTTGGTTCACGTCAAATCATGGCTGACGAAAAATAATCCCGGAATCTTCCCTTCCGATTCGGGCATTTTGATACGAGACTGGAGCTGAATTTTTTTATGAGATGAAAAACAACATGTAAACTTCCTGTATTGACCAGATTTATTAAAATTTAGGGCGTGCTGATTTTTCTATATACTGTCAAGAGTGGGGAGTGATTAGGCCCTGGACTAGATTTTCAAGCACCTGCTCGACTTCGACCGAAACAAACTTGCGTGCCTTGCTGGATGGCTATGTATTTTTTGGTACTAAAATCTTTATAAAGAATGGTTTTACAAGATCTGAAAAGGAAACTTCTCAGAAGTTTGTTTTGAATTAGTTACATCTACTCAAACTTGCGCATTTTTGGTAAGAATATATAGCAGAAATTAATACTGTTGTGACACCTGCAGTAAAACCGAATTTTGTACTTAGAAATATTGTAGTCTAAGAATTAAGGTTTTATTTTGTGAGTTTAGACGGAAAATGAGAAATAATGGCATTTTTCGGCCGTCATTGCTGTTCGTTCATGTTTAATGGAGCATAGAAAATTAGTCCAGATTTCCTCTAAAATAAATTATGTTGGCCACACCACGGCCTGATTTGGATGTATCGGGTTGAGAGAAATGCATGAAATTTAGAGGACAGCTTAAAAAATACCTTGCCATCACACTCGTTAACATTATTTACTCATGGTTAATTTTAAAATCTATAAATTAAAAAAATTTAGACCACACTCGGAGCAAAATAAAAATTCTGAATATGTGTAAATATCGGTTTATTTGGAACACATTGGTAACAGGTAAAGAAATCCGGTTGGAAAAAATAATTATTGAGGCAAATCAATCGTAATTAAGCAGAAAACACTTTAATATTTCAATAATATTTATTTTTTCGATGCCCATTTTAACCCCACCCCCCAACCTTATGACAAAAACTATTTCTTTCGCCCTATTATAAAATGCAAACTTATTTCGAACAATTTTTCATCCTCATGTGAATCAGTATGCATCCATTAAGAAATTAAAACGAAAAAACCGCACAAGTTTAACGCGCAAGATCATTACATACAGTTCAACTTTTGCCATATTTTTAGAAATCCGTGTTCACCGCGAAGCCCCCTGTCACAGAGTTTTGCCCGTAATTTTCCTATCTTGGGATGGATTTTTATGAAACTTGGTAAATACATTAGATAATCATCATAGATCGGGAAAATAGCAATATACCGGCAAGGAAAAAATTTAAGTTTAATTGCAGGTGTCATAACAGTATTACACTTTGGTTCACGTCAAATCATGGCTGACGAAAAATAATCCCGGAATCTTCCCTTCCGATTCGGGCATTTTGATACGAGACTGGAGCTGAATTTTTTTATGAGATGAAAAACAACATGTAAACTTCCTGTATTGACCAGATTTATTAAAATTTAGGGCGTGCTGATTTTTCTATATACTGTCAAGAGTGGGGAGTGATTAGGCCCTGGACTAGATTTTCAAGCACCTGCTCGACTTCGACCGAAACAAACTTGCGTGCCTTGCTGGATGGCTATGTATTTTTTGGTACTAAAATCTTTATAAAGAATGGTTTTACAAGATCTGAAAAGGAAACTTCTCAGAAGTTTGTTTTGAATTAGTTACATCTACTCAAACTTGCGCATTTTTGGTAAGAATATATAGCAGAAATTAATACTGTTGTGACACCTGCAGTAAAACCGAATTTTGTACTTAGAAATATTGTAGTCTAAGAATTAAGGTTTTATTTTGTGAGTTTAGACGGAAAATGAGAAATAATGGCATTTTTCGGCCGTCATTGCTGTTCGTTCATGTTTAATGGAGCATAGAAAATTAGTCCAGATTTCCTCTAAAATAAATTATGTTGGCCACACCACGGCCTGATTTGGATGTATCGGGTTGAGAGAAATGCATGAAATTTAGAGGACAGCTTAAAAAATACCTTGCCATCACACTCGTTAACATTATTTACTCATGGTTAATTTTAAAATCTATAAATTAAAAAAATTTAGACCACACTCGGAGCAAAATAAAAATTCTGAATATGTGTAAATATCGGTTTATTTGGAACACATTGGTAACAGGTAAAGAAATCCGGTTGGAAAAAATAATTATTGAGGCAAATCAATCGTAATTAAGCAGAAAACACTTTAATATTTCAATAATATTTATTTTTTCGATGCCCATTTTAACCCCACCCCCCAACCTTATGACAAAAACTATTTCTTTCGCCCTATTATAAAATGCAAACTTATTTCGAACAATTTTTCATCCTCATGTGAATCAGTATGCATCCAGTAAAAAATTAAAACGAAAAAAAAACACCACAAGTTTAACGCGCAAAATCATTACATACAGTTCAACTTTTGCCATATTTTTAGAAATCCGTGTTCACCGCGAAGCCCCCTGTCACAGAGTTTTGCCCGTAATTTTCCTATCTTGGGATGGATTTTTATGAAACTTGGTAAATACATTAGATAATCATCATAGATCGGGAAAATAGCAATATACCGGCAAGGAAAAAATTTAAGTTTAATTGCAGGTGTCATAACAGTATTACACTTTGGTTCACGTCAAATCATGGCTGACGAAAAATAATCCCGGAATCTTCCCTTCCGATTCGGGCATTTTGATACGAGACTGGAGCTGAATTTTTTTATGAGATGAAAAACAACATGTAAACTTCCTGTATTGACCAGATTTATTAAAATTTAGGGCGTGCTGATTTTTCTATATACTGTCAAGAGTGGGGAGTGATTAGGCCCTGGACTAGATTTTCAAGCACCTGCTCGACTTCGACCGAAACAAACTTGCGTGCCTTGCTGGATGGCTATGTATTTTTTGGTACTAAAATCTTTATAAAGAATGGTTTTACAAGATCTGAAAAGGAAACTTCTCAGAAGTTTGTTTTGAATTAGTTACATCTACTCAAACTTGCGCATTTTTGGTAAGAATATATAGCAGAAATTAATACTGTTGTGACACCAAAAGAAGGAGGCTGATAGTGAAGAGTTTCTTTAGGAAAGATAACTGTTACAGATAACTTTTATGTCCTGGTTACTCCAAGGACACGGCAAAAATAACACACACTTACCATTAAAAAAATCATATTCTTACTCTTTTTCAATAACATTTTAGCATGCATTTAGACAGTATTAAACATGTACAACACAATAAAGGTCATTTTACACTGCTTAATTATATTTACTACATCAATAATCAGAGTTGAAATCAAACATCCGGCGAAATCACAAGCAATTCTCTTTAATTTTACTCAGGTTGAAGGACTTTTTTCAGCATTCAAGTCAATTTTTAATCGCACTTAATTTTTTTTCTACACTTATAGATTGTTGTTAAATTCATCAGGTAAAAAAAATTTGATTTTTATTGCAAAATTTTCAAAAAAAAGCTTGTATAACAGGAATTTGGACATTTTTTGAAAATGACCCACATACGAAGAAAAGCAGGAGAGGGAACCAGACTGGCCTGTTTGTTTATTTTCAGTTGCGGTACCAGATTAATTCTGATTCTGACAAAATCGGACCGTGGTATTAGGATAGAAACTCACTGTCAGTGTCTTATCATTTATATTGATAGATTTAAAATGATTTTTTCATCAGAATTTTAAATCTGATATTCTTTTTTTTAATCTGTTGATACAAATATAAACGTATGATTCATGTAAGAAATTCATAATGATTCTACTCTGTAAAAGCCCGGCTCTCTGTACTTCTGAGTACTTTGATTAATTTTTAGCCGGTGTAAAGACGAATAATGACCCCCATCGAATAATGACCGGGGGGTCATTTTTCAACGACAAAAAATGACCCCCACCCGTAGAAAAAAATAATTTTTTGTAGAAAAAGGGTCCTAGGGGGTCATTATTTTATATGTTAGTCCTATAAAATAATGACCCCCCATTGAAAAATGACCCCCTTTAAAGTGATACAAAATATACACTCTTTGATATCTTTTTTACAGCGAAACTAATTTTTACATTTTCTGTAACCAGAAAAATACAAAAAGTCGTATGAAATACTAGTAGTTAAGAGATTCACGTAGTCTTTCAATGCTAAAATTGTGTTTGAAAAGAGATTCTTTAATTGTCAAGTAAATAAAATTTCTTTTTAATATTCCTCCTTATAATGTTTGCTTAAAGAATGATATTCCACTTGTTTTTAGAAATCAAACCATGCAAAAATCAGGTTTAAATACTCTTTAATAGGAAAAATTAAATTTTCCGTCATTTCAACTTTTAGTTTGTTTAAGTTTGGCAAATCCTATTTGACAATGAAAGTGGAAGAAATTTTTATCCCCCCCCCCCCCCCAAAAAAGAACATTACGTAAATCAAAACAAAAAAATAATAATAAATGAAAAGCAAAAATATATAAATTAAACTCTATACCTTTCAATAATTCTGAAAGAGGCTCTAGATAAAATATTGAAATGAAGTTAAGCCTTCACACAAGTACTATCATATCATAATTTACTTCGCCATGATTAAAGCATACTTTAAGTGTTGGTGGAGGTATACTTTAAAGTATTGTGGCAAAGTAACAGTTAAAAATTAGTAGAATAGTAGATTATTTTAAGCTTATTTTTAATTCCTTCTTATAGAAAAATAAAGGTAGGGTGGTTTTTTTTTGCTTTTGTTCAATATCGACTTCCTCCTAAATAAGAAAGGGGGTGAGGTAAGTATAAGACCTAAAAATATGCTCTGTAAAGCTATGGGCTAGTGTAAAATACACAGTCATTCTGCAAAAACTATACATGTAGACATAAACTTTTGATTTAGCACACAGTATTCATTACATTTCTTTTAACGTAGAACATACTTCGTGTGACATCATAACTTGTAAATGTGTTAAACCTGTGCTAACCCATTAAGACGTCATAATTAATTCAATGCAACTTTTTCCCGTACTTGACAGCTTCAATAAAAATGGTAGAAAATACTGCATTTTGAAATTCACAGAATTCAATCATGCCAACATAATCTTGATTCAATTCATATATTTTTTGGTTTATAATGCTTAATGGCAATATATTTCTGGAATAAGAGAAAATATGTAGGCACCTTTTATTTACTAGATCTAGACCTGAAGTTGACAAGCCTTTTATATTATTTGTTACCTATTCATATTCTTGGTGTTTGATTACAATTTTTCTATCAAATATGATCTTTTAAAAGAAAAAGTACAATTTCTGATAAATATTTAATCTGAAAGTAACCCCAAACAGTCATTTAATTATTAGATCCCGTGTAAGTGCAAATAGGTCAGGAATATGAGTATCGGTAAATAGCCTATCATTCATTAGTTAGAGGGGAAAGGTATATATTTTAATCACTTTTTGAAATCATTTGGCTATGTTCTTCATCATATTGAAGATTGAAAACATTGTGGCGGATTGTTTGTCCACAAAACCTTAACCTTTACCATAACTTTTCATTTATTGGAGCTATGACTTTCATATTTAATATGTATATTCCTTGTGACAAGACCTTACTTTGGGTACCACCAAATTTGACCTTTTGACCTTTACCTTGGAGTCCCATTTTACACAAAAATGCCAAATTTTTACTTTGGCCATAACTTTTAAACGGTAGATACTAGTTTTTTGGCATTACCTTTCATTGGATACTAAAAACCTTGACATTTTGACCTTGACCTTGGAGTTTTCCGTACTTATGATTTTTTTTTACCTTGGCCATAACTTTTGAACGGTAAGGCTAGGGTATTCATACTTCACATATGTAATCCTTGTTACGTTAAACATTTTCTTAAGAAATCATCAACTTTGACCTTTGAGTTTGACCTACCTTTCAAAAACTTATCCTTAGCCATTACTTTTGAACAAGTGGTGCTAGGGCTTTCCTATTTTGCAGTTGTATTTCTTGTGAGAAGACCCTACTTTGGGTAACAATATATTTAAATTGCATTTAAGAAAAGTTTAATCTTCGCTATGTTGCCATACAGGGGCATAGCTGTTTCACAAACACATCTTTTTATATATGAGGATTTGCGGATAAGAGATGGATACCTCAAAGCGTAACAGACGGACGGACGGACATCCCAATCACTATATACCCTCCCGCTTTTCAAGCGGAGGATTAAATAATATATAATACTGCTGATTTTTTTTCTGTCAGTTCGATGATTTCCACCATCAAAAAACAATGTTTACCTAAGGCTTGATAAATCTTTTACTCCTTTAGATTCTGAATCATTGTATTTACCTTAAAATATAGCTATAATTGTATAATGTTTTGAGATCAACATATCATCAGGTCATTCCCAATAAGCTCAGGTGAGCATTTTGGCCAATATGCTTCTTTATCCAATTTTTTTTTGCCCCCTAAAACTTTAGCTTTAATCTACAGGGTCTTTTTTCTACGGGGGTCATTTTTCTTCACGTGGGTTCTGCAAATTTTTAGGGAAGTAACACTTTTTCTACGGGCAAAAGGGTCATATTTCTACGTCGAATAATGACCGGGGGTCATTTTTCGCTGTCGAAAAATGATCCCCGGTCATTATTCGATGGGGGTCATTATTCGTCTTTACACCGGGCTTATTGCTCAAAGAGCAATTGCCGGCTTATGTGATCCTGTTCAAGACAGGATGTTAACCCAATAGTCGCCATTTTAAAGTTACGTGCAAAAATATAGTTCTTACTCTCAACCGCTTTTGAGATAATACAAACGCTAAATAAAGCAACAAAAATAAAACGAAGTTTTATCTATATAAAATAAACATTTGTAGTAATGACTTTGAAAACTTCGTAAGTCAAAGAACATAGTTCATTAGCGTAAGGATTTTTGATAATCAGTGTTACCGTTACGGTAGTTTTACACATACGAGGTAAAGCAGGAGAGGGAACCAGACTGGCCTGTTTGTTTACATTCAGCTGCGGTACCAGATTAATTCTGATTCTGACAAAATCGGACCGTGGTATTAGGATTGAAAAACTCACTGTCAGTGTCTTATTATTTATATTGATAGTTTTAAAATAATTTTTTTCATCAGAATATAAACGTGATTCATGTAAGAAATCCATTCTACTCTGTAAATGAGCCCGGCTCTCTGTACTTCTGAGTACTTTGATTTTTTATTTTGCTCGCCAGGATGAATGTATACTTCATTATCGCATGGGCGATTATGCGATGGTTGGGTGGCGACGAAGCGATAGTACAACAGTGCTATATAGAATCCGGATAGCATTTTCGCACCATTGCATCGTCATCGCGTCATTACACCATCATCGCAAAATCGCTTTGTCGATATCGCAACATCGACCCCTTATTTGATACTTGATGGTGCGATAGTGAACTGCATTTACTTTTCTTTTTTTTATTTTAGTTTCTGCACATACGATCCACAGTTCATCAAGTTCGCCATAATTACGTTCACAAGACAAGGCCTACATTAGTACTGTACATATCCTGTCATGCTCACCTGGGTCACTGTTCAGATCATGCTCAGACAAAAACGATTTTTTTTCAGCTTTGTGTATCAGTTTAAAAAATATGTTACATATAGGATAATGAATATAACACAAAAGCAATCTGCATGGTAAATGTATTTTACCTGGAAATAAATTACAAATATTCAAAATACAAAATTTCCAGTTGCAAAAATAAAAGAATGGCGAATAACATACTTTTAGAAATTGATACATGTATATTCCATGGGCACTTGCTTTTGATAACTGACATTAAAACCTTTTGAGATCATGAAAAATTTGAAAGTTTTAACTGGTAGAATCATTCACACTTTATTTGTCCTTTGATTACAAAAGCAAATAGATCCAACTTCTTAGACGTGTTACGACAACCGGAAGTGTCTTGGAGAGTGATGTGTGCGTTTTATCCCGGGGATCGTTGACCTGTTATCTGAGTCCGGCAGATAGAACATCCCCTGAACGGATACAATGTTCTCCCCTCATAATCCTTATCTCACATTTAAAGTCCTTATTCCCCGTCTTAAAAGATAACAACGGTCAAATTATACCTTGTTTTCACAGTCTTTATTTGTGTGAGTATTCAAGTGTGTTTTATTTTTATTTTTTTAAATAATTTGTTAAAAGAATATTAATATAATTTAATGAATACAATTTATATGTGACTTCATGTGAAAGTTCACAGATTAAAATATTGTCTTTCTTACGGAAAAAAACGATTATCCTTGTTCAATTTTTTTAGCTTTTAATAGTACATGTACTTTTAAAACTTAAAATTAATTCAATTTGATTTTAAAAAAAATATTTAAGCAATTGAATTCACAAAACGATTTTCCAAAAAAAAAAAAAAAACAAACAAACAAACTCTGTAATGCACCTATTTCCATGCATGCAATGGTTAATCTTTCTGTATTAGTATAAAGATAAATGTAATCATGATAGTACTAAATATACTAATAATACGTTATTTATACGAATTTTAAATAACGAAACCAAGAAAGTATTTCAGTTATTCCAAGTACGTAATATTGCGGTCTTTTGCCATTCGTACCAGTAGATAGATTGATCAATAGCCGTCACTTAATTAGTGAAGAGTGTGAGATTTTTCTTTATCGTAAACTACATGTATTGCTTTACACACCATTAAAACGTTGACTAAGCAGTGGCGGATTTAAGGGGGGGCGCACCCGGCGCGCGCCCCCCCTAAAATTTTCAAAGTTAGCGTAAATCAAATATGTTTACTTGGTAGACCTCATTTTCACCCTTCAAAATCTCTAGAATCCAGGAGCTTCCGGGGGCTTCGCCCCCTGGGCCCCCACCAGGGCTTTGGTAAACCTCATTTTAACCCTTCAAAATCTTAAAATCCAGGAGTTTCCGGGGGCTTCGCCCCCTGGGCCCCCACCAGGGCTTTGCCCTGGACCCACTGGGGGCCTCAAGGCGGCCCCCAGACCCCTTGCCTAATTTTGGCGCCCCACCCCTAACTCCAAAACCTGGATCCGCGCCTGCTAAGTACCTTCACGAGGCTGTGAAATGTGTTCTCCGATATTTTACTCAATGTTATCTTATTAAACCTGTTTAATGAATAAATAAGTCTGGCCTGTTGACGCACTTTCTAATCACAATAAGAAACTTGCCACAAAATGCTCTTAATTTTCCCTAATGTGTATATAATACTGTATCATATTTTAGATAATTGGAGACATATACGTTTGAACTTGAGATCAGATGAGAACCTAGACCTCATTCCTGCATAAAAATGGACACAATTAACTCCAATGGACGAGAAATGGACACTGAAGTGCCACTGGTACATGTTACGAAATGTATGTCAGAAAACAAACAATTATCGAATTGTTTAGAAAAAGTGAACACGAAGAAACACATTTCACTCTCATTAAATGGTGATAATTTGAAGCTGGGCGAAAATGATACCCGACCCGAAGAAAAACATAACAAAAGAAATACTCTTCTCAGAGGCAGGAAGCTGCGCATCCCCGACACTTGTGCTCATCTCGGTGTGAGGTGTAAAGCCTCCGAGGAGAGTAACCAAGAGAAGGGACAGTTAATCCTACAGAGACCGTCAAGCTCCACTGAACTGACGTACGAAAACAGCCCGCCGAAAAGAGATAGGAATTTTATTTATAAATCATGCAAATTAGAAAGAGAAAAGATTGATCAAGAGCGTAACCTTCCGAATATTTCAGAAGACCAAGTCATGCCGTCCTTACCTATTGAGACTCTTAACAACAATGAAAAACTCAGAAAAAGCTCGTCCTACGTTTTTCAAAAGACTAGCCGACGAGATTCTGTGGTAGCTAAAGATTTTCATGAAAGTGATAGAAACGTCACTCGGCGCACGTCGTCGTTCACAGCACCCCACAAGAGACGGAACAGCCGTTACAGCATTCACAGGAGGTCCGTCGACGAATCCGATGAGGGAATCGAACACGTCCCTGATATCCTGAAAGAAAATGGCTTCATCAGCGTCGTACTTCCGGTCCAGAAACTTGAGACGGATGACCGGAACTACGTTTGTATCAACATTGACACCATCCGGAAGGCTCTCTGTGATGCCGGCCTGAAGGCTGGAGCCTCTACGACCCGGATTTTGTCCGGACAAAGTTATCTGGTTTACGAGTGTACAGAGAACCAGGTTACGCCTCCCTCAGATAAAAGTGAGTACCAGTCAAGGTTTGTTGCTAACTTATCAAGGGAGATTAACTTGTCTGTTACTGGACATGTCTCCAAACATGACTTCAAAGAAAAGACAAACAGACAAGTTTTGAATAGATAGGATGCTCAGACTAAATCCGGAATGACAATCTCTCAAACATAAATCTTAGATTTTTTTTATTTTCTTGATGTTGGTTAATACTGTCAAAAAAGATAGCTGACTAATGCTGTGATAACGGGGCCGCTATTGATACCAGTACAGTGGTGTCTCTAACGACCCTATTTATCATGACAGCTCCCAAAGGTACCTGCTTCAAAGGTTACATTTTCTGCTGATTACATGTCCGCTGTCACATCACCTGAGCCCGGACCGACTTCCACCTGAAAAACAAATAACGACCTGTTTTTAAATGCACCTATACCCTATGATTAACACAAATCGATGACAAGATTTCATTGTTACTACTTTGCAGCGATAAAACATTCGACTTATACCTGTTGTATACCTGTAACCAAACACTGTCATTTCCATATGAAGTAACAATAATTTTATCAACTAGTTACATTTTCATTAAAGATTTATAAATTTTCTGCATCCTCAGCATGCTCTCCAAGTTTTTTTTAATTTGACTCAAATTTAGATCTTCCAATTCGTCAAAATGTGATATAGCTCGAAATCCAAATCGCCACCGACATCTTTAGCAGTGTTGTTCTAGAGTACTAAAAATGAAAGTTGACCAAGGACTGAAATGTAATGACTAAATTTGCTTTGAAAGTTGACCAAGGCTGACAATGCAGTGTTGTTCTAGAGTACTAAATTTGCTTTGTACGTTGATGAAAGTTGACCAAGGACTGAAATGTAACCACTTGCTTACACAATACTCCACGAACAACTTACTGTGTTTGGGCCTGTAAATGAACATGAAAATATAATGTGCACTAAAACATTTTAATTCTCAATTTAACTTTATGCAAATAGTCTTTTACTACTAGATACTGCTATTCGTTACATGTCAGTTGTACACCGTGGCAGACCGTGGGTTGTTGATTGATCGTCCATTGCTCATTGTCAATTTCTAATGAAGATTTGCGCAATTTTTATTGCAATTGCTAATTGCTGAATGGGTTTTGCAATTTATACTTTTTTATTGCCAGTTATTTATTGCTAATCCTGAATACGTTTTATTCACTTTCGTTATGTCAACAAATACATGAAAGCCTACCGCAAAGTCTTCATAAAATCTACTTAAATTAGATAAGTTGTTTTAAATAAAACTAAATTTGAAAACTAATGGAAGTATACTGGTGTAACTGCACTGATGTTCATCACATGCATAAAACTTGCAGAACATTGAACGTTTAAGCACTTACATTAATTTCTTAAAAATGTTGCGCTATAATTAACTGAAATAAGTTTTTATCAATTAAAATAAATGTATCATATAACTGATTTTTTTTTTGTTTAAAAAAAAACTAACCATAACATAATTAATTAGTCGGATGGTGATAATTAGAGATTTGTTAACAAAAAAAAAACAATATAACCAAAATGGAACTATACTGCGCAATAGGCTGAAAACTGGACCAAATAAATTCTCTTCATCTGAATTAGAGTTCGTCCTTTACTTTAAACGATGACTGTACATATGCATTGTTAGAGATTCAGTTTTATTTTTTGAAAAAATGACTGAAAATGAAACGAAAAATGAAAATTGCCAGTTTCTTAGTTTATATTTTTATTGCTCTTTTTTTCAATTTCTTATTGCAAAATTCAGTTGAAAAAAGAGCAATAAGCATGAAGATCCTGGCAATTAAAGTCATTTTTTTTTTCATAAAATGACACTGAATTTTAGTCCAAACTTACTAACAATGCATGCATGTGTATATTCATCATTTAAAGTAAGAAAGACGAAGAATGCGAAACCAGAGAGGAACTTGGTCCAATTCTTGCTTAAGAAATGAGCAATATGATTAAATTCTATGATTCAATATCTAAACATGACAGAAGTTCGGCTGGTCCGTATTTCTGTAAAGAAAAGCGAGTTATTTAAATAAGGATAACTTGTGAAGAGGTTAAGATAAAATATTATCTATTTTAAGCCATGCGTCGTGAAAAAGATGAAAATACTAGTACTTTCGTTCTTTTATTTTTATCTAAACGGGGGGAAAAACAAATCAAATAGACATTTATCCAACAAAAAGTAACATTTAAACAACAAATCTCTAAATTTGATTACATGGGTCAGCCAAATTTAGAAAAAGGTCAATTAGGAGACTTCTTTTCCTAGCAACACTAATAACTTCCGAAGCAATCTCCCTTTTAAACCGCAGAGCTATTTAAAGAAGGACTTCGGATCCAGAAATAAATCCCTTAATCCCTGGCTGTCATTGTCCAAACAGTGATCAGTGACTGGGCGTAGCTACAAGTATTTATAAAACGGGACTCTTCAAATAAAAATAAACACAAAATGTGAATCCTTCGATCGACTTACAGCAAGAAATCATCAATTTACGTCCGCCTCTGTAGTTCGATCCCGATCCATTTAATCTATAACGAGGTAGTGGCATGTTTGTGGTTGTTGTCTAATTTCCATGGTTTATAAACGGGGAGGGTAAAGAGTAAAAATACACGCCAAGGAGTAATTTGTGGGGGTGTTTCCGGGGCTTCAATATTTGATTGTTTCGGTTTAATGAAGTGTATAAAGCCATGAAGGACTGATGGTTATGTATTATTGTCTTTGTAGGAGAGAGAGCCGCCGCCGCGATGCCACCACTAGGTAAGTAGGTCTCCGTATAAAGGTTCAGATATGAATTTAAATATTGTAATTTACTGCTTAAAGAAATCTTATTGATCATGTCATTGTACGGTAAGTAAAACATAATTTATCTGCATAAGAATGTCTTTACCTGCATGAACTGTTCACTTTTGCAATTGGAAATGAAAAACATTTCACAGGGAGAAAATTTCCAAAATGTTTTCATGGAATAGTGTAGTTTTTTTCTATAAATCTATAAATTATTTTTGTAAGACTCAGAATAAAACTTTTTCATAATCAAAAGCACAAATTTATATCATTTCTCGTGTCTTTTAGAACACGTGTGGAAAATATCTTGGAGTATGAAGTATAATACACTGAAACATATGGAGATAATGAACAGTATTCAAGATCAAAAGTTCATAAAACAATACAAAATATACATCTTATGCTTAGAACAGGAAGAAGAAAATGAGATTGGTCGTCATGATCACTTAGTGCGCTTTTTTTCTCTAGACTAAATGTTAAATATATTTAGGTACTTCGCCGTCAAAAGTGTTTTCTCAGAAGCCTAAAATAATTCATATTTATCAAAAAATTTCATAGAATTTCAGAAGACTTTATTAATGAAAGATTCTTATTAGTGACAATATTTTTTTTGGAATAATTAACCAAAGGAATAGTTAAATGAAAAATAAATAAAGGCATGATGTTTTATTTAAAACAAACAATGAAGAAAAAATATAATGTTGGCGAATACTACGTCTCCAATCATGTAGATGAATTCAAAGATAATCCCCACTACATCCTTTGCAAAGTCCAATATTTTCTTTCTTTAAAAGTGAACGTTGAAAAATTGTCAATAGGAAGAATATCCTCATAGAAATAGAATATCTGTTTTTCTTTAAAGTAGACATGCATTAAAGAAGCAATTAATTTTTGTGCAGTTAATTCAGATTAGGATTATGTAATACGCTCTTGTATAATGGTCGGAAACCGTTAACCAGTCCGTTGCATTTAGATATATGTTAATGAATGAATGAGAAGTCTCTGATACCAAACCGTGGCACTCTAATTAGACAATGCATCAATTATGTTAAAATAATATGTAAGAGTCCTAAAAACTCTGTAGTCACGGTTGTAAGTGTACTTCTAACCAGTCATTGTGGAGACCCTAGAGTTCTGTTCTGTTGGATTGGGGAGTGCTAGCTTCCAGGATCTGACGATTAACTCTTAATTCACAAATCATGACAAACCCACTGGGTTGCTGGAAAGCTATTATACATAGCATATTCCGTAAAAATAATATTGTGCATCCTTTACAATCACTGGAGACATTTTGCAATGGATGCGGTAGATTTTGTTGTTCTGGAAATGTTAACAACTCTTTTGGTAAGTTGGAGTAACCCGATATATAGATACAAACTATTTAAACAGTATAGCATTTTACTCAAGTTATTTAAGCATGAAAATTCAATTTTCTGCTTTGGTATGTGTTAATAAATTCACTGGAAGTATGATAAAAATAACGAACGTTGTTGACATTTGGAAAGTAAGCAAAGAAACTAATTTTAATATAAGTTGCAAAAAATAGACAAGGAAAAATTTAGCAAATAACATGAAAAGGATAAAATGAATTTAGAAATAACTGTACAATTTTTGGAGCCTTTGCACATCCATTGAAGCTTGTAATTATTTGCATTACTAGTATCTATTTTTACCCTCTATGGTTATATTTGGTTTCTACAGCCATGTTCTAATTGAATCAAAATGGCATATTTTTAGATACTTTGTGCACTACATCATCTACAGAGTCTTCCTCATGGCCGACTTTAATTTCAAAATACATTGACAGATTGCTTTGGATAATTTAAATAAAAATTATTCAATTTCATTAATCTTTGAGTTCTCCGAAATTCTAAATAAAATTAACATAACTAAATCGGGAATCGGGAAGCATGATTCCAATTAGGCTTATTTCTGCATGTTACGAGGGTTGATCCAAAAGATATGTCATAAATGCTATAGAGAATCAGATTCTATTTTTGTATAATAATACCTTTTTTGTGTAAATATTTTATTCAGATGTATGCAATATTTTTATGAAATATTAAAATAAACACATCCTTGGGTACGGTATATTAAATTTTCCGCTCGGCAATAATGTACCGACATCGTTTCCGTTTGACCATCATTTTAAATTTATTGATGCTCAAGTTTAATGCAAAAAAGGAATGGGTTTAAGGCGGCCGACTATAGTTTCCATTGCGCAACATTTCGCGCATCATAATAAAATGAAGCGTATTTACTGTTTTAATGCAACTTTTTTCGCTTAATTATTAAAATTAAACAAAATTAAGAAATTATAGGTATAAAAATGTCATTACAATTTGATATAACTGATTTTTAAACCAGTTTTGCAATTGATAGGTAGGCTGATCCCATTGCAGTGTGTTTTTGACGTTATGATAATCTGTAGCTCTTAGAGAAAGGGGTAATAAAAATATTATTAAAGAAAAAGTAACGTACGCTCTTGAAATTTAAAACATAGATATTTGAGAATATGTCCAATATTTTTACTATGTTTTCATGTGAATCCATTGTGTATGTCATATTTAGTAATACTCTATAAGAATAGTAAAATTTGCTATTTTTTTTCATTTTGAGATGCCCCCTCTGGTAACAAGACGGTAGAATTTTGTGTTTTTTACATATATTGTATAATATAGTATTACTCATCAAATAATACAATTTGAACAAAATGTCTATTGTAGTATTTGTATAATTTGCTTTAAAGTGCTAAAAATTGGCATTTTCCTATATAATCCTATAGGAAATGTACCTGTATTTTGAGTCGGTCCCTCAAAAATACCTGGACGGTAGATTTCCCCCAAACTTAGCATGTACACCGAAGTTAATGTAAGTTATATATAATATAAAGATGAAGAGTTTCGCTATTGTAGTTTTCACACAATAAAACTATAGTCGGCCCCCTTAAAACAAAAATCAAAAAGAAAGAGGTGTTTGTGAATTTTTTTTTTTTTTGACATTATCTTTAGATCAAGCCTTAAAACCTTGAAACAAATGCAGTAAAATTTGCTATTAGATACAATTTTATTTTATGACTTTTTCCTTCAGTTTCAGAAACTCAGAAATGCAAACAACAAACAATAGGGGAGACCATCAGCATGATGCAGAAATACCCGGATGACCTAAATACCCAACTGAAGGGTTGTAAAAGCATGGGCAGCTTTGCCAATGACGGTAAATTATAAAAGAGAAAATTCATTGAAATCCTGTTTCATAATAAGCGCTACAAAAATCAAAAGATATGGTCGGAGATTAACGTAAAAATAATTATTGTTGTGCTAAAAATGTTTAAATTTTCATCGTGAAGAAAAGAAAGAAACAGATTTTTTGGTATATTTTTTTTATTAACATAAAATTACAAGTAAATAGTTTGGAAAGTTTATTTCTTGAAGCATATATGTAAAATTATTTTGATCAATTAGTCAAAGAAGTCACCAAATCGACTGTTTTAATTTCTTATGAAAACTTTAATCTGTCTTGTTGTACAAAAAAAATCACGCCGGTGGGATATTTATATGAACCTTGCCAAACATCATGTCTTAAATGTAAAAACATCACTGATAGCTGAGAATATTGACGTAAGGAGCGTTGTTGCATGTAAACAAAGTTTTAATTTACAAACAAATTAGGTTCCAAATAGATAATTGTAAAGTGAAATTTGAATTTTGTAGCATTACTTTTTTGTAAATTGTAAATCTCCCAAGCACAATTATTTATGTTTAGTGTAGTTTAAAGTATAAAATAACTTAGAAGTTAAACTCGGCCTTGACTCTCTCTAGCAATTTGAATTGGAATGAAGAAATGAACATAATTTAACAAAGATAAATTAGATATCAAAAACAGCGTAAAGAGCAACATAAAAGGGGCTGTAATTGATGAGAGAAAGCGCACTTATTTTTGTACTGATCATTTACATAGGACTGTAAGATACTACATGTACATACTGAGTAAATACGTATAGGGCATCTGTAGCGTAAAGACAACTTTGAAATACCGGGGTAGTAGACTTGCTCTGCAAAAACCAGTCCCCCATTTTTCGAAGTATTTACGACTTCTATGAAATCTAGGGTCACTTTTTATTCGGAAATTTTTTGAGTAGATCACTTTAATACCCATGCATATTTTAAAACATGTATATGTTTTGAAAACAGCTTTTTTAACCCAGAAGTTTTTTCAATACTGTAAAAAGCCAGATAAATAACTATTCTGTCATTTCTCTGCTAATTTATAAAGGATCGTCATTGTTGTGTTAATTACCCATATTTTAATGTTCAGTGACTTTTTCAGATTCATTGTCTGTTCTTTTGGCTAAGAATGAGGGGGTAACCTGCCTAATGACGGCCCTGACGACATATAAGAATCACACCGAAATACTCACCGCCGCCATTGTTTCTGTAGCACGCATGTGCGCTGCCTCGGGTAGGTTGCATGTCTTATAATGCCTTAAAACAAGCTTGAAGCATTTAAAACAAATCTATAGTGCCCAGAAGAACAACTTCCTTCATTTATTATTTTTTTTCGATCCTTTCGAGTAGATGCCAGTTGTGTTCATATACAGAAGAATGGGGGTATAGCAGAGCTTCTGCGACTGACGAACTCCAGCAATAACATAGACGTCATAGAGGGCGCTGTGGACATCCTGGGAAGCATGTCCGCCGTAGGTTAGGGAACTGAAATTGTGTGTCCTAAATGAATATGATAGACTGTTCTATGGTCATCTTAAAAACAGGAGAACAAGTTAAAAAACATAGAATTAAGAACATGCATTGTTAGGGAACTATGTGCTGAAATTGACACGAAACATAGATCTATGGTCATCTTTGAAATAGAAAGTGAAAACAAGTTTACAAACAAAATTAAGATCATGCATTGTAATTAAATTTGTAGAGCTTTAAAGTTTTAAATTAAAAAAAAACTATAGCTTGCATCTGTACTTTTATTGTAGAAGAGCTACTCGAGAAGTTGGTTGAGGATGCGGTGCCTTCTAGTGTTGTGACCTTGTTGTCTCGTTATGAAGACAACAACAAAATTGTCAGCAACTGTTGCTTCATCCTGAGCAATCTTGCCAACGATTGTACGTTTGTTATAGTGCATATTTTGTCAATTTATAAAACGAAATATTCTTTTTATCTGAACAAAAATAAAAAAAATAATTAAATGAACATTTATTTGTTGTTGTTGCCAGATCAAACAGCTAAAAATGTCATGTATATTGGAGGAGTACACGTGATTGTAAGAATCATGGAGAGATTCCGACATGACGATCTAGTTCACGAGAACGCTTGTAGGGCCTTGGGGAGCTTTTCTTTCCATGGTAAGCTATGGAGTAAAATATCTATCTCTGGTGGGAAAAAAAATCAGCACAGTCAGCGATATTTTCCATCAAACATAATTTTGAGGAAGTTTTTTTTTTATTTTACAGAGGATCTAAGTTCTGATGTTTCCAATGCCGGAGGAATCGTCGTGGTTTTACAAACTCTTAAAAATTTCCAAGACAGTACCGCTGTTTTAGAGTGTGCTTTATGGGCTCTGGCTTGTCTTACCAAGTGTAGTAAGTTTAGACGAATATTCCTACAACTGAAAATTTCCAGTGTCCAGAAAACAAAATATCATTTGATTTCTTATTGACTATCTTACAGCTGATGCAGGGGAACATATATGTAAGAAAAATGAGATCTCGACAATTATTGATACACTGAAGAAATACAAGTATGACGAAACACTTCAGGAATACGGTTGCTGCACACTTTGTAACATCTCTTCTTCTGGTAAATCTCCTTGGACTCTTTACCATAATGTTTCTGTTTGATTTATTTAAACATATCTTAATAAGCAAGCATTAGGATAAAGATTTTTCTATCTTTTTGCAGTTCAGGGTGCCCAGGAATTAGCCCTACCCGCCATTGTGGAGACCGTCTGTCAGTGTCTGACCCAATTCCCAGATAATCTCCAACTTCAGCAGGAAATCTTCATCTTCTTAGTCCCAGTACTGGCAATATCAGGTAAAGCAGATACTGGAAGACATATCAATTGATGCTGCTCAGATAAACTACTAGTATACATGTATGACAGACTTAATCCTACAAGGTGACTCTGGTGTGACATTAATCATAAGGTATAACAAGCCCTCAGGTGGCGTTCAATAGCAATCAATCAATCACCCTTTATAATTCAGGTCTTTGCTTAGTTTAAAATTTCAAAAAATGTTTGAAAGTCCTTTCATGTAATGTTTTGAATGCACAGTGTACCCAACAAATTTTATTAAAATATTCTAAGCAACATGAAAAATACAGATAATAAAATAAATTGAATTTCTTTAATTTTCTAGAAGATATCCAGAAAAAGTTTATACAGGACAACAGGGTGTCGATATTGTTGGAGAGAATGACCACGTACATTGACTGCCCTGTCATACAGGAACATGGCTGTCTTATCATAGGCTCACTAGCGGTCAATAGTAAGTTCATCACTCGAATACTCAATAGCTTTTATGCCTAGAACCTTGAGATATTGACGAATAAACTTAAAGATACATGCATTTTGTTAATCAGAAAAATTTTCAGCAATACTTTTTTTTTAAAAAGTCATAAAATTCTAATATTAATTTTTTTTTTTAAATGAATATACTTATTGACAGAGGCTAACAGAACAGTATTAGAGAGACTGAATTCCTCCAGAACTATAATCACAGCGCTACTACATCACGAGAACTCGGACAAGATCCACGAGAATGCGCATATAGCCCTCACCAACCTATCCGCAGAAAGTAAGAACATGTCAAATTAAGTTCCTGCTCTTCATCTGACGTAACATCAAATCATCAGTTCATTGATATATAACTTCATATTTTATCTTCCATTGTCTTTTGTAGTTTATGGAAACAAATCAACTGTGGAAAGAAATGGAGGTGTTCAGGCCGCCATTACAAGTTTAACTTCGATGTCACATAACCCGGATGTTGTAGAACTAGCGCTAAAATTACTGGGAAATCTGATCGAACTTGGTAAGTATATGATTTTTGACATTTAAGACTTTTCACTTTTTATGATTTGATTCTACAATATTAAGTATTAGTGATGAGAGAGCAATATGAATGACAAAATTTAATTTCTTATCTCTGTCTTTGAAGATGCATCCTGTCATCACTTCATCGAGGACAAAGGTCTAGATGTTCTAGAAACCTTACTAAAGGAGAACAACTTTGATCAAGAAATAGAAGTATGGATCAGAAATATCCTCATTCAGTTGGCTTCAGCAAGAGGTAAGTTAGTTACCTTCAATAAAATGAAAATGCTTCTTTTAAACTATATTTTTCTCAAAGGCTTTTTCGAAGGGAATCCAGAAGTATGTTTTATTTTTGTAGGTATCCCCAGTAGCGACCTGGAGAACATAGAGCGAGTCCTGAGTACTGTGTCTGAGAGTCAGGGTAGCAGCAGTAGTGTAGATGTATATCTGGTGCAGTATTACGAAAAACTCGTCTCCAATGGTTAGTAGTCGTATTTCCTGAGGAAAAACTCCCATGATCACTGTAAAATTGTAATGCTTCCTAGTTTGAAATAAAATTACATACTAAGTTTAAGATTTTGTATTGTTTCCTTTTCTAGTGAGTGGTTGTCATATGTTTATGGATGGTGGATCCTTTGATAAGTTATTGGATTTATTAAATATCAACACAACCACTTATGATTTACAGTTCTATGGTTGTAAAATTCTAGCAGCTCTGGCCATGAGTGAGTAACAGCGTTTTGTTCCTTTTTAGATATTGATTTTACTTCGGAAAGAAAAAGAGTAAGGATGAAAAAATATCGTAAATATCTAATACTGAATTTTTTCCCAGATGGATTCCACTCGAAGTTTTCAGCAGAAATTTTATCTCTGATTCACTCTGCCATGAAGAAATTTCCAGAAGAACTTGACCTACAGATTGTATGCTGTGGAGCTCTTTGTTATATGACAGAAGAGCAAGGTAATTTTCTCCACAAAGCAATGTGATCTGCTATCAGAGGGATACACATATGTAAAACAAGTATTCCTGACGAACACTTGGAACTTATGCCTAATGTTACAAATTTTTACGCAAAAAATGAGCTTTGGTTTAGACGAAGTTTGCTGTCTGTTGTTCATAATCTACATGATGTCTTTTTGTTGTTCAGTTTTAGGGAGATATAAGTCATGATTTTTTTCATTTCAGACTCACTAAGTATTGCGTTCTTACAACGTGAGGGGATGAGGACTCTGTTATCCATCCTTGACAGATTCCAAAATGAACCTAGACTAATTGTTGTGGCCTTCATGACATTAGAAAATTTACTTAAATCGGGTATATGTTTCATTTTGATTCTTTTTATGTCGGGTAGTTTGTAAGAATCTTAAAGCCCATTGTAAACAAGTGACTTTTTGTTTGCAGACCGTGAAGACCTTGCAAACTTACTGGAATGTTATGATATATCCATGGTGATTGATATCATGGGTAGATTTCCAGACAACGTTGATATCCAGATATTTGGTTGTAAACTAGTCACACTCGCCACTGATGGTATTTATATTTTTCAGCCCTACATGAATTATATACAGACCACCGTTAATTGATATTTTAGAACAAATCAAGATTTTAGAACAGATATTTATTAAGGGTAGATGTATTACCTTTCTTTGAAAAGAAATAGTAAGTACTGACATTAACAACTTATTTTCTTGTTTTTCAGACGACAAGAAGAAGGAGTTGGATGCCACGCCTCTCCTTGACATTCTGGACAGACGTAAATCCATGCAGGACGCCATTATCTGGGCAAAGCAAGCTCTCAATCACATCAAGCCTGGTAAGTGCTCGTTCTCATTCTCAAAAATATTATATCTGACCTACACTTGTGATTGTGATGTGCAGATGAATATACAATTTTTACTTTCCTTTTTAGGGTTGCTGCAAATTGAGGAGCGGTAGAGACTTGTCTTTTTTCTCTTTATTTATTGTTTGTATCGATGTTTTCAATAAATATTAATGTAAAATTCATTGTTCAGTGCTTTTAAATGCAGTTTTTTAAATTTTTTCAATTGATATCATACATTACGTCTGATTGCTTATCTGCTGTGATGCTCACTCTTTAATGGCACCTGACCCCACCTCTTATGTTTTGGAGGTCCGTGTTTGCTCTTCTCCTGTTTTGTATTTTTATGGACTTATGAGCTTGAATACTGTTCGTTATTTCCGTATATTTGGCTCCAATAACCTAGACATTATTTAAAGCAATATGAGCTGCAACTTTGATGTCGATTTTTTTTGTTGCAAAGTTTTAAATATAGACTAAATAACTACAGTCAATTCTCGAATTATCGCCATTCGATTCATCGCCATTTTCGCAATACCGCCATGATTTCCCAAGAACGTTTTTCCTGCTATATAAAATTCTCTTTATAACGCCAAATTCGCATACCGCCATCCGCCACCCTGTTTTCAAAACAAACGTCCATTTTTAAATGTCAATTATCTCGATAATACCGCCACAGGTGAATGTGGTCAGTGAAGTGCGGCTAATTGGTTGACGCTATCCTGTGATGCAAAGCCAGTCAAGGAACATGCAATTAAGTAAACAATAATTTTAATGTGAACTGTTAGAATAATTTTGTTTTCTGTTTAATAAAATCATTTAGTTAAGGCTTCGCCACGAAAGCGGTCGTTGTAAAGTACGCCGATAACGATATTATTTTGATTATCTCTGCTTTTAAAAAGCAATGCAAAGTTTGCTTCAAAATAATTATAAGTCAGAAATTGGGAACGTTTCATTAACAATGAAGACATAAACAATGAATTTATTCAAGGACTCATTTTAGATACTATAGGCAATATATCACGATGATCGACCCAGCATTTTTTTATTCAATATTAGACGCGCAGATTTACATGCATACACGTGTACTTGTCTTTATTTCATAACTAAATATTTTGTTTTAGCGAAATTTACATAAAAAAAATTACTAGAGGTATTTTCAAAGTTAGAAATATGTTTTATATACATGTACATATGAAAGTAAGAATAGAAACGCTAAATGGTATTTCTAAGAACAATAACTCTACGTCTATTTTCCTAAAAGATAGAAAATTCAATTCATCGCCAAATTCGTTATACCGCCATGATTTCTAAATTACAAAAGGTGGCGGTTTATCGAGAATTAACTGTACTTCAATGACAGAAAAAAATAACGTTAGCAAACTTCTGTTGTTCATATGTGCGATGGAAGAACTCTATAAGCTTCGACTGAATCAAAATTACATGATTGTCGTCCTGTACAATAATGATTTCTTGTATCAAACATTTTGGATCGTATAAAAAAAAGTCTTTTTTCTGCTTTATTTTAATCTGATCATATAAAGGTTTAAGTTACATATAAAACTATATCATAACATATTTTAACAGCAAAATAAAATTTTCAAAAATGCAGCTCATATTACTTTGAATTGTAAATTTGTGTATATATTGAATATGGAAAAATTAACGTTAACGGGTATATATTGTTAACAACTCGAGATTTTCCTTTAACTCGTTCAATACCGGTATTTCTTATTAACAATAATGTCAAAAGAAACGTCTTTTATTTGGACAATATTGAGACTATTTACTTTGTATTTACCTATACGTTAAAAGAACACTACTATCACATCAATTTTTTTCAAGAATTTAACAGTAAAACAAATCTGGTTCTTATTGTTACTGTTTCTTATTGTGTCTGACTCATTCTGCAAAAAAGTGCCAGAAATGCCAAGCTCAACTAATAGAAAGCATTGGTAAAAACGAGAAGCATCCTTTTCACTTTATAATATAGTCTTGCCTAATGGAAAAAAAAAAACATTTAACTTTATCTTAATTTCATGTTGACGTAACATTGAACCTAATTATGCCTGCATGGATTCTTCGCTGGGCTAATAAAGAACTGATGGGGGGATTTATGATATTGTTACGAAATGCAAGACGACTGAGTATGAATCAAAGTGAAATATGAAGACAAACAAAAATCAAGCTCAAAGGTACTGCAAATAAATTCAAATTGGGAGCAGAGCTATGGCTTACCTTTCAAAATCAGAGGTTTGATCAGGTGCCATCAAGGAGTAAACACTCCTATCGACTAGTCACACCCGTAGTGTTTTCCTTGTCATAACAAACCGAAAATTTCTAAATAATACAGTGGAAAGGGGCCTTCTAATGTTATGATAAACGTCAGTCACTATTCGTATTGATGATGGATTGAATTTGCTGACAACGTAATTGTTTTAACAATAAAGATTTTTTTCATACCAATTGTTAGTCCATTATTTATACACTGAATTGTCGACGGATTTTTTCCGTTATTTCCTGATCATGACAATTAAGGAGCACACGGCGGGTGTGACCGGTAGGTAGGGGATGCTCACTCCTCCATGGCACCTGATCCCACCTCTGATGTTTCGGGGGTCCGTGTTTGCTCTGCTCTTATTTTGTATTGTTTTGTGGAGACTGAATACTGTTCATTATCTCCATATCCTTCCTTTAACACGAACCTGTTGCTGTGACCCTTAACTCGACACTACATACGTCGACGACGTAATATCAATAATATTTTCTGAAGAAATATTAATATGTCGATACAACATATCCCAGTGAAATTGAAATAAAAGACATATACATCTATTTCATATTTGGATATTTAGTACAAAAAAACTTAAATGGTAGCCTAACAATTGATATTTATGGTAAACTTGATGATTTCAAACCTTCTATTGTCAACTGTCCATACTTATGTTCATGTATCCTCATCACATGCCTTCTGGGTTTTCTGTTTTCAAGTTGATTCGATATGTAAGAGCATGCTCTACATACGATAACTTTTTAAATCGAGACAAACTAATAACCAATAAGTTAGTGAATATTATATCAGCATTCTCGTTTTAAGTCATCATTTCGTAAGTTCTATGGTCGATGCAATGACCATCTTAAACTGTTGTTGTTACTTTACCATTGACGTCTTTTCTAGCAAATATCCAAACATGAAACAGACGTGTCAGACTCTGTGGTATCTTTATATAGAATTCAAAGGAATATAGCTTATCAACGTAGGGATATTCAGTAATTTTCATTGATAAATTTACATGCATAAAACCGGGCATGTTGGTTTATACATTATTAGAAACAGTTGTACTTTATCCAAGTTCCTTTGATTATTATAAAATTCAAATGTTAAAATTCTTCTTCATGTTCTTATATATGATGTTCAAAAGATAGATGTATATCTATGTGACTAGACAAACGGTTGCGGCTACCGTCCCTTTATTTACTTTTTTGCAATGTGTGTTGCTAAAACATTTATCTATCAAACGTTTTATTAAAATGATCTTGCTGGGATTTTGATAAATGCTGCATTACTGGATAAAGGTAGATAACGTGTCTTAGGGAGATTGCCGGAGAATATGGCCAGTTTGACAGGGTTTTCCTTCGGGGGGGGCTTTAATGGAGGGGTTTATGTTTGATGTTACACGTACTCGTCTTTACTTAAACCAATAACAAGGTCCTTGTATTCCATCGATTAAAAATCTGAAGAAATAATCTTTAGTTGTCTTTCTCGCCTATGGCACCATAAGAAAATATGCTGATATTTTTCTTATTTTAAACTTTCTTTACTTTCTAGAAGAAAAGTTACATTAAAAGTGAAACAATGTCGATAGTAAAAACATGTGGACGTCAAATCATTTTACTTATCAATGGATTATTTCGGGTTTGTATCGATTTTTTTTTAATTTTTGTATATATAAAACAACTTTCATTTATTATTCCTGAGTATGAAAACGAATGAGGGGTGCTGAAACAAGGCAATTTATTTTACTGATATTAAAATTTTATCTCATCTCAAAAGATAAAAGAAGCCAATACGATTGTAAAATTGTCGTGAAGAGATGAAACTCTTGGTAGAGAAAAGGACAAAATGTATTTTGATGAATTAGTGAAGATAACAAACCGTGAACAAATTTTTAAAAAGAATAAAAATCCATAAACAGAACATGAGACAGGAACCGTCGGAAATCTCAGGGATGAAATCAGGTGCCTGTAGTTGGAATAAACATTCTTAGGAATAGGTAACAAGATTCTGATTGTATTTTTAAAATGCACCAGAAAACATTATTCATTTGTGTGGTTCATTATGTCAAACACTTTTATCATTGTTCATACATGGCCAATTAAAATAAAAAAAAATAAGGGAGTTGATATGTGTATTTTAACATCCAGTATATTTATATTTGATGTTATTTTGAAGAATAAATTTCTCGTTAATCAGAAGTAAATTATCATATCTTAACAGAAAATTGTACAAGAAACGTATATAAAGTGGAGGTATCTAATTTTTGTAGCAGTTTTTTCAAAGGCGAGCGTAATCAGTTTTTCTTTACATTTTTTAATAATGAAATATGAGATTTTAAATGCTTAATGACAATTTTATCTTTGAAAAGTCAAGGAAATATGTACATTGTATAAAGTCCAAATTTAAATGTAAAACTCAAATTTTATCGCCATATGCAGGGTCAACGATAGATTTGAAATGATAATTATTACAAACCATCTGATAAGGGCGAAAGAGTATAACGTTTAACCTTTTAATTCATAATTTTTTAACTCCTTGATGTATTAGTGCTATTTTTTTCAATGCAAGGCTAGTTAATACATAATATAACTGAATGCATCTTGTTGACATGAATTATAAGGAGTGAGTCTAAAGCATTTATCTACTATAAGCAGCTGCAACATCAGTTTCTCTAATCAGAAGCAAATTACTTGCATATCTACCTAAACAGAAAAAGTTGCGTAGGACTTATTAGTAGATATATCTAATTTTAATAGAAAATATGTATTTTTAAAGGTATGTTAATCATCATTTTTTCTTTACAGATTTACATTTTTATAATCAATGAAATATTTTTCAGCTGGTTGGACTGGTTTGTTTTGTGGGAGGGATGTTTGTGAAGTACGGATCTGACGACCTCAAATCCATGTTACCAGAGTTGATGAATGAACTCGTAAAGAAGGTAGTGCCAATCTTAAAAGGTATCAGAATGCAAAAAGAGGTTTTTAAAAAAATGTTCATATATATGTTACAATGTTACAGATAATTGACAGATGCGCCAAAAATCTTAATTTGCGGAAATTTAACGTTTTGCAGCTACACACAAATCATCAAGGTCTTTAAAATAAGTATAGATAAATAAGATTTTCTGGATAACCTTGACCTTGAAAAGTTGTTAGGCGACGCTGCTGTTGTTTTTATTGTGTTTGGTGCTATTTTGCTCTTTATTGTTTTCTGGGGTTGCTATGGTATCAGCTGCAGTAAAATCAATAAAATTGTATTTGTGCCCTTTATATGGTAATACGGCGTCAAGGATTGACGTAATATTTATTATGACGTCATAAACATTGATTGTTTCTCCGCAACATTGGAATTTGGCGTATCAGACCATCGCACTTTAGCGCAACGTGCATAATAGGAAACGACCCATCGGACTTTGGCGTGACCATCGGACTTTGGCGTCGGTAAAGACAGAGTGCCATCAGGGTTTGGCGCAGACCATCGGGGTTTTGCGAGACCATCGGACTTTGGCGTCACCATCGGACTTTAGAGTCTTACACATATAACACGACAGATTGGAATCTTATTCATTCGTTGTAGCTACCCACAAATCATCGTCGGATTTTTTGGATAACCTTGACCTTGATAAGTTGCTAGGCGAAGCTGCTGTTGTTTTTATTGTTTTTGGTGCTATTTTGCTCTTTATTGTTTTCTGGGGTTGTTATGGTATCAGCTGCAAATCTAAGTGTGCCCTTTATATGGTAATATATACCTTAGATAATATTTATCTTAATTTTTTTTGAAAACCAACGAGGATTATCAAACCATATATAATATAAACCATTTAATTAGTATGATTAGTCAGCCCGCGGGCTGACTAGTTATGGTACGAAGAACTTCCAATGCGCTTGCGTGACCTGGAATTCTGGGAGTGGTTCTGCAGTAAATCATTCCTGCTAATTTTATTTCAGTAAAATCAATAAAGATTATAAACCAATAAATCCCTATTAAACACCAAAGTAATCTGTAAATTCAACTCAAAAAGGAATTTCCCGATGCTTATTTTTGTAAACATACAAACAGTTTACTGGTTCGAAGTAATTTAACTGGTTCGCACCTGATCATGTGTTCTACGCAGCGAAGCATACAGTTGCTACTTTTGGGTGAATTTAGTGTTTGACGCGTAAATTGAAGCTCTTTTATAAAATATATTGAAGGTATTTTACTTATGTATTTAAATCTCCAGCACAAACATTGCTTTACTACATATTTTTAGCTTTTTCAGTTTTTACTGCTTTTACTTTCGTTTTCACTACAAATCATTTCGATCCCGATGCTAAAAGCGGACAGACTTGTTAAATCATACAACAGATACTTCGGAAAGAAAACACAACTGGCTAAGCTTGCTCGTTTGTTGTCCCCCGCTGAAATTAGAGAATATCAATTTCAGTCTGTCTGCCTGTCCATCTATAGTTCTGTCTGTCTGTAAAACTTTCACTTCTCCGCAATATTGCGTAAAGTTTGAGCTTTTGCAGTAAAATTTTACACAACTGTTTACACCTTATATGGCCTTTTGAAGACCCTCTTGATTTTGAGGTTAAAGGTCAAGGTATTAAATTCAGAAATTCTGTCTGTTTAAACACTTGTTTTCGCTTTTGCAATGAAATTTTATACCACAACTCCCTACGGCCATATATATGGCGTAGGGAATATCCCTGTGTATTTTGAGGTTCAAACGTCAATGTCATAAATTCATACTTCTGTGTGACTGTGTGTAAAACTTTCATTTCCAGTCAATATCTCAAGAAGGTTTTGAGTTTTTTGCAATTAAATGTCATAAACCATAACTCCCTATGGCCCCGCCCGCCCTATAAACCCCCTCCCCCGATCTGCGCATGCTTTTTTTTTATCCGTAAATTGGCTTGTTTTTCATAAACTACGACCTGATAATCTAGGTTGTGGCAATCATATTTAAGGAATGAATTTAATAGCTAACCATTTTATACGGTATAAACTGGGTTGGGGCAGTTTACGCTTTGTAAACCGCGAAGCTTTCATGCTTATAATAACAAACAATTCATTTGTTAAATAAACGGCGGAAGTCTAGGTTTCTGAAAGTCATACTGCACAAGTGATTTGCGTCTGTTTTAATTCCTTTGTTGCACTATCGGTGAATACAATTGCCAGGTGAATTCCCTGGCCGAACACGTGATAAGGAACATAAAGTTTTGTCCATTTAAATGCATAAGAGATGCTGCTCGTTTTCCTTAGCCTTACGCTGGTGTTCTAAACTAGACACAAACTACGTAGTTTCTTATCTTTGTATACTGACACGCAAAAGAAACGCAACAAGTAGTAATTTACAAATGTTTGACTTTTTATCTAATGATTTTCAAAAGCGAATAAAGTACGGCTAAATTCACTTTTCAGAACATTAGAGATTTGATAAAAATGTTAAATGTTGATCTGTTAACTTTACTAAGTAAAATATGACTGTTAAAACACCCCCTCCCAGCCATTCAAGTAAAACGTGCAAGACTTATCTAAACAACAATTGCAGCTTAATTTCTACGATACAATAGGTTCATTAATATCGAGATCTCAGCGAAGGAATTATTCTTTGACATTTTTAAATGCCCGTTTTTCAGATAATTAGGTCGAATTTTCTCTAACTTAGAGCAGGGTAGTCACCCTTGGACTTCCGGTACAAGGACTGTCCTTAATGCATATGATAAGTAAGACCCTGTTGAGACGAAATGTAGTGAAATTTTGCATCAGCAACTCTCCATCACCTTCACATTAAAATTTTCCAGCTAGAGCAATGGCAATGCGTACAAAAGCCATTTTCAAGTAGCCTTAGCATTGTTTCTGGAAACGAAAGTAGAGTTTATTTTTTTGAAATATTGCTGCATTACTTATGATGAACAGTAAAAAACCCAAAAAACTCCATAATATTGCCAAATGTTTTATTAAATATGCAATTTTTGATTTCTGTTAAGCAGACTAAAACTTGACTTCCGGTTATGGTATGGAAATCGTTCAACCGTTAATTTACTGATGTTCACCAAATTGAAGATATTCATAATTTTAAGATACAGAATTCTTTACTTTGCATAATTATTTCACCCTAAAATAGGGTTTGCGTTTCTTTTGCGTGTCAGTATATTTTGTTCGTAAGAACATTTTTTTTATTTGGCACTTCCATTAACATGATCGTAGATTGACCTGAACTACGTGTTCGAAGTAAAATGTAAACATGTATTTGTCGTAAACGTTGCTATTCATTCAACGATTGGTCAGTTGCTCGTGGTAAGATCCTCTTTGCGCATTTATAACAATAGCCATATAAGGCAAATAAAGTTTGTCAGTGTAGATGATAGTGCAGATTTTTTACCAGCGAATCGGTCACTAGTGAGCTTTAATTTTCGCCGAAAAGTATAAGATATATTGTTATTTTAACACCCCCTACTTTAGCCACCCTTTATCAGTTGAAAATCATGAAAGTCTTTCAGAAAGGGCTGGAAACATTTATAACAGGACATGTTTTCAAAAGAAACAGGCTATAGCAATATCATGTTTACTGCCAATTTTATTTATAAAACCGGTTCTACCCTATAACCTTTGAATAGATCAACCTAAACCACGTGTCTTGAATTTAAATCACAATAACATTAGTAGGGGTGTATAAGGATTTTACTGGCGGGGTATGGAATAAGACACCTACAGCTGATATTGTTCATAATCTTACACGACTAGACACACCCATTATGTGCTGTACAAACGCTGAAAGGTCAAAGTCGACCAATAATTGGTGGAGATGTGCCATGCAACCTCTAACGCGGCTAAAATCAAATTTCGAGAAAGTAAGCAAAGAACAAGTCAACCGTACTTCTCAACATGAATTTACGACTGTTTTGCTAGAATATAGGTATATTTGTTTCATCCATCATACCAGTAATCAAAGAGGATGTGAAATTAAATTTGAATCGTTCTTACCCCCTTTGTCTTTCCAGGGTTGTTATGATGAAGTGTGGAGGTATCTAGAGAAGTATGTCAACATTGTAGTGGGGTGTGTCGGCGGACTAATAGGCCTGGAGGTTTGTTATGTCGCTTTAATTCATTATCAAAGAAGGAAATTACAAACACGAGTTAAAAGAAAACAAAAAAATCTCTACTTTGAGAGAAGAAAAATCTTAATTCATTTTATTAACAGGGTATCCAAAAGATATGGAAGAATCAAAACATTTTTTTTTAATGTTGATGCCCTCATTTGACAGCTTTTGACGAAGTTTCTCGAAGTAAGCTTAGCTCCAAGGTCAAAAGATCGAAAATGTAAAGAAAGGACTTGTATTAAAAATAACTAGGAACTATAAAGCCTAAATACATACTGTTCAAAAGATATGTCCACGGTTTACTTTTCCAGTGAGGATCAAATTTCTAGGTCAATGTTAATAAATGGGCAAAATCGTTGATTTCCCAGAAAGGTCTTGTCACAAGCAATGCACCTGTAAAATATAAAAGCACAAATTATTTCAAAGCTAAGGACAAAGTTATTTTTTTTAAATATCCAAAAATTGTTACAACAAAAGTTAAAACAAGTGAAGTAAAAATATCACCAAATGTACAAAGGGTCATTTATTTCTTAAATTTTTCACAACAAATAGTCAAATATACAAATTGAATAAAAAGTATACAGGAAAAACATGTGAAATGTTAAAGCCATTGCTCCAAACAACCAAATGTTTACAAAAGTTATGGTCAAATTTCTGTTGTTTTTGTATTTAAGGTTAATGAGAATTTGGTCAATTAACTTTTTCTGTGTTGCTCTTGTTTTAAAAAAGGAAATAATTGCAAATTTTTAAAGGAAATAGCATCCATTTTAATCCCAATGTACTTGCATAGCAAAATTGATTCAGAGTTATTAATTTTGGTTTTCCTTTTAGCTTGTACTTGCTTTCTTTGCGATATACATCGCCAAGGGTATGGACAAAAAAAATAAAGTGGACTCAGAGAAAGGCAGAAAGAGAAAGAAATAAATCTTGCTTTGTACATGTGCACTCCTTAAAATAAATGTATGTGGTACTTGAAACTATACATAGAGAAATATGATTCCAAATGACCAACATTGGATGAATTCTCTACAATGTATTTCAACAAGAAGAAAAAACATCTTTGTAATTCCTTGCTGATCTTTTTTTACTTATTCATTTTGAACAGCATGAAACTTTATAGAATATGTATGTTATATGGAATAACGAATTTTTTTGTTTCATATTAAAGAATTAAATTAATGTTGTTTTAATCGATATGTTCATTTGCTACGAATCAGTTTGAGTGATGAAGGTATATAAAATAAAAATTACAGTTAAAAGTCAGTTTGTCGGAATGGTATGGCTTCTTATTTGAATGTATGCTATTAAATATTGTAAAAATATTAAAATGACACAAGTGGTACATATGTGTTTGTTATTATTATGTTTGGGAAATTAATGTCTTTGTAAATTTGGTTCTTTGGCTTTCTTGCTATTTGCCACAAGAAGGACAGACTTGGACGAATGGTGCAAGAAGAAAACTTACAAAATTCAGCACGCTGAACAATATTCACAACAATTTACAATAAACAACTCTGCTCCGTATGATGGCTAATTTAAAGTGACTAAGTCATCGCTTTATATTAAGTAATTAATCAAAGTATGTATTTGTATATTTGATCTTACCTATTACCGATGTAAGGATGTAACATAAAATGGACACAGCGGTTAAAAAGCCATTTAAATCAAAGGAGATTGGTTTAACTAAGGAATTAACTTATGTATCTTCAGCAACCAAGTGTGTCAAATGTGCTTTATTAATTCTCATCGCATTACAAACGGTAAGTAAATTGTTAATTTAATTGTCATGATAATGAAATATTTTTCACATATTTGTGCAATTGACAAATTTTAATCAAGGCTATAAAAATATGTCATTTCTATTAATCTTACGGGTAATTGATACACACATTGGAGAAAAATTTTTAGAACATTGCTCAGAATTGAAAATAAAAAAAGTTTTTCTGATTAATGTCAACGGTTTAATTGGCAGACTTCAAATACGAGGATTTCAATTTCAAGGTATAGTGATGGACTTGATGTCAATATTTAATGAAATAAAACTTTAAATGTAACATTTTTTTTCGACAAAAATACGTTTTAATCATACAAAAGTATTGATATTTATATACATGTAATCATTGATATTTAGCTGATTGGAGTGGGTTGCTGTGTAGCGTGTCTGTTTGTCAGGTTTGACAAGGTGTACATCAGGCGACTCATACTATACTACCTCGCACCTGTCAGACTCGGCCTCACGGAGATACAGCTAGTCAGTGGTGAGTCAACCCTCAACTGGACAGGTGTACATGTAGTCAATATCAAGCCATATAAGATGATATCAATTTTTTTTATATTTAACTATACACTTTTGATATATGAGTTATATGCCTTAAAATGCATCAATTCAAAATATGGGGGAAATACTATTATCAACCATAAAAAGCAGTTTGATATTAATAAACTTAGGTTTCTGTTCATATTTTAATCATGATAGATGTTCATTGTGTATTTGTAAATTATAACATTTATATTTTAGAAAAATAAATTTGATTGAGTGACACTGAAACTCATTTCATTTAATAAACAGATAATATAACCAAGGTTAACGTCTTATCAAACATTGCAAGTACTGTACTGAAAATATTTTGAAACAAATTGCTCATAAACAGTTTATCAAACACCATCATGTGATTCTTTTTCAGATACTGAAGATTACAGAAATATAATCACATCATATGACACAACCGACGTTCTGCAGGGTTTATCATTGGTGCTTCTTGTTACTACATTTATTTTACTCCTTCCGGTTCTATTCGGTATTTCCGGGCTCTACAGCAACAAATTATGGCTTATAGCAATTGTACGTAAGCCATTTTCAAACATTATATTGTTCGAGTTTTGGGGGATGTATATTGATAGAAACGGATTAATTATTCAAATTTTCCTGCATCTTTTTAGTATATCGTGATTACAGGAATCCTTGTTGTGGCCAAAACCGCTCTCATCATCACTTCCTCGCTACGAGCGGATTTAGTAAGTACCCTATTAAACAAATTAAATTAAAATGATTTCTAAATCTTAATTTGATTGGAGGATCATTAAACATCCAGTAGGACTAACAAATCTCTCACTTTAAAACTGTGACATGTGACAAGAAAACTTCTTTTTATTCATGTGTAAATATATAACATATTTCAAGAAATGCATCTCTCTTTTTTATGATAACTATCGACCTTGTTTTTTTTTGTTTGTTTGTTTGTTTCCAGGTAAAGGGGTGGATAAGAGACCCTCTTATGACGTCATTACAATCCCGATACCGGGGGGACCTAGCCAGGGATTCCGTCTCTGTTACCTGGAATATGGTCATGATCAAGGTAAGGTTTATCTCAGGTTCAATGGACTTTAATTCAATTTCAATTTATTTAAGGTAAATAAAGAGATTTCTTTTCGAAGGAAAGTACTCTAGATTGAAGTAATCTAATACAGTTGCTTAACTTTCATTTGTGGTATTATAAAAAGAAAACATCAATGTATACCCTGCCTTTTCACTCAAAGAAATATTTAATTTAATCTATATAAAGAAAATCAACAATACGAAGCAAAATAAAATAATAAAGACATCCTCTATCAGCTGTATACGTAGAAGTATCATACATTTTACTTGCTTATTTTCAGTTTTCTTGTTGTGGCGTGGACAGTGGTAGAGATTTCGAGTTTTCTCGATTCAGTCGAGATTTTACACTCCAAGTATTTAATCAAACTTTGTTGTTAAGCAACTTACAAACGCCTTTAGTTTGTTGCAACAGTGCATCAAGGACGACAAGCTTTGAGCCAGGCGCATGCGCAAAGTATCCCATTCATCGAGAAGACACTCATTATTTTGAGGTGAAATCAAAGATACTTGTTATTTTATACTCTTCTAGTTTAAATGCAGATTACCTGTTCACAGAAATCACCCCTTGTGAAAAATTGAAAACACATATTTTCAGAGAAAACCTACTTTCACTACAATTAATAAAACTTTTTAAAATAATTAAATTATGCATAAATTTCCATAAAATTTCAAGTGATGGATGATGTTTTTCTTTTGAACTCATCTGACTTCTACCATATTTCATATATATTAAGAATAATTAGCAATTTTTACTTTTTTGGTTTTCTATAGGGATGTTTGGAAAAAATCTGGAATTTTTTATCCCGGTACTCTGGGGAAATGATACTGCCCACTGTTGGCATTTGCGCTGTACAGGTATTCGTCACTTTTTGATAAAATTTACTGAAATATTAACATTGTCAAATATTTGTAAAGTCGAATTTTGTCGATAAATTTTTCAGAGAGATCTATTATGGGTAGTGGTTATTTCTTCAGACAGTCCTGAAAGCTAAGTTTATAGCTTGGTAACTGAATTTCCTGTGTACTCGATTATGACAAACCCAACGATATCCATTTTTCATTCTTATGTTAATTTTATACATCATAATTTATGGATATCAACAATTTTGATTCTTTCAGTAACAGAAGAGTAGAATAAAACATTGAAAACTTTTCAAAGTTTATACCATTTTTTCAAAACTTTTTCAAAATCAAAAGGAAAAGAGAATACCCGATTATTCAATGTCACATGAATGTAACTTAAGAAATGCCATCTGATATAATTTCACAGTCATATACTAGTAATTAGAAATTTAACATTTTCTTTTGATCTTGTTGCACCTCCATAAAACAATACCAAATAGGAGCAGAGCAAACTTGTACCTTGAGAGGTTCAGGTGCCATGGAGAATGAGCATTCTCCGGTCACACCCGCCGTGTGATTGTCATGATCAGGAAAAACTGAAAAAAGTGTTCTGCGTATCACAAATAACAAATGAAAACGCACTTTTTAAAAAAAAAATTTTAAAGAAATGACATACATGCTTATATTTTTGTTTCATCAACTTGCTTGTCAATAATTTACCTCATTATTTGGGTAAGCAAGGTATCAAATCAAAATATATATATGCATTTGATGAAGGTATGTTGCTGCATAAGGGAAGTTGACGATAGAGAAGTTAAAGTCATCGCGTTTAATTTAGCATTTTTGATAACGTCTTTTTCAGTAAAATATTCTTTTACAAAAGAAAACCGTTCATACGGATATATCGTGTTTACGTAGGAATGGAAATTACCATTGTTAAGGTAGTCCGATCCTCAGATTTATAAAAATAGCAGTTAAGTAATCAAACATACTCATAAAAGTATGTCTGAATCCACAAATTTATGTAAATTTATCCACAGTATTTCTTTAAAGTAAATGATTAATGTAAATCATATTATACAGGGAAAATTGTCAAATCTTCAATGTTCATACAGAAAAAGGAAGTGGACTTTTTTTCCCTTACAAATTGACAACAAATATATTTTAGTTAAAAAAAACGATACATATCAAGGTATACAGAGAAATTGTCATGATTTTTATACTTATTTTGTATTTTTTGTTTTCTATTTCCGTCATGTATTCTGAATAAAAGGTTTTTGCTATCGGTGTGTGACAATCACTGGTTTTAAAGCTAATAAACATTGGTATCTAAGATATGATCTTATCTTTTCAAATTTTTGCTTACTCAAAGAGCAATTGAATGCAGGCAGGATGTTGAATTTTAAACACGTTATTTTTACTTTGTCGCTTTTGTGTTTAAATAAAGCAACAAAAAAAAACAAAGCCTATATAAAATAAACATTGTGAATGACTTTGAAAACTTCATAGGCATATTTCATTAGCGTAAGGATTTTTGATAAAATCATCTACACATAATGTAAAGCAGGAGAGGGAAAGACTGGCCTGTTTGAAGCCGGGTTATTAAATTTGACAAAATGAATGTAATTTAAGAAAAATCACTGTCAGTGATATAATTATTGATAGTTTTAAAATAAATCAGAATATGTTATCGCCTGTAAATGCACCCGCTCTCTGTACTTCTGAGTACTTTGATTTCACCTTTTATAGAGTACAAATTTAACATTTTCTTTTTAAGACTTCAAAGACTTGCCTCTTATTGTATGAAAATTGTTGCATGTGTCATTTTCAAGTTTTGTTGATGCATTTTAAATTAAATTTTTTTTTAATTCTTGGAAAATATGAAGAGGAACATGCAGAATGATTCTTTGTCATCTTGATACAGATGTTGAGCAAACACCTGTATTTATTTTAACTTATATTATGAAAAGTATTTTTTACACTAAAAGACACAAAATGTAATCTTGATGTTTAAAAAAACGGTATTGATTTCTATATCATTTCAATGCGATATTTGTTTTTGTACAATGACGTACATGTACTGTATATTTGTTCATATTGAAATACATTGTACAATGTACCAACATTCAAGGAATAAATTCAGTCTTTTGATTTTTATTCATTTATTATTATAAGGTAACAATATCACAGATTTATATGGAGAAAATATATAGTGCTTTAATAAATAGATCTAATTACAGTGTATATAAGTTTTTTAAAAAGTTTACGTTTACTACCAGTCTTTTTTATGCCCTAATGTTTTATAATTTTTTATGCCCACAGCATAACAAATGATAAAAGTTAATGTCATGGCTTATTTTAATTCGTCTACATGTACATGTACTACTATGATATAAATATTTTCCATATCCAAATAAGGATGTGAAGATAATTTGGAATGTCCAAATGGTGTGACTACGTAAATCTTAGTGAATAATTATTTAGGCGGGAAAACATTGCTTTTGAAATCTCCAAGCATATTTCCGGGCGGGCGATAACTCCCACAACAATACACACGACATCCGTCTGAAGATTTTGCCTTCCCGAACCCGACTTCCGTAGTGCCCTTCCAGACAACTTGAGTAAAATGACCTGAAAGACACCAAATGGTTGTTATTTTTATATTTTCTTTTTCTTATTCTGGATTGTCAAGTGAACGGCCAACGAAAAATTGCAATACATTACATTTTATTAAGATATCTGCACAAATCTACATTTTGACGGCGTATATGTACCTTATAGCGATTTTCAAAGAAGGGCGAGATAGAATCAGACTTCTGACTCGACTCAAAATTACACAGTTTTTTTTATTTACATGAATTTAGTTTGAAACATCCTAAACATTCTCCCTGAAGCCATAAAGTACTCTGGCCCTTATCTCTGTGGATTTAATTTACCACTAGTAACTACGAAAATAATTCTTACTGCATTAGCTTTAAAGTTTTCAGGGGTTTTTTTACGGTTTAAATTAAATCAATAGATATAAAATGAGATATGTTTTGAAAAAAGGATCTAGAATTCGTTGAAAAGATGATTAAGCTTCAATAGGATCAATGATGCATATTACAATTGCAATACTGATGAACAAGTTAGCACGTCCAAAACTTACCGAGTTCCAGAAATCCCATTCAATTCCTCTAATCTCTTGTACAATTGTTCTGATTTTGTGTTTTTAAATTTTAAATGCCCTTGTTGGCTGAGTCTTTAAAGCTATTTTAACGTCTGTGTTATTCTTTAATTAAATATTACCCATAAAGTCATTATATTGGGGAGTTTAAATTCTCTTTATTCAACACGTCCATTTAATAAAATACTTTTATACTTTGCACACGTTTTTTGCAGTCATGAATATCGATTGTCCACTTTGAAGTTGAACTGTTTTTATTTTGGCTATTATTTTAATTAAAGCATGTTAATTTTGCTTAGTGTTGTATTTCATATATAGATGTGTGCCAAAAGAGTGACGATAATATCATTTTGTAGTTTCACAGAACTTTAAGCATCTTCACTTACTAATATCCATCTGTATATACTTATAGCTAAACATGTAAAGAGATCCTATATATATATCTGATGACATATGATATGAGTTCTTTGAAAACCACTCGACCCAAGAATTAAATGCAAATATTTAAGGCTCTAATTTCTCACTTGAAGAGGACAAACAGTACTTCCATACCAAATTAGGGCGGGGTTGATGAACATACAGACATTTCTGCAAGATGAATCTAAGAATGGGGAGGGGTCTTTCAGAATAACCTATTTTTGTTAGACTGATGGTAATAAGGGAGGCGGGTTCTATCAAATTTAGCCTCGTCCAGGTTGATGGTGGAGGGTATGGGGTTTGTCGGAATATGTACCTATTCCAGGCTGGTAATTGTAGATATTGGGGAAAGAGGGTTTTTTTTTTAGAATTTACCTGCTCTGGCTTAATGGGAGGAGTCTTTTTTAAAATAATTTATCTACTCCACACTTGGAAGGGGGAGGGGGGTTCAGAGTTAAACTGTTGAAGACTGGTGGTTCTAGTGTGTGTGTGTTTTGGGGGGTGCTTGTTTTGTGGTTGTCGGAGACAGTCATAATTTACCTTTCCAGGCTTGTGGGTGGGGGTCATGGTTTACCTGTTCCGGGCTGATGGTCCTTGCCGAAGTTATGGTCTTTAATCTCACTGTACCAGGAGTCTGTAAAATCTTTCCCTGAAAAATTAAAATTGCTGAAATTATCCTTTGAACACTGAATAACAAAATTATCATTTACATAACAAATGACAAATTATCACAATTCAAGAAGCAGATAAAATTTTCTAATCTTTCAGGGTAATTCCCATGTAGATAAAAAAAAATATCATTGAGGGAAAACACGTTTTTAAAATTCCCTGACTTTTTGTTATTTTTGTGATTATACTTAATGTTATAATACACCGGTATACTTGTTATATAGAATTGCTCTTGATCGCGTTTCTGTAATATTAAGTTACAATGTAAATAACACTCTTAAAAAAATATAAAGAATTTAAAGAAAAGCTCATCTCCCAACATTTTGACTTCTTACAACGAGGAGAGGTCATTGTGATCTCCCTCCTCAGAAAGCAGAGTGGCATTTGGTGACAATATCACATTTTATTGGTTTGTTATATGTATAATTATTGTATAAAAATGAAGATTAAGCGAAGGGTTTCTTGTTTGTTGAATGGATATGAAATTAAAGCTAATGATTTAAAAATACACCATTAGTGCATAATGACATAAGAAATAATTCAAACGATATGCATTCAAGTATATTTTTGTTCTGTGGAACATTTACATAGATTGATACATTTTTACTCGCATGTAATTGACATTGCGAAACATTGAACTAAACCCAGTAGATTTTTAAAATATTTTTCACTGGAAACTTTCTGTTAGATAAAATAACGTATACTCTTGTGCACGAATATTGTAAACAGTGTATAAACCTATCGTTATAATTTATTTTTTGGTCATAACAGAGAATCCTCAGTCAAGTATTTTATCTGTGTTGTTTTATATTGGTGTTGGGGTTAGCTATAATCCTCGATAAAAACAAAACGTACGTGCTTTAGTGTGTTAACAATTGCCTTCATTTATTATTGATAAGTCCTTGAAGTAGACGAGTTTACATCGTCAACATTTATAAAAGTTTTTCATTTCAAACAAAATCAATAATATGAACAAATCGATGACATGAAGTTTTTGTTTTCGGATTTGTAACACCTGAGATCCTCAGGGAAAGGACACAGGTGAGGACGTTATCTGCCTTCCACCTGAGATTCTCAGAAGAAGAGGGGGGAAAGAGCAGGTGCATATCACGACGTTATTCTGCTAAGATACCTGCATGCTGAGATTTTCCGTGGAGGGGTGGGTGTGACAGTGTTATTTTATTAGAATACCTGCGTAGTCGGTGGGTCTTGAGGAACCCGTGAAGGCCACATTTTCCCCCAATCTTCCTCCATTCAGGGTACAATTGCTGTGGCTTAAACTGCCTTTTTGGGCCATGTGTTCCGCCCATTTCTGTGCATATTCTTGTAGATCCTATGGTAAATAAAACAAAAACATCCGTAAAATGACCAGATTTTGAGTTTGGGTATATTGAAGGGTTTACACATGTGCCATGCAGTATACTTAAGGGTTTTCCCCTTCCTGTTAGAAAATATGGCTTTCTCATCAGAGATGATTTCATAAGTGTTCAAATTACCATTAAACAGTTATATTTCATTGAAAATACTCATGCTGTACATAAAGTAAAAATAATTTTATGTCTTTTGATTCTATATTTGGAAACAGGAAAGGATTTTATTCGTATTTCAAGTCAAAGATCAAGAATGGAAGAAAAGAGATTCAAGTCTACCTTAGCCAGTTTGACGGGTGGTACGCCATGTTTGGCGCGTAACTCGTTGTGCCTCTTCAAAGCGTCTTGATTACACTGATCCAGATCCTGGTTTTCCTGTGGTCCTGAACAGCTATTGCCTACTGCTTTGGAGGCAGAAGGGGAAGCCTGAAATATCAGCAGTGATGATGCTAGTTATTCATTTTGTCACGTGGTAACTAAAATTTGTTCACATTTAAAAAAAGATAAACAGTGTTTCAACTAGTGTTGTCAATGATCGCATTCGGAAAGGCTGTCTGAAATCATGATTTTAACAATCGATTAAGGTATATTTCAGCACATATCTTTTTTACAGTTTTTCACCTTTATTTCAAGAACAGGCTCTTGATTATCAAAATATATATCTTTCAAGAGTTGTCCTTTACTATTTTAAAATACATGGACTTAAAATCTGTTTAAAATAAATCAAAAGATAATGATATTTGTATAAATGAAGAAACTAAACTACTTGTTTAAATAAAATATATTAATTTTCAGTATTTGGGGGAATTCACTTGTCATTTCATAAGGAATTACAAGGAATATTCAATACTAAATGTCTTATAACAGTTTAAAAAATTAATTCCATATACATTTTAGATGATCATGTAAATTAAAACCTGATCTGTCAATGCACAAGTAACAATCATGCAAAAATCTGTATTACTGAAATCGTTAATCAAACTGCATATATATACTGTTTTTAGAATTTGGATCTGTACAATGCACCTTTCTTACATTATTTAACAATAAAATTCTAATTTTTATAAAATCTAATGCCTATTTTATGCAAAGGGTTACCGATTCGATTATTGGCCGATGATCAGTCGGTTAGGGTCAACAGATGTTACCGATTAATCGATTCTGAGTTTCAACCGATTTGACAACACTAGTTTCAACAAAGCGCATTTGCTGAAATCATGTTTAACGGAGGGAAAAGCATTTAGTTGAAATGCTATTTTGATTAATGAAATGAAAACAATTTTAATTTTCATCTGGAATCATTTTCGCGGTTTCACACAAACACTGATTTTATTTTAGAAAAACTTATTAATAGCACAATTAGAAAACATACTTCTTATACAATATGGATAGAAATGCTATTTTGAAATAATGAAAAAAATAATATGAGAAATTCAAACTTACATACCTTTAAACGACAGCAACTGTAAAGAGCTTTTTGGTTTTAATTTTAATTATATTACATAATGGCGCTTGTCGACTTACTTCCACCTGTCTTGTGGATTTGCTGACCGACTCCTGGGGTCCCCCGTCATTCCCCTGGACTGTCTCTGTGACGGTGGTCTCCTCCCGCCCGTCCGGGTACGTCACTGTTTCCTCTACTATCGTCGTGGTGATGGTCTTCCCGTTCACTGTCTCTGTTCTTGTAGATTTCTTCGTCGATTTCCTCATTTTTATTTTTATTTTTTAATATGAATCAAAATTAAAGTTTAGTCCTTGTATGGTTGTTCACGCCAATTTTCCTTTCTGAGAGTTTTATTTCAGGAACAAACGCTTTAAATACCTTTAGTACGGTGAATTCCAGGACTTCGGGTATTTCAGCGAAATGGCATGGCGTGCTAATACGTGTACGGGATATTTGAATAATTCATTTTAACTTTTTAAATACCTAATCCTAGTACTTATATCCGCATTGTGTTTATCTATACTCTAACACAATGAGAAAATTTGTGTTAATTAAAATATACATTAGATTTACATGTACAACTATTCGCTTTATACTTAAATGGATATAATTATAGAGGTATTTCATGTACATCAAGTAATATATATTTTTAAAATTATTACTGATTTCTAATACGTTCGAGTTTGATTACTGCGAATGTTACCCGTGCTTTTGTTTGTTTTGTTTTGTTTTTTTAGTTTAATATAAGCTAACAAAAATAGAACAAATTCTTCAAATTATCTATCTTTATGTAATCGAAATGAAAAAGGAAAATTATTCAAAGAATCTGTGTGCCCTGTTAAAGAAAAAAGAAAATGTGCTGACCTGGGGGGTGAAGGGGGTCGAGGGGACACTTTAAGAAGGGCAGGGGGAGTCATAGGGAGTTATGGTATAAAATTTAATTACAAAAACTCAAATTTTCTTGAGATGTCTACCCGAAATGAAAGTTTTGCACACATACAGAATGTATGGATTTACGACCTTGCATGACCTTTGAATTTGACCTTTAAATATGACATTTGAATACAAAAGTAAAGTGGCGGATCAGCTCGTAAAAGTGCATATCTACACCCAGATGATATTTTACTTGCGTAACACCCATTACGCGCGCACTCGTCGACCAACAATTGTATCCCCTCCCCTTCAAACTTCGCTGCGAGGGGATGAAAATTACAGATTTACTGTATTAAGCCTTTGATATTATGAAAAAAAAGCTTTTTCTTGGATTAGAACAGCCACTAGGATTGACACCTTTTTTCCAGACAGGGTTTTACTTGATTCTCCCACTTTTAAAAGTCTATAGACCTAAAGTTGTCTCTTATCCAAGTATAGTAAGTTTTTCTTGGAAAAATGATTCGACAAAAAGAGGTTTCTTCCTGCAAATCCCGCTTTTGTGCAACGCTGTCTTATATAATAATGAAAGTATACAGAGTTACCAAGCATTGGGTGGTTTATTGAATTTATTTTTTAGTTCTTTCGCAAAATTGATTTGCACTTTTAAAAAAAAGACAGATTATTGTGATAAGGTAATGTACCGAACCTTGTAAAGAATCTCAGTGACAATCCTCTTTATTACCTTAACAAAAAGGAAAGAAGCGACAAGAATATATAAATATAATAAAGGAACAGATAAATACTCAGGACATACGAGGGGTTATCAAAAAGTTGTTGAGGCTATAAAATTAGTACTATGTAGTCTGTGCTTTCAAAATTTATATGGAACATAAAACAACACAAAATAAAGAAATGTTGAAAAATTTAGCCTGATACGTCATTATTTGCCAAATTATTATAAAATGAAAACGACATGATATGATCACCCGGCGCTGTCGTCATTTATTTCCATGACGTTCGATAACGTCATTGTTTTTTCAATGTCCGCTTCTTCTACCTCATACACTTTTTTGGTGAGATTGCCTGGAGCTGAGTAAGGACTTAAACCAGCCTTGTTTATATGACTTTACAATGCCATGACCAGTGGCCTTCATTGAATACAATATTCCAAATGGATTAATACATGGGGAGAGATCCGCGCTTGATTGTACTGGCATATTTTGGTTTTGGGAGTTCAATATTTACAATACATGATCAATGTCATTTTTTGACGTGATTAATTTTTCACACCTTGACTGCAAATCGACATTAACTGTGTATCCCTTTACTCTCTGAATCTATTTTGACATTAAAAGACAAGTAATATGGATGCATTTTACTTCTCTGTAGCTACTTTCAACATATTTTAGGTCTATACTAGTTTTTTCAGGGGCAAAACTTTATAGAATGTTGGAAACGGAAACCCCTCCCCTCTTTTGACGTCATTTTCAAGGCCTCATTTGTTTGGACATTCCGTGTAAGATATACGATAAAATTTCATAGAATTTCCAGAATGAGGTGAAATTTTCATATTTGATGGAACAATTGTATCTCGAAAAAATACCTGAATTAACGAAATTTTTGGATGTCATATAAACATATCAAAAGAGTATTTCTCAGTTACACATAGGTCGCAAAAAAGTCGTGTTCGAGGCTGCGCCGCCTGGACATACCATTGCATACAAAAACATTACTAATTTATTAAAAAAATAAAATTTATGGTTTATGGTTTATTCTTTAGATAGAAAAAATGATGCCAACTAGATATTCTAAAATTCATTTATGTGCCTGAAGCGGTTTTAATTTTATGAAGCTAGTCCACGAACTTTTTGATAACCCCTCGTACTTACATATCCTGTATACCTCTGTCTATTGTTGCTGGAACATTTAGTTTCACTTAACAAAGAACATGACGTGTACAGGTAGATGGAAATAAATTTCTTTTTTAAGAAAAAGTTATGAGGTTTATATAATGAAATTTTAGGAAACACAGAATTTTTTTTCAAAAGTGAAAGTAAACAATTCAAATGATGAGCAGATCACACACAAATCTCTGGAAACATTACAGAAGGGATCAGGTGTCGTGGTTAAGTCAGTATCCTCTGTGTACTGGTGGTCAGTTGTCATGTGAGCCCTTTGTCTTCATCGGATCAATAGAGAAGAAAGCATTTAAATGGCTTAAAAAAGTTAATAAGCTTAAAATCAGGGCTATTCACTTCATGAATAAGGGAAGTTGACTATGAAATGCTGATCTTGTTTCTCATACATTTAGTAATTAGTTTGCCACTTTCGTACATTGTCGATAAAACATTCAAATATGACACAGATGTGACAGACTCTATAATGTCTTTTATTTTGAGTTCAGTAGGATAAATGTCAATTACATTATTGAATGATAGTAACATTTTTTTTCTAAGGCCATGTTTATTCTCCATGACACCTGATTCCCACCTTGTGTTTTAAGGTCTGTGTTTTCTCTAATTCGATTTGTATTGTTTCAACCCACTTCTTGATTATTGTTACTTTCCATATACATGTATATTGACAAAGTTAATATATCTAAATGTTAAGTTGAAAGCCAAGACAAGAGATTTCTTTTATTGTGAAGATCGTTTTGAATAAATCCTACTTCATATAAAAGCTCGGTTAAGAAAAAAGAACGATTAGTACCCATCGGAATATCCAACAGATTGTTAGCGAACCGAAACTGGGCTCCAAAGACTACAAAGATATTGTCATTGAAAAACTTCAGCATCTTTTTTTTATCAATTTTAAAGTTTTAAGTACTAGTATGTGCAATCAAAATGATTTTATAGATCATAAATCCAAAGAAAGACAAAAGAACGACCGACTGTCGTTTTTAATGAGAAAGCAGTTGTCTGTGAAATGAAATGTATGGAGATAACGAACACACCCGCAGTATACTTGTTATCTTGATCGGGAAAAAACGGAAAATATCGTCGACAATTCAGTATGTAAATAATGGATTAACAATTAGTATGAACAACGTCAGTCAGCATTTGACTCAATGATAAATTGTATTAAATTTGCTGAAAAGGTCATTGTATCGACCATAGAACATACGAAATGATGACTTTAAACGAGATTGCTGATATTCCTGTTTCAGCAACTTTTTTGTCATAAATTTGTTTTAAAAAATTGTTCACACGTACAGTATGCTCTTGCACATCGAATCATCGAACTGAGAGATATAAAACCAGTATGTAGGTGATGAAGGTATATTGTTGCATAAAGGATTGAAAAAAATATTGAAAACTGACATGATTTTGAAGATTTACTTCTTTGGAAGGAGATCTATGGATAAGTCATAGGATAGGTCAGGGATTACCTCTAGTAGAATTAAGATCACAGTTTCTCAAGAATACAGTTTTGAGGGTCTTGCAAACAAAGACAGCGTTGTTACTTGTTTTGTCAACAGGGACCCGTACATACCGTATGTGTATTCTATCTAATTCATTTTTCACTTCTGAATTACTGAAAGTTTGTTCTGATTTTGCCCCTCAATCGAGATTTTAACATATATCTGATACATCAAATCCATTCTTAAAACATGTTAAGGTATTCGTGGAAACTGAAAAACCTAGAATTTAATTTGTCTTGTGAAAAGATTGCACATCTCAGAAAGGTCATGTGTTTTAATGTGTGAAAAATCTGAGATTTTCAATTTTCGATTTTCCAAAAGATTTTTTGAAGACTTTTAAAATCCTCATTTGATATTACACTGCTCCTTCGGTATGTTTTAATACAATACCTTCACAGCAGTGATAATCTAGTAGTCGATACACGTATCTGATGAATTAACCTTGATTGTACTTCATGTTTACCAATCCAATCAAAATATTGAAACAATTTACTTCAAGCCGGTTTTAAATGTCGAGTTGTTTTTGGACAAGATTTCACCGTCAAATGCATTATAATTTCAATGCTGATTAGAAATTGGTATTTCTTATGTAAGCTGATTTTGCGTGTTGGATAAATCTTATAGAAATAAAAATACAAATAAGAACAATTAGATAATTCCAACCTTTCTTAATGTTTAACAAATGTTACTACTAAACATTCAATATGCAACATTATATAATAATATTATGCATTTAAACGTCATATAAAATCAGAATTTGCAAAGAAAGACGAGTCTTTATTTTCACAGTGTTATACAATGGTTGAAAGGGAGATACAGTCGTTGAATATAGCATTTTTAAAGTGTCATAAACTCGAGTGAATTTTAAGTTTAAAAAAATTGGGGTCTACACTTTTCCGGGATGATGGAATAAGGGGTATAAAGATCGGTTTTAACTATATTTTGTATATTAATGGCGCGCCATCAAGTTAATACGTGAGTAGCACGAGTGTCATTACCGCAATGGAAAATCTAAGCTTGAGAAAGTAACAATGGAGGGAAATGGTAGTTTGTAATATGGCTGTTTAATTTTTTTAATCAGTTATAACATATTGAAATACTATAAGTAATAATCTACAAGAACACTATAGAAGAAAGAGAATTTTCCAATTAAGGGGGAAAACTTTGGTGGGAAGTGATTACTGTTAATTATCTTCATGTTTCATCCATCAACATGGAACTCAACATGAATTTTAGACTTAATTCTAAGTCAGATCAAGAGTACGAACTAAAGTCAGCTGGGATCATCTGCAAGCACAGCAAAAAGAAATTCCGGAAAACAGTAAAGAATATATAGAAAATTTGGAGGCTTTATAAGTAATAAATATCAATAAATGTTCTTTATCTCCATATTTCACACATGAAAAGGTATGCAAATTTAGAATTTCATTTATATAAAGACAGAAACCAAGAAAAAAGCTTTTCAGTAGCTACTTTTCAGGGCAACATTAATGAAAGAACTTGACTTTGGTGATCCTCAATACAGATTCTGACATATCTGGTTCATATTTGGATATTTTACTTGAAAAAGACGCTAATGATAATATAACAACCAAGCTCTGTGATAAACATGATGAATTCAACTTTTTTAACTTCCCTTATTACTTGTGCAGCAATATACTTTCATCACCTGCATACGTAGTTTATATCTCTCGGTTGATTCGATGGATAAGAGCATGCTCTACGTATAAACAATTTCTAAAAAGTGGTAAATTATTGACAAACAAAATGATGAAACAAGAACATCAGCAGTCTGGTTTTAAAAAATCATTTCGGAAGTTCTATGATCGAAAGAATAACCTTATCATCAAACACAATTTATCATCAAACATATGCTGACTGTCGTTTTTATTATATACATGTTATTATTAGGCCATCACTAATACACTAACTTTATGACGGATTTTTCTGTTATAATCTGATCATGACCAAGATCACATGGCGGATATAACCGGTCGGCAGGGGATGCTCACTCCTCCATGGCATCTGATCTGATGTTTTGGAGGTCGATGTTTACACCGCTCCTATTTTATACTGATTAATGAACTTTTGATCTCGAATACTGTTCGTTATCTCCACATATTTCATTATATAATTTAATCTATTTTTGTTAACAATGTAGCTTTTGGATTCTATATCGACGGAGTGATGTAATATAAGAAGACGACTGGGTACTTGCAGATTGAAATTCCTTCTATATGTTGGAACCCAAAATGTCTGCTTTTGCAACCAGATGGAACATAGCGTTGCTCCTGATTTGTATTGGATGAATGAACTTTTGACCTTGAATACTGTGTGCTATCTATCAAATATTTCATGTATAAAAACATTCAAAGAAGGCCATTAAAAACTTGCGACTTTTCAACTTTATGCACAAACATTCCCCATCATAAATTAAAGTCCAGGCTTTTTGATATCACTAACAGCTATTTTTTCAATAAAATTGGAACTCGTAAATTTACTTACCTGGTCATTGGTCATTTGCAAAATTTTTTGTTAAAACACATTCTGATTGCACACACAAGTACTCTGAAGTTGACATCAAAGAGATGCTTGAGTTTCTGATTGACAATATCAATGTGGTTTTTGGAGACCAGGTATTCCAATAAGCTATTGGAATTCCCATGGGTATCAATTGCGCTCCGTTGTAAGCAGATCTAATTTTATAATATATGAAGCAGAATTTGTGCAAAATCTTATTCGTGAAAAGAAGAAAACACTGGCTGTGGCCTTCAACTCGATATTCAGGTATATCGATGACGTATTGTCAATTAACAATGGTCATTTCCATTCTTATAACGATACGATATACCCCGGTGAGCTTTAGATAAAAGATACCACAGAGTCTGACACATCTGTTTCATACCTGGATATTTTACTTGAAAAAGACTTTAATGGGAATCTAACAACCAAGCTATATGATAAACATGATGACTTTAACTTTTTCTGTCGTCAGCTTTCCTTACTTATGCAGCAGTATATCTTCGTCACCTGCATACGGTGTGTATATATCTCAGTTGATTCGATACACAAGAGCATGATTTACGTATGAGCAATTTCTAAAACGTGGTAAATTATTGACAAGCAAGTTGATAAAATAAGAATATCAACAGTCTCGTTTAAAGTCATCATTTCGTAAATTCTGTGGTCGATACAATGACCTTGTCAGCAAATACAATTTATTATTGAGACAAATGCTGACTGTCGTTTTTCATGAAGAAGGATATGGAAATAACGAACAGTATTCAATCTCAACGTCCATTAAACAATATACAAAATAAGAGCAGAGCAAACAACTGTTCGTTATCTCCATATCCTTCTTTAATTAAAACATCAGAGGTGTTTCAGGATCAGGTGCCAAGGAGGAGTGAGCATCCCCTGCCGACCGGTCACACCCGCCGTGTGCTCGTTGTCATGATCAGGAAATAACGGAAAAAATCCGTCGTCAATTCAGTGTATAATAATGGACTAACAATTGGTATGAAAAACGTCAGTCAGCATTTGACTCAGTGATAAATTGTATTTGCTGACAAGGTCATTGTATCGACCATAGAATTTGGCACACGAAATGATGACTTTAAACGAGACTGTTGATATTCTTGTTTCATCAACTTGCTTGTCAATAATTTACCTCGTTTAAGAAATTGTTCATACGTAGAGCATGCTCTTGCGTATCAACTGAGATATATATACTCCGTATGCAGGTGATGAAGGTATATTGCTGCATAAGTTGTTAGTCCATTATTTATACAATGAATTGACGACGGATTTTTCCGTCATTTCCTGATCATGACAAGGAGCACACGGCGGGTGTGACCGGTCAGCAGGGGATGCTCACTCCTCCATGGCCCTGATCCCACCTCTGATGTTTCGGAGGTCCATGTTTGCTCTGCTCCTATATTGTATTGTTTTATGGACTTTGATATTGAGTACTGTTCGTTATCTCCATATCCTTCTTTAATTAAAGATCTAAATAAGATAAATGCAAACACCTCCATCAGAAATTGATGTTCAAGATCAACAATTTCAGGAAAAATATACAATTATAGTTCTTAAGTAACTACTTTTAAAATAAATAATTTTAAAACGGGTGAAGAATAAGAAAGCGACCAATCTCAATAAAACCCACAAACAATACATGAACCTCGGACGTCAGGAAAATCCAGGAGTTTCATTTGGTGCTAGGAGGAGTAAACATTCCCTGTTGACCGATCACACTAACCGTTAAGTACTGATCAGGTAAACGAAATGTTTAGTATTAGTAAACTATTGTATTGGAATTTTAAATTATGGATTCATAATTTAAAGGGACTTAAGTACATTTTAATTTAAATTTCAAGCCGTATCATGAAGTTAAAGCTCCTGGGACATTTGTTTCTATTTCTCCTTACTTTAGACAGAATTTACTTGTTCAGATTATAATTTGAGGTAAAAGTTTGAAATAAAATAGAATTTAGTAATTCAAAAAAAATAGTTATTGATTACAAACTACAACATGTAGTCTAACTAGAGATTCCAACAAAGAATCAAAAATGCCAGCGTGGTCTGTACATAAAAATATATTCTTAAAACTAAAAATTTATTAGCGAATTAAATAATCGTCCGCATGATGCAGTGATTTGAACTTTTGCTCTAGAGTCGCAGGTAGAGGGTTCGATCCTAACGTCGCTTTGAAAAATTCTCGATTGGACGTTAAACAAACATGCTAAAAATATTATTTTCAGTCAGACACACCAGCTTTAAATGAAAAATAAAGAGCACACCTACACACACAAACAGACAAATAGTACAATTCCCCGAACATGCACGGCATAAAATATGAACCTTCGGAATTTCTGTAGTGGGTGCTTAACTGCATGTAGCTCTTATATACACAACCAATAGTTCTTTCTTGAGTGTTACAAATAACACAGGTTCAAGGAATAATTTTTGGACAAATTTTTCATAAAAACAAAGGCTTACGAGCAATTGTGATATTTATCTTAAATATTCCGTCTATTATTTCCATTTGTCAAATAAATATAACCCTTTTTTTGTAATTAATTAGGAATGCGGGCTGAGGAGTGGTTCACTTGTACATCTGTAAACGTGAGGACATAATAATGCTATACATCTAAATATGCCTATTATATTACAGTCCCTTTGTTGTACTTTTGAAAGACGAGATATATTTGCGGATGTGCCAACATTATCAAGAATCGTCAACGCTTAAAATAGATCCATTCTTCGGTGTCCAAATACTAGTATCTAACTTACAATATTTATATGATATGTCAGAATGAGTCAAATATTTTAATGATCTTATTCAATATTTATGTATTATTATTGAAAAAAAAGGTTAATATTTGCATATTTAGTTTATTAAAATGTTCTGTTATGATGCTAACCATTTTTCACTTTTAAACATGCACTTTCAACAAATTAATATTTTATTAAGGATAAATAGAAAACTGAAGCCCAGAAAATCTTACAGCTTCACTTCCATAAATAATGTTCAAAAATCAACTTCAGTTTCTAGTGGCAAGATGAGAAAATTATGAAAAGTAATCGAAAACACCGAAATTTTTAAACGGTATTTCTCATATTTGATAACTGCAAACTAGCAACTACAGAATATGACAAATAAGAAGACTTCAGCTTTGCTTATTATAAAGTACCCCCTGGTAATTATAATGTAATTATGCAGTAGTATTCCGCTATCATCTGCAGCTGGCATTTCTGTCTCCCAATCTACCGGTATTCGCTATTCCATTGCTCTTTGTATGACGGGTAATATTTCAAACGAGACTGCTACTTGAAAATAAATTGATCTTACAGGGATTGTGACATCTCCGCTTACGGACAATATTTCGTTGATTATATTCATCATAAGACTTTGCTAGCAAATATTTTCGGTATCAATGGGTCGTATTTTGGCTGACGTGTTTCCTTTCCATTGGTATGCCTTTATTTTTATGCTAACTTTGAAAACGTGATCAATACATGTATCGGACTCACGGCGGATGTGTCCGGTCAGCAGGGGATGCTTACTTCTCCTTGTGACCTGATCCCACACCTCGGACTCGTGTTTTTGGCCTGTTCAAGATTCGTATAGTAAGTAGAATCACTGTTCGCTATCTTCACTTTTTTATTTGATTTTCAAAATCACTCAAGAACAAAAGTAGAATGTGGGAAAAATCATTTATTAATTAAGGTAAAAAGAGGACAAAATCTAGGTTAACAAATAGCTTGGGCAATAAAAAGATGGTGTCACATGAAATATGTGAAGAAAACGGAATTCATTTAACAATTCAAACTAGGAGCAGAGCAAACAGGGACATCTAAAATATCAGAGGTGGTTCAGGCGCCATGGAGGAATGAGCTGCCGACCGGGCAAACCCGCCGTGCTTGTCATGACTGGGAAATAACGGGAAAATCAGTGGACAATTCAGTAATGGACTAACAATTAGTATGAAAAACGTCAATGAGCATTTGACTCAATGAGAAATTATATTTGCTGACAAGGTCATTGTATCGACCATAAAACTTTTTAAATGATGACTTTAAATGAGACTGCTGATACTCTTGTTCATCAATTTGTTGGTCAATAGCTGAACTCGTTTTAGAAATTTTTAATTTGTAGATCATGCTCTTGCGTACATCTATCGAAACGTATGTTGTTACGTCTAATTGACCGACGGTTAATTAGTTATTTCTTTTTCTTAACTCAAAATTTGAGAATATTTCACCAATACTGAGACGTCTCTGCATTTGGGTCGCAATGATACATTATCTTGTAATCAAATCATTAAGAAACCCTTATTACAAAGTATTACAAAATATATACTAAACTAGTTATTGAATATCTAAGATGGTGACTAAAACTATAAATCACGTACACATCCAAATTGTTTTGTTGCATTGGCATGTCGTCTCCAGGCCCTCTGTCGAGAAACTCGACATGAGATGGTAGAATGAAAGTTTATTGATTGATTCATTTTGTTTAATTACTAATAATTAAGATAAACTTTTTTACATAGGGACACATAAGTGTATAAACAACCTTATGATAGCACTAAAATTATACAAAGAAAAACTGAAAAAATACTCCACCTTTAACTAAATTGACAGTAAAACATGAGAGCCAATGAATAATTTATTGGGTTTAAAATTTCTTAGGATTAATATAAAAGATCGATAAATATTTCTGTTTTTAATATACGTGTATTAAATTTGGTTACTAAATTTTCTCATGATTTTGGTTTTTACTTCCATCTGAAGTTTGAATAATCCCTAATAGTGTGAGTATAAATGCCATAGAATTTTTTTTAAGAAATCAGCAATTTTTCTCATAGATTAATGGGAGAATTATGTAAGCTTTTGTCACAATGTCAAAAATATGTATTTGTACAGAATTACACAGAAAACGACACATCGTCGCATATCTAATCACCAAAGAAGATTTAAGATTTCTAAATATTTCCTGGATTGATTATTTGTGTTTAGAATCAGTATAAAAATATCTATCAATTCATGCATAAAAATTTTGTGTTATATATCCTTAAGTAATGCTATGCATTTGTTTAATGAAATATATGGAGATAACAAAGAGTATCAAAGTTCGAAAGTTCATTTATCAGTAAACAATTTGGAGCAGAGCAAACACGGACCTTCAAATCATCAGAGGTGGGTTCACGTGCCAAGGAGAAGTGAACATCCCTTGCCGACCGGTCACACCATTCATGTGCTTTTTGTCATTAAGGGAAAATAACGGGGAAATCCGTTTACAATTTTATGTGTCAAAAATGGCCTAAGTAATAAATTTGAAATTTGTTCGATAAACCTACTAAGTGGAAAAATTTTAGCGAGACGCAAATTCAGGGATTTGTCCTTATACTTGGTATTTTATTTTTAGCGATGTGTAATTATAGCGATTTTAAAATAGAGAAATTCTTACAATTAAACGAATTAATTTTAGCGATATTCAATTCTAGCGATTCCGACACCCTCGCTATTATTTCTAAATTTAAATCCTCACTAAAACTTCTGCTTATATACGGTTCTTAAAGTAACTGCTTTCGCGGATACCTTGGGGTAATGATTTAACACTAAATATACATATTTTCTTTCCAATAAATCTTTATTATTTCCTTTACCTTAAAAAAGAAAATTTGAAGTTAGTTTAACAGCGTAACAAGAGGTCAATGACCACAACGCTCCCTAGGTGGAGTATTTTTTATTTTTCTGGTCTTCATTCTCATTCCTATGAAATATATGGAGATAAACAGTACCTCTGAAACATCAGAGGTGGGATCAGGTGCCATGGAGAAGTGAGCATCCCCTGCCGACCGGTCACAACGGCTGTGTGCTTCTTGTCATGATTGGGAAATAACGGGAGAAAATTGTCGACAGCTCAGTGTACAAATAATGGCCTAACAATCAGTATGAAAAAAGTCAATCAGCATTTGACTTAGTGATAAACCTTTTTGCTGACAAGGACATTGTACGAGGGCTGTTTAATAATCAATGTCCTGAGCTCTATGATATACAATATATGACATAAAGCTTGACTTTCTCTCATGATTTAATCTTTAATGAATTGATTACAGTTTATGTGACCACTTTTCATTACATAGTTTCATTATGAGAAGCTGGAAAACAAGGGCTATTCGAGACACTGCATTAAAAATGAATGGTAAAGTAAACTAGAGTGAAAACAAACGCTTCATGAAAGCTGCTGTGAATCTCGTTAAGAATCCCAAAGAAATATTCACTGAGATATGTGTAATTTACAGCAACCAATATCTGCTTTAAAGACACATGGGCATCAAAAAATGGGTACCGTCCTTGGCGACAAAGACTTACAACAACAAGTGCACTGTTTGCCAAAATTCAACAAATTATCACTGATGATGTTTGATTGACTTCATGACACATAGCAAAATTGATAGGCATCATTTTGCGGGTAGTTAACACTGTTTTAAAGAAACATTTGACAGTAAAAAAGCTTAGTTCTCAATGGTCACCCTATTTTTTGAAAATACATGTAAGTGAAAACAACAGAGTGTAAGAATATCTAAACAATTAAAAAAAATCAAAAATTGTAATTATCCAAACTGATAATGAAACTTGAATACATTGCTTCAAACTCTCAAAACAAATTTACAATAAGATGCACTTGACAAAAACAGCCAAGGTCTGAGAAGAGCCAAGAATTGCAAAAGCCCCAAAACAGTTTATATGCCATTTTCTTTAACATTAGTGGCTTGTTTAGCAAATTTTTATTCAGGGAGGCAGTTCAATTTCTGGAGAAGTGTAGAAAGCAAATTTTTGCAAAAAAAAAAAAATTGAAAGGTTTATGAGAGGATGGAACCAGAATCAGGAATCCACAACATTGAATTTCTTCAGGACAGCCTTCAAACCCACACGCCATGAAGAGTAACTTAGGAGTTTTGGACATAAATAGAAAGTTAATGCTTTCCAAACTTAAACAAAAACACTTTTCAGAAAGAAGAAACAAGTCAAGGAATTATAGGATCTGCCATATTCCAGTATACGAAGGGTCATAATCAGAAATGTGTTCTAAAAGCAATCAGAAATTGAATAAATTGTCAGGGACATGTGGTTTACTTTAAAAAAAGAACTAAATCATTGAAAAGCGCCTTTTGTTTCTTTCCGAGCATCGAGGACATTATTTATTGAACAGCCCTAGTATCGACCATATAATTTACGAAATGATGACTATTAATTCTGTATGTAGATGACAAAGGTATATTGCTGCATAAAATTTTGTTGTTAGACAATAATTAGCGCCTTCTTCTTCTAAAAGATCCAAATATGAAACAGATGTGTCAGGCTCTGTGGTATCTTTTATTTCATTCCCAATTTCAAAACGAAAACATAAGACTTAGTCAATGTTCGATTGAATGCTAGGTTGTATTTGCTTGTAAAGTTCGTTGAATCGATCAAAGAACTTGTTATCTTTGTTTCAACACCTTGTTTGTAAGTAGCTTGTCTCGTTTAAGAAATTGTTCGTACGAAGAGTTATAGTAAACTCTGACATGTCGCATCAACTGGAAGACATTAACTCGGTCTGCAGGTGATCAGGGTATATTGCTACATAAATAAGCCAAGTTAACGATTGAAAAGTTGGTCATCAAGTTTATCAGAAAGTTTTTTTGTTAGGTTGGTATTAACTTTTTTTCCAGTAAAATATCCAGACAGATGGTGTACACTGTGGTATCTTTTATTTCAAGTTCACTGGGATGAAAAAGAAACAAATACCGATCTCAAAAAAACAATAAACACTTTATCTTGAAAAGGTAAATAAAAAAAACAATTCACTGTAAATTCCAGAGGTGGGATCACGTGTCTTTGAGAAGAAAGAATTCCTTGCTGGCCATATAACGAAGTCAAATTCAGTATCCAGTGGCGGATCCAGAGGGGGGGTTACGGGGGTTGCAACCCCCCCCCCTTTGGATTTGCAAAAAGAAAGAGAAATAAGAAAGTTCCAATTTTTTTGTTGTGTTTTACTATAGAAAATGTAAGGTGAAAGGTTAATGTTGTAATATATAAAGAAATTTTGTAAAAACAAAATAAAACCCCATCCCTTTACAAAATAGGATTTTCAGGTTCGGAGATTTATTTTCCTTTCTTTTTCAAAAACTTTCTGGTAATGTATACAAGTAAACAATTGAGCAACGTCCCACTTTCAAAAACCATACTCCACCCTGTATCGATATTCTATTGAGTTATTTAACTATATGTATGTGTACAACGTACGTTTTAACTGTTTTCGCCTTCAACCCCCCTTTTGAAAAATACTTCAACCCCCCCTTTGAAAAATTTCTGGATCCGCGCCTGGTATCAAAACAAAAAAACCCAAGAATCGACTTGAAATAAATCGGCCGAAATACGACCATATGAAAGGTTATATTTACTCCTGACAAGGTATTTATAACGACAACGTTAACAGAACCTACGAAATGCCGACCCCAGATGAAGATGCTGAAATTCTTGAAACAACGACCTAAATTTTTTTGAGGCCTCAGCATGTGTTTCTCTTTCTCGTATATAATTTTACGAATAAATTCTGTGTCATTTTTACAAAAATAGATGAGCTACTAGTTACTTTTGGCGCAATCTGTATACCCATTTTTACAGTTTATGTCATTGTTTTTATGCTGAATTTGATTATGGATTATACCGTTTTTCTGATCTAATTGCTCACAACTGTTTATACGTGTCGGCAGGCATGCTTATTCCTTCTAGGCACGTGATCCATCCTCTGGTATTTTAAGGGATCCGTATTTTGCTTTGTTCACGATTCAGTTTATTGTAGGTATTTCTTCCACCGTTCTAAAGATACACTCTGAGTGACTGGGGTAGTAGAGATATGAATTATTACTCATTTAATTTTGAATTAATGTTCCCCTTGGTTAAGATGACCAATACCTTAGAGTCTTTCCTGAATCCTTGTATTTCATTGTCAAGTTCTTCAATGATTAGGTTTGATATTTTGACACTTGAAATTCGTGAATTATTGAATTATTTGCTGCAATCCAGTAAAATCTAAATTTTACATCTTCAATGAAATTTTTATTTATGTATTTTTTTAAATTTATTTTACTTATTTTTGATTACAGTGCATTTTACACGTATTAACTATACACCTACCTGATGTCTTTGTTAAAATTTTAATTAGCACAATGGATCGCCCGCTCCGTTGTTTAATGTGACAAAGCTGGGGCTGTTAAAAGTCGGTGGAAGATTCCTGATTTCCATGAACTGATTTGAATTTGAACAACAGTATCGACGTTTCTGGCAAGGTTTATCTGGATTCTTTATTATAAAAGAGATTTTTAAAACGTTGGAAGTTATATTTCTGAAGGTAAGATTTATGCTTTATTTTAAACATAATGCTGTCATTAGAGATCCTTTTTAGCAGTAACTTTTTAACAAGTTAAAATTCATCATTATTTTGAAGGGGAAAGGTTAACAAACATGAAAAACTAAAAACTTCTTTTGAAATATAAAAGTTGATGTAAAAGTCTCACAAGGATATTTAAAATAAAAGCTTTGTCTTATTAGAATTTTTTTAATTTAAAATTAATTTTGTTCCCATTAATGATTCTATACTAGCCGATAGAAATTAAAAGTTGGGAGAAGATTCAATACTATAGGAATGCTCTTCATTTTCTTTTTAGGGAAAAAATCAGAAACTTTGAAAGCGTCAAAAGCTCAATTTTTATTTTTTAGTTTGATTAAAATTGAAAATTCAATAACAGCCTGAAGATATTTTTATGCAATATACACTGTGTGTATGTTCTAAAAGCTGGTTTATTTTTTTCTTCCTGTATCCCTTTGAGATCCGCATTGCCTCATTCTTCGTCCCTGTTTAGGTATACTCCATTCATACATACAAAAGGATTGTGGCTGGGGTACATGCGCCTCATTGTTTTATATGTATCAATATAAGAGATCTTTAAAATTGTTAAAAGGATTTCGTGACACAATCATTACTGAATCATTTTATGCTAAGTTGACTATTTATTAAAGCTGACGACGAGAATGTATAATTAAGAAACATGAAGTAAACTTCATCTTTGTTATCTTGATATATGTACATGCATTAACAGAAAACCTTATATCTCCTGCAAAGGTTTGCGTCAAAAAAATGTTACGCATAAAATTGTTACGGTAGATTTGCTTATTCTGGTCTCTTCTTAATTTTAAACATAATATAAAAACTCATCAACATCAAAATCAAGTCTTCAAAAATAAATTCTTTAAAAGGAATGAAATCAAATAAAAAATGAATTTGTATTATCTCAACACAATACAAACGACTAAGCATCAAGAATGAAAAAAACAGAAATATTATTTTTATTCTTTTATAACATACGGAGATAATGAATAGACATCAAGCTCCAAAACTATTCAAACAATACAAACAGGCAGCATAGTTAATACAGACTCTAAAGCATCAGGTAGAATTAGGTGCCATGGAGGAATAAGCATCCTTTGTGCACCGGTCACACCCGTCGTCTGCTACGTTTCATAACCCGGCGAACAGAAAACTCCGTAAACAATTCAGTGTCAATATCAATAATGGTCGAGCAATTAGTATGAAAAATGTCAGTCAGCATTCGACATAATGAGAGCTGGACTTAAAGGAGCAAGTTGATATCCTTGTTTCATCAACATGTTTGTCAATAGCTTGTCTTGTTCAAAACATTGTTCGTAGCGCATGCTTGCTTTTGTGTATCGAATCAACTGGGAGACAACTCTATATGCAGGTGGTGGTAATGAAATATTGCCACAAATATTACGGAAATTGACGATAAAAAGTTGAAGGAACCAGGTTTATCATTAAGTGTTGTTGTTAAATTATTAATAATAATATCTTTCCTTGCAAAATATCCAGTGTATACCTCTGTTCAACTCGTTTTCGTATTCTTGGCTCAAAAAATTGGCTCTGAAGCCTGTGCCTACGGTTTGATTCTTCGCTGCCTCAAATACCCGTTCATACGACGAGCTTTACTCATATGTAGTTGATTTGCATATCTGGTTTATATATACTCATAAGGGGATGCTTAATCCTCAAAGGCACGGGATCCCACCTCTGTAATTTCCAGGGGTCCATGTTCCATACTCTAGGCACATATTTGTAATGTTTATGGATTTTTTTTCACTTTCGTTATTTTCACCTTTTACAAAATCTTTTCGATATCTCACACTGAAAATGGACTTGCATAATAGCAAATAATACACTAATCGACAGGGGCATTGAGGATATTTACTCGTAATCAAAAAATATATATTGTAAGGTTAATTACTTATCAATGGAGTATCGTGACGGAGACTGCTTTCCAGTGAACCTTTTGAGAAATGATTGATTGATTTTTCTTTTATCGGCAATATTCTAGCCATATTTCGACAGTTTTTAGAAATGAAAAGAACAGTATCTTTCTTTTTATTAAAATCCTCTAATCATTATCATAAAAATAAAATACTTGTTTATTTTTTTTTAGCTTTCAGTATGGGTTTCTTCACCGGAGTGGGTCGGTTTGTAGTGGTCATCCTCAATGTTATATTTGTGGTAAGGAATTATACACTATCTCTCACTATCAACAAGTACCTGCATATCAGGCTGGTTTTCATAATTATATTTAAAGACAATATTAATTATAATTATGATAATGAATATATTACATCTTATACTGTATTCAGTGAACATATTTTTTTTCAATTACTTTTGTAGATATATTTATATGAGCCACTAGTTAGCTGAATTAAGCTCCTTTTTTAATGTACTCCCTGTTTCTGTCTGTTCACAGATTGTTTCCACGGTGATGTTGGCTGCAGGAATCGTCCTAAAATTCTTCTCAGACAACGAATTCCTTAAAAACGCAGAAAGTCAATTCAAAGCTGCCTTAGAGACACTCGCCTCTAAAACAGGTATTTTTGTCATAACATCACAAACACTGGGGAAAATTAAAACTTCAATAAAAAAGAAAAGGGGGGTATGTTCAATTGGGAAAGAATGTAACCAAAAAAAGGTTATATTTTGTATCAGGTTCAACCATTGACACCAGTAGTTTCAGCCTGAATGCCGTTTTCGGAACCGTGGCCATTCTCCTGATCGTCTTGGGAGCCATTCTACTGGGCGTGTCTTTCTTCGGTTGTTGTGGGGCATGCTGTAAAGTACAGGTTCTTCTTATCACAGTAAGTTCTGTTCGGTCACAAAGATTTTATTTCTCGAAAAAAACACTCTTGATAGGATAATGAATTTATTTTAATCCCCTGAGACAAACGTTTTGGTCTCATTTGAATGCATTTGTTTTGGGTCCGTCACACTTTTTAAAACAACAAACACCTGTTTAAGGAACTGTCCACCTCTTTATTTTGTAGTATGCTGTGATTCTGATAGTACTATTGCTCGGACAGATAATTATGGTGATCCTTATGTACGCCTCCGCAGTGGTAATTCTTTATTTCTACCATTAACAACTGGACGGGTAACATTTTCTTTTCTTATGGCTTACCTCCATTCAGGTTACATAAACAACGAATTTGTATTGTATTATTTTATCCGTGTATTTTATATATACGTGAGTCTTCTTTTGATTACTTTTGATAATTTTTATTTATTATATAATCACTTTCTTATGAAATGTTTTTGCATATTTATAAATATTAATATTCAGGTGAAAAACACAGTGCGAGAAGAGTTAAAGGTATCTGTCAAAGATTTCCATGGAGTGGCGGGCGTAAACGTGGAGTCCATGCTCTGGAACGCCGCCATGGTCGAGGTAATTCGGGCTGATATTTAGAAGATTCTCAAGCAGACTTCTTTATATTATGTGTTCCTGTATTTATTTCTTAAGTATAAATATTTTTGAAGATATCCTCTTTCAATATAAACTTTTTAAATGGAGTTTTAAAATGAAATATGTGGAGAGAGTGTACCGTGTGAAAGCTGAAAAGTCCATTTAACAAAATAAGAGCAGAGCAAACACGGACCTCCAAAACATCAGAGGTGGAATCAGGTGCCATGGAGGAGTGAGCATCCCCTCCCGATCGGTCACAATTGCCATGTGTTCCTTGTCATGATTTCCTGTAATCAATTTTATTTACTGATTTTTTAATTACTGATATTTACTTCTGGTATTTTTAAGCTGAAATGCTGTGGTGTGGAGGACTACAATGATTTTAACTTGTATGCAAAAAGCTGGAACAACACTCCCACCATGCGTAATGGTCAAACTGACCCACTGGACACGCCTGTTGCCTGCTGTGTCGATCTCCCCGAAACAAAAACTGATGCGGAAACTTGTGCAAAGAAGCCTTTGGATTCAACAAAGAGCTATTATAACAAGGTACTTACCTAGCTGTTAGTTAATATAAAAGTTATACGTATTTCGGATGCCATTTTATTCATTATGTTGGACGTTAAGAAGTTTCAATGTAGAAGCCTTTTGATGCACAAAAATAAAATGTCGACATCTTATGAATTATCAGTGTTTTTCATGCGTAACATTATTTAAAAAAAAAGAACTAATGACGAAAAATAATTCTTTGTAGGGCTGCTTCGACAAGATCTGGGACATGATGTTTGAGAATCCTCTGATGCTGGGGATAGTTCTCACGGTGGCCTTCTTAATTCAGGTACATTAGATACGTACATGTACTTATGTTAGAAAGGGTAATAAAAATGCATTTTTCGTTTTAATACACCTCCATATAAAACGGTTCGACAAGCTTATAAAGTAATTTTTAAAAATATATATATATTTGACCTTTTCAGCTCCTATTGATTGTGTTTACAATTATGATGTACAAACAGAACAAAGATGAAAAGGGCGGCAAAGGAACCAACAAAATTAAGCCCATGCGAGGGTATATGTGATTTTCAAAATGGAGAAGCAGGAAAGAAAGTTTCAAATCTATTTTTCTGGCAATAAATGAGATTAAAATTAATTGTTGAACTAAGCAAATTGGGGGTATGCTATAATCTGTGATAATGTCGCCTGGAACAAACTGCTATAATAAATTGAATTTTTGGACAATTATGGCATCTACTAATTAAGCTACGTTTGTGTTTTTATTTAAATGAATAATAAAAGATTGACATTTCAGACAGAATGTATTTTTAAACAAGATTATACTCCTGGATATATAGAAATATATCAATATGTGTTGTAGATTGATTACACACATTTGCATATTTTTATCATAATTGTATTTTTTAAGCATTTATAATAAATTGTTTTTGTTGCATTTTGTATATTTGTAGCATATACGTTTACATTTTTTTGGGGGACTTAAAGAGTAAACGAAACTCAAAATAAAGTCTGCGAGTCGATAAAGTTTTCGCAAAGTAAACTCAAATAACAAAATACTGAGTAAATGATAAGAAAATTTCTTCTGTGGAATTTGGAGATGAAAACTTGAAAAAAAAATATTTCTATATCTTTACTTCTAAAGAATTATAAAATGTATTGAAAATTCTCATATTGTTGTAGTGAACTTAGTTTTGTTGCAATTCTGAAAGATTTTGTCCATATCCGTCCATATCAGTTTGGTTTATTTTATTATGCATGTGAAATGATGGATGTTGTTTTAATAAATATATTATTTGAAAACTTTTATTGAGTACTTAATGAACAATTACGTTTCCTGTTAAAATGTTAAAAGGAGACTTGAGTTCCACATTGAACACATATATGTAGTCTTCGAAGACCAGGACTTCCAACAAACAGTTCAAACTGAATGGCACAAATTATGCTCCTTTATGATCTGATCTGTTTTTATATTCCTATGAAGCAGAATTTACTAAGTCTTTCTTAAGTATTCAGGAATCTTTGTTACAGAGAGTTACTGTGCTACTCCTTTTTTTTTCTTTTTGCTCTGTGAAACCAAAAATAATTATATGTCCGATCAAAAGGTAAATTTTACTTTTTGATCGGACACATATTTTTGGTTTCACAGAGCAAATATTGGACACTGTCATTCTTTAAATTCTATAATATTGAAGGATACTCATCTCTTATCTGCAACTCCTCCTATACCACTGAATAAAATTTAATACTATATTCTTTCACAGATTCTTCACTACATAATGGCATTGTGAACCTTTTAGTTTACTTTTTGATCTGACTCCTATTTCGGGTCTCCCAGAGCAAAACATGGACTTTGCCATTATAATTATAAGAGAGGCGGGGGCTCAGCTTACGGCAGATGTGACCGGTCAACGGGGGATTCTCTTTCCTCTTGGGCACCTGATCCAGAGGCCCGTGTTTATAAACTCTTCATAGATTTGAAGTATTTATAGATTTCTTAAGATCCTTCACTTTTTGTTGTCTTCTACATTTTTCATTTCAAGCACATTTACAATTAGCTGCAGATCTGTAGCTTTATGGTTTTATATATATGATATATAAAACCATAACGCTACAGATCTGCAGCTAGTTTACAATCTTTTTCTTTGTAATGAAACATACGGAGATAAAGAACAGTATTCAGGATCAAAAGTTCATAAAACAATTTAAAATAGGAGCAGAGCAAACACGGACATCCAAAATAACAGAGTTGGGTTCTGGGGCCGTGGAGGAGTGAGCATCCCCTGCCGACCGGTCACACCCGCCGTGTGCTCCCTGTCATGACTGGGAAACAACGGAAAAATCCGTCGTCAATTCAGTGTATAAATAATGGACTAACAATTTGCATGAAAAACGTCAGTCAGCATTTAACTCAATGATAAATTGTATTTTATGACAAGGTCATTGTATCGACCATAGAACTTACGAAATGATGACTTTAAACGAGACTGCTGATATTCTTGTTTCATCAACTTGTTTATCAATAATTTACCAAGTTTTAGAAATTGTCCATACGTAGAGTATGCTCTTGCGTATTGAATCAACTGAGGTATAATTATAACCTCCGTATGCAGATGATAAAGGTATATTGCTGCATAAGTAAGGGAAGTTAACAATTGTAAAGTTAAAGTCATCACTTTTATCATAGAGCTTGGTTGTTAGATTACGAATTTACGATTAACGTCTTTTTCAAGTAAAATATCTAAAGATGAAACAGATGTGTCAGATTCTGTGGTATTTTTTATCTCAAGCTCACCAAGACATATCGTATCGACATAAGAATAGAAGTTACCATTGTTAATTTTGACAATACCTCGTCGAGATATCTAAATGTCGAGTTGAAGGCCACAGCAAGTTTTTTCTTCTTTTCATGTATAAGATTTAGGACAAATTCTGCTTCATATGAATACAAAAATAGATCTGCTTATAACGGGGTGCAATTTGTATCCATGGAAATTCCAATAGATTTGAATAGAACACGACGGAGGATTATGTTTCAGATATTCGATATCCAGGCCATGTAAAGTGTTCTTGTAATTAAAAAGTTTGGAAGCAATAGTCGATGTATATATACTAGTAGAATGCAGGGTGTAGTCTTTAATTGACTTGAAATATGGTGGAATGCAAGACTGGACTCTTTTGTGATTAAGGATACTGCTTATTTTAATCGCGTCAATTTCTTTATTGTCATATTGAAGTTTAAGGAAAAAGACGGATTTCTTTAGCTGCATTTTCTTCAGGAACACGTGGGGTTTAAAAAGCCTATGATTTTCAATATCTATAATTACAGACCCGAGTCTATATTCTGGTGTCGAGGAGTAAGAAAATGGACTTTCCTTGACCTTTTCAAGAAGACTATTTAAAGGTTTCAAATGGACAGAGTAAAGTTTGGAGCGAATATGATGTAGAACTATAACTGTTGATTTACATGTACATAAGGTAGTAATAAATCAAAAGAAACATGTTTTAAATGTTTATTGTAAGACCGACGCCCATTACTACGACTGAGTCTACACATATTACATTCTATTCCGTAGACAACATTAAAAGATCTGCAGTTCAATTCAATAATTTATTGAAAAGGCATTACATGAGCCCTCTGCCAAGTTCTGGGTTATGGAGTTAGTGCAGGGTGGGTTTTATTTGTTTGCTTGTCTCTCTCGAAAATTTTTCACTCATTTGGAGATGCAATCACTTGCAGGTTCGAGCTGCAGTGTACGTACCTTATGGTACACTTAATACTAAGGGCCATTGGCAATAAACAGTGAGGGATCTTTTTATGTGCCAGCATCTACTGCGACACCGGATCTCGGTTTACAGTGCCATCCGAAGGACCGGCCTCCACGTAACAAAGGAGGATTCCAATCCACGTGAGGATTAACTCCTTACTCCACGACTTTGACGCTCTACCACTGTATCACTACTAATTAAATGGCCCTGAGTATCGAGTATATAAGGCAAAATTTGCAGCTGTCCACTAGCAAGTGGTCACTTCTCCATTTAAAATGATTCTATTTGATCGTGCAAGATCTATTTCAATCCACAAGGCAAATTCTATTTTCATCGATGAAATGCAATATTTCTTTGAAAATATTCTTCTCTGCTTCTTGGTATTTAGCTAAACATTCTTAACGCATGGCCTAGATCAAGGGGGCCTTTACCAAAATAGTGAATTTCTATAATTAAGTTAAAGTCGATGATTAAATTAGAAAACTGTCAACAAAATATTACTTGTATAGCTTTTAATGTGAAAGTTGAGCCGTAAATGATAGATAAAGGAGACAATTATACATTATTTACACTGCACAGCTAAGTGTAGATTTTCTCTCAATTTATTTTGTTTTACTCGTATTTTTTTTTTTTTTTTATTTATTCAATTTGACAAAAATTAAATACACATATGGCGCAAGTCATACTTATAGTTAACAAATAAATATTTATTTAGTTTGATTTTTATAATGTTTAATTATGCTCAGCTGAGTACTCGGTTAAGGCACATGGGCTTCTTGTGTCTAAATGAATATCACTGACAGGCACGTAGCACCTTTTTTGAAAAGGGGGGGGGGGGCGGGGCAGCCAGAGAAAAAAAATCAACTTACCTAATAAAAACCTTGACAAGCAAAAAGAAAAAGAAAAAAAGGAAAATTCTCCAAAGTCGATAATCCTATTTTGTGTGGGGGAGGGGGAAAATTTCATATAAACACTACTACATTACCCTTATTTGACAATAATACAATAAAAAGGAGTGGGTGGGTGATCGGCCTCTTCTGAACATGTTCAATAGTAAAAAGATTTATTTGTTTAAAAAAAAAAGTGGGGCGGGGAACCCCCCCCCGTTGCTACGTGCGTGATTGATAGTTTAACTAAGTTACTAAGGTGGTAAACTAGTGCATTGCATGACAATGCTTATCCCACTAATAAAAAAAAATGTAAATATATCGGGATCGGCATTTCTATCGCACATGGTTCCACCAGGCGGCGCTATTTAAACATCGAGGAGTGTTGAAAACTAAAACAGTAGAAGTAAAATTTCATCAAAAGTAGGCATCTTCAGCATTATTAGAATGAATCGAAAAGACGAAGGTAATATGAACTATATAATGAAAGTATTCATCACTTTTTCTGATTATTTTTATGGATGGAAATGTGATATTACTTTATTACAGAACACGTGCCCAGCAGTTCTCTAGGGCCACCCTTAAAAAAATGTTTGTTTGGAATTGCCGCCTGGGGTTTTTTAGACCCAGGAGGGAGGGAGGGATTTTATTATTTATTTTTTTTTACAAATTGAAGCTAAATGATAAAAATATAAAATCTCAATGAACAGTGGTAATTTCCATTTATTATCCTCTTTCTTTAATTTTACTAATATTATTACGTCCGATTTTGAAAAAAAAAGATATACACAGAACGGTACTCAAATATTAATCTCATTTAAATTTCAGCATCAAACTTCTAGTTTATTTTAATTAAGAATCTTTATTAAACAATACTTTTATCAGTCTATTTCGTAGCATTTCTCTTTGAAATTTACCCCTTTATTCAGACAACGCTTGCAAACAGTTTGAACCACACAAAATTTCTAAGGAATAGTTGGGATGTTTTGTGGAAAACCGGGAGGGGGTGCTTGGTACGTTCTCGAGTTTTCACCATGCATCAGTTTTAACATTACGTTTCAAAGACTTGTATTACTGACAGACAACATTTTTCCTTTAGTATTTGGGATAAAACGTTTCTGATCCATGTAATTTTTTAAGTGGGAACTGAACGATTTTTTTCTTCAACATGACGGATTTAACTTATCAAGTTCAATGTGCAATCTATTACAATAGCTCTTTCCAGGTATCGATGTATCATTCCAATGCATTTACTTTTTATTCACCTTTTATATTTATAGAGATGCATAAATGTTCTGCTCTTCAACACAATGCTTGAATGTTTCCAACATGATCTGACATTTTGGCGGCTCTAATTTTGTCAAATCGCCACCTATAATCGCTATATCATAAATACTATGAAGAAAGCGTTTTATTGACCCGAGTTGTTAAATTAATGTGAGCTCAAACCCGACTTTAAAAAGCTATTTCGATGAACGAACTAACTTGTACTAAACAATGTACATGTAAGACGCTAATCGAAAAAAAAAATATTGTCAATATTTTGCCAATAAAATTTTTTGAGCGGGGGTTATTTTAATGAGGCGGGTGGCAATTCCAAACAAACTATAATTTTATTTTGGCCTAGATTTTAAATTATCTGCGTAGCTACATTTACCCACGTAAAGTAGCTTTATTTAGCTACCAAATTAAAATTACTTCTTGAATATACAGTGTTAATATTTTATTTGAACTCTTCTATAAATGTATGTAACAATCAGTGACCAGATTGGGTATACATACACTTGGTATAGACTAGGGCTGTGTATTGAGCAAAAAAATACGATACGATACTGTATTTTTTAAAGCGATATTCGATATATTGGATTCTAAAAAAAAGTCCATCAAAAAAGTCTTATTAATCATTTAATGCATGGATTTCATAAAAAATTTAGTGTTTTATTACCCATTTCAAAGTTCTTATCCCATAGTCAGTAACTAAAACACTTCCAATCAAAACTTTTAATGACTGTAAAATCAACATGTTAAAATAAAATTGTTATGTATTTTATAATAACTGAAAAAACTGTGTCAGTTTTAATTCAAAAAAGTGAAATATAATCTTAACTGATTAAAATTCCCATCTTTTTAGCAGAATTAGAAGAAAAACTGCTTGTCCGATACGTATTGGAAATAATTTTTCGATACAATATTTTTCTTGAATATTGATACATATCGATATATTGATACAGCCCTAGTATAGACCCTTTTCCTATGACACCCTAAGCCGCCATCTTTTAGGGCTAAGTAGTGAATTTACCTCTGTGAGCATTCAATTTTAAACATACATGCAATAAATATATGGGGGGGAAATAAATACAATCTTGAAATTATGAATTAATGGTTATAGAGGCTTAACCAAACGTATATCCTTAAGAAAAATTGTGTTATCTTTACATCAGTGCCCAGTATAAGAAATTGAAATTGTTTGAATAATAAAGGGATCTGGGAAAGTTGTCCTACACAGTGATTCATTTTGCCCTGCGTATTACGTAATTTATTACATTCATTAAATACCCATTGGTTTTTAGCTCACCTCAAACGAAGTTGGGGGAGCTTATTATACGCCTGTCTTAAGACGGGACATATTATGTTATAGGCTTCGTGTCCGTCCGTCTGTCCGTCTGTCTGTTAGCTTTTTCGTTTCTGGCTCATAACTTTAATACTATTAGGCCTAGGATTATCAAACTTTATCATCTGATGCATCTTGGGTAGAAGGTGTGTCACGCACAAAAAGTAGGTCGCTCTGACCTTTAATTAAGAAGATATAGCCAAATATGGAAAAATCCTTTCTGGCCCATAACTAGAAAACTATAAGACTTACAATCATCAAACTTGGCTAGTTTATGCATCTTAGGTAGAAGGTGTCGCGACCTATTTCGAGGTCACTGTGACCTTTAATTTAAGTGAAATTTTAAAAAAAAATGTGTCTTATTACTATTCATTTTCACATCCCAAATAATGTAAGATTATTGCACTGTCCTAAAAAAAGTTTTGAATTAAGAAAATACTTATTTTTTTAAGCATATACTTGACAGCAATCTATAACAAATATAATGTATGTTAGAGAAATCCTACCTCTCCCATGAGTGTTATTATCAAGCACTGGTCAAGAAGAATTTTGATAAAATTGCATGTCAAATTAGAGAGAAATTAATGAGTTTAGTGTGAGGAGCTAACTGGTAGCTAGAGCATCGGTGCTATCTATATCCCTTGAGTATTGGGCAAATGGTTAAGCCTGTTGGATTAAAAAAGCTCTTGTTGGCTAGCCTAAGTTTTAAAATGAATTTGATGAAAAGTAATTAAAACTAATTTGATATTGCATAATAGACTAATCTGATATATTATATAATATTATTAATTTAAAAACCAATGTTATGGGGTGGGATGGAATCAGCATGTCCATATGAATTACATAATAAAACCTGTCAGACATTAAATCTCAACCAAAAAAAAATCTTGGAGTATTTTATATGTTTAAAAAAATTTATGGTAGATAGTGCAGACCCATTTATCTCTTGGTAGTAATGAGTAGACAAGCATCCAGTTAAAGATTAATGAGTTCAGTGTAGGAAGGCTCTCTGATCAAGCAGTCTTATCTGTATCCTTTGGGGATTAGACAGAAGAACTGCTGGTCAGTTTATAGCATGTCATTTGATGGCCAGCCTTTTCTTTTCAAAATTAATTTGGTATAGATTAAGGTAAGACTAATTTGATTTTGTTTAATATGATGGGCATTTGACAAGGTCTAAAACAACCAGCATAGACATCTATCATGATGTAATATTTATTATAAATTAATGCCTACATCACAGGGGATGGATAAATATTTTAAGGAATGGAAAAATCATGGAAATCTTAGCATCAAGATTGTTGTGATTCTCTTGGATGCTAAACTGTTCAAAAAAAATATTTATTTTTTGACGGGCGTATCATGCTGTGGTGTGGCACTTTATCGTCCAATACGTCCCGAATATGCATAACTGATAACCCGCATAAAATAGAATCAAAGTTTCCAGTTTCTATTTTTATCGCTCATTCTGTTTTTTGGAACAACTGCCACAAGTTTTAGCATAATTCATATTTCATTTGTCAACTATCAATCATTTGATCAAGAGGCCGATAAGATTAAGATACAGTAAAATTACATTTAACAAGTGTTTTAATTGTTTAATGTGTCAGAATCATACGAAAGGTCATAAACCAACCCCCGATTTTTAGCAAGAAAAATAATCAAAGCAATTATAAGGACAGGAAATAATCAGTGCTCTAACTGGTTCGTACTAAAGGAGTTTTACTGTATTATGAAACACCCTGTATGTTTATGGCAAAATGCATTTTATTAGCTCAACTGAGCCAAAGGCTCAAGTGAGCTTTTCTGATCAAAATTTGTACGTTGTCTGTCGTTGTCGTCGTTGTTGTAAACTTTTCACATTTTCATCTTCTTCCCACTGGGCCAATTTCAACCAAACTTGCTACAAAGTATCCTTGGGTAAAGGGGATTCAAGTTTGTTCAAATGAAGGGCCACGTCCTTTTCCAAGGGGAGATAATTATGAATTAGAGAAAAATCTTCTTCTCAAGAACCACTGGGCCAGGAAAGATGAAACTCATGTGGAATCATCCTCAGGTAGTGTAGATTCAAGTTTGTACAACTCATGACCCCCAGGAGTAGGGTGGGGCCAAAATGGCCGATCAAAGTTTAACATAGGAGTATATAGGGAAAATCTTAAAAAATCTTCTTCTCAAGAACCACTGGGCCAGGAAAGATGAAACTCATGTGGAATCATCCTCAGGTAGTGTAGATTTAAGTTTGTTCAAATCATGACCCCCAGGGGTAGGGTGGGGACAAAATGGCCGACCAAAGTTTCACATAGGAATATATAGGGAAACCTTTTAAAATCTTCTTTTCAAGTACATCAAAGCCATGATTAGTAATATTTATATGGAATCATCCTCAGGTTATATAGATTCTAGCATGTTCAAATCATGATCCCCTGGGGGGGTTAAAATTAAAGCCCCCCCTCCCCCCCCCCCCCCTCCACCTCAGTAAACTTTCAGTTCTGATCTGATACGTGCTTTTTCCTAGCCGATGTGCTCAGATGAGCGCTGTGGCCCCTGGGCCTCTTGTGATTACCAATTTTTATAATATACCAATATCATGATATATGCAGTACAATAATGTCATCAATTTGGATTTTTTCATGAGTAGATGGAGCAAAACCTCTCAAGAAGAAAAAGAAGTTAGGTATGTGTAAAAGTAGTTCATTGATTAAATTCTGCAGAAAAGGTAGTGCTACTGGTAGTCCTTCTAAACTGAATTTTATTTTTGTAGACAAAAAAAATGGAGACACAGGATTCGGAGAGGAAAATCAACCCAGTGCTGAGTACTGTTCATGTATGTGTATTGTATTAAGGATATACTGGTGTACATATTTTTGTCTTGAGAAGTGCAGCCTTTTTACATTTATTGCATGATAGTGAGGGAAATATGAAGATTTATTCAGCCAAGAAAAATCATATTCCCCAAGGGTTTCACCTGAGGGGAACATAAAAAAATGCAATGAATTGTTTATTATACCAAAACGAGCAAAACTTTGAAATAAACATAAAATTTCAAATTCCACACTGCTCTAAAATTTTAAACGTTAAGTTACTGAAACCCTTTGACACATCACTTATCATCAATTTTGTAACGTTATACAGGCTTTTGTGACGTCTACTAATCTCAGGAGTTTTCTTTGAACAATCGATAGCTATTAATAGTGTTGGAAAAGGCACTAGGTATCCAAAGAGGTGGAATATGATGGAAAGCATGCCAAAAACCATGAAATAGGAAGTTTTACGGCCCGATCACTGATAATCTAGAACCAATCAGATAACGTGCTGTGTAGAATAATAATAATGAGGTATAATAATTTGTGTAGCTGGCATTGATTGGTCAATCAGGGCTACAATTGAATGTCGGAAGACAATTAACTTTTGTACATTTTTATGGATTAGTGTAACATCCTCTAGTCACATGAGTCATTTTATGTCATTTATTACGCCATGTGACAATATACAAAACTACCAATTTTAAAAAGCGTATTTAACACATTTTCATATCTCCAACTTCAAAAAATCTAATTGAACTGTAAATGTAAACAATTTAAAAATTATACTTTTATAATATTTGATTGCTGCATGGTATTTTAATTTCTTTCAAGTGTTCAAGCATGTTCTGAAATAAAACATCAAGAATTTAATACATTATAAAAACCACATTCTTTTATTCTTGTGTTTATTGGACAACAGAGGATATAATCAGAATTTTTGGTACTAAAGTAGATACTGATGATAATGCTGAATATAATGATACATTTACCAAACACAATTAGCCAGACTTGTGTATTGCCATGATAATAGATAGCTAAATCTTAGTATTTTTGGAGAGTTTTTTTCACTTGTTTGACAAGCTGGTTGTAAATGTGTGTTGGTTTGGGGGGGGGGGGGTCAGTTTGAAGTGTACATTACTGGAGATTCAGGGGAGGGCAAAGCTTTTGAATTCTTTTCTTCTCCTGTAGCAAAATAAATATATGCATATATATACCAATTCTTATAACATAACAATATATCATGATATATGCAGTACAATAATGTCATTTTGGATTTTTTCATGAAAAGATGGATCAAAATCTCCAAAGAAGAAAAAGAAGTTGGGTATGTGTAAAAGTAGTTCTCTTAGACAAATGAATGAAATACTGTCAGTGAGTAAATTCTGCATAATAAAAAGTAGTGTTACCAGTAGTTATACATGTATAAACGTAGTACCCCTAGACAAGTTTTAATCAGTTTAAGTTTGTATCCAGATATATATATCATGCTCAGTAGCCTCTGTTTAACATGCATAATCATACATGCATTCAATGGTTTTATAAAATTTGTCATTAAAGCATAATTTTTTGGAGTGATTTCCCTCATTTCAAAATGCATAAAGAATTGCTAAACTGAGTATTATTTTTCCAGAGAAAAGAAATGAAGACAGGGTGGAAAATAATCCCAGTGGTGAGTACTGTTCAGTGTTCCTGTGTGTGTACTTTGTTAGGTTGTTTACCTTTACAAAATATAAATCTATCCAAGAGTTCTGTCACTACCTGTCTGTAACTGTATTAACAATTCATTTTTTTATGAAGAGAGGGGAGACAATCAAGATGCTGTGAAAAACCCAAGTGAGTATTGGTCAATAATGGTTCATACATTTTCATTTAATTTACATAAACGTGATGAATTTAATGAAATTTATGAAAATAGCTTCACTATTCATGTATGTGTCTACTTTCAGAGAAAAAGTTAAAGAAGAAGAAAAAGAAGCTGAAAAAAGGTGTGAAGAGGTTTAAACAAAAAAACAAAAAACAAAAAAACAAGTCGTAATAATGTGATGGAAAGAATTAAATAGTCCAAATAATCTGGCATCAGATGAAGTGAAGCTGTTGTTTATACTGATAAATTGTCACAATACGTTATGTAGAATATCTTTTTATTAGACCTCTACCAATTTATTTATAATGATATGCTTTATATACAAGTCATATGATAATCTAGGTAACATTGGTTGTACAATATAAACTTAATTTTCTATCCAATCAACATGATCAAGGAACTTGTTACATTCTGATTTAAATTATAAAATGATTTTAAAAGATCGTGTAAACTTGTATAAATTTATTAGACCTCTACTGATTTTTCACTATATAAAAGTAAATTGATACATTTTGCCAATTCCCTGAAAATCACCGTAAAAAAAACGGTTTCCTGCAAAAAGGTGTGTCAGTTTGATGAAATGATACACACCTATTCAGAACACTCAGTGATTCTTTTTAATCATATGAAAAGTTCCGAGATGTTCCAAATAACATCATGAATATTCATAATGAGGCTTGATTAACTTACAAGTAATAAAATGGTATAATAAAACAGTTAAAGTATATCATTTAGGGAATCAGCAAGATTCCAGTTCCCCTCGAGGAAGCCTATTTCCTACGGCTGTGCCTCAGGAAATAGACTTGCTACTCGGGAACTGGAATCTTGCTGACTCCCTCAATGGTATACTTAAACTTTATATTGATACCACATTTATTCACAGAAAAGAGGGACAGTGAGAAACCGCCTCAAGTACAGAAACCTGTAAAATCTCCTAAGAAGAAGACAGAGGCCACCTCAGGTAAGTGTATATTATACTGGGGGTCATAGGTCACCTCAGGTAAGTGGATAATATACTGGGGGTCAGAGGTCACCTCAGATAGGTGGATTTTATACTGGGGGTCAGAGCTCACCTCAGGTAGGTGGATTTTTATACTGTGGGTCAGAAGTTACCTCTGGTAGGTGGTTCTATATGGGGGGTTCCAGTTATTGTTACTTTACTATTCATTATTGTAAACCTACTGTCATCTGTATAGCTTTATTCATGCTGTGCTTGGGTAATTAAGTAGATGGAAAATATTCATGACAGGAAAAGTAATCTCTCTTTAAGATTTAACACATTGAAATCTAACAGATTATCACTTATTTCAGTTATTTCATCCTTAACCCTCCTCACTTTAAAACTCTTGCACAAAAATCTACAGCTTTGCACAAAAAATGTAAGGCATAGAGATTGTACAGTAATATCCAAAGATTTTAGGAAAATTAGTCTCGGAGTTGGCAAAATTGGTGGAAGATGTGTAATTGACCTCTGAAATGTTAATGAAATGAAATTATTTTTCCTTTAAAAATATCATGGTATTTTTTAATATCATCATATCTGCTCTTGAGATATTAAGTTTGTTGAGTCTATTAAAAGAAGTACATATATTTACAATTTTCTTAGCGTTAAATCTTAAATCAGCAGCAAACTCAAAATATTAATGTTTTTTGGCAAAACTGATAGGCATTCTACTCAAATGAGTTACTTTTTAATTTAGTAATACAGTGGAGCCTCATTTATCCGGACGCTTTGGTTCCCAAGCAAATTGTCCGGATAAGTGAAGCGTCCGGATATCTGAATTCTATTGATTTCTCTTCCAGGTATACTGTATTTGTATTTCAACTCATATATATATAAAGAAAGATAAATACTATCGTATTAAAATGATAATTTATTATTTTAAAATAGTAATTTTCTCCTCGTCAATAAAAAACTGCCTTAAACCTTGCAATGAAGAACGTGGAAGATCTACTTTGCGTTGGCAGATTTTTTTTCTTTAAGCTGGCGGAAATGCCGACTCGCGCTGTCTTTGCCGGCCATGTAGACATGGATGTAGCTGGAGAGCAGAATGATACACATTGGATATAATGCTGCATGCTTATATGGGCAGATTTTTAATTACCCAGCTTATTTTTACTTTCTACTTCCTATAAATTGATGAATTCTCTCATTTGCAGCTTTGATTACACCCAAGCGAGCTGTCAGTATCGAGTTCAAGTCTAATTTTAATTTGAATAGGCCTAGTTACTCATCCACGCTAAATCTGACATATTAAAAATTCACACAGTAATCTTCCCAAGCGAAATCATTGATTGTCTAAAATTATTCAAATCTGATTGAATGTTTTAGGTTTTTTTCGATAACTGCCACTAATCTACAGATGAAAATTACACAATGTGCACGTGTAGACAATGAGATTATGAAACTATGTCGTCCCGTCTATAAATAGAAAAATATTTAAAACCAGCCCTGTACTAAATTAAAATTATAAATATCTCTCAGATAACAAATAACTGAATAGAAAATTGTTTTCTGTTACCGACACAGTTAATTGTTTATTTTCATTATTTGTGTATCGATCTCTCGTATATTATGACCATATCCACTTAGCATGCTTAATCTGTGGACTAATCATCGTAAGTCATTCATAACAGCATACATGCCAACTTTTGAAAATTTTCTTGGGGGAGATTGCGCGTAACGACATTTTTAAAAGTTCCTAATTCGCGGAGTTTTGTCGTGAAATAACTTTTTGTAGGTTGTTTTTTCTGAATTATCAATCTACTACCTTAATTATATCATATATTATTACTAGTTCAAAAAGTGTTTTCTTCTCTATCAACTTAAAGAAAAGCACAAATACAATATCATTTAAAATTTTTAAAAAAACCCAATTTTGTTCAAAATTATTTAATATGTTAATATTAAGATAAATATACCCTGTCTTGAAGAATGTGATACACAAAGTTAACATATTAGTAAAAATAAGCTGAACTGTTCATTGTGTGTTGGTAAATTACAAAGTTTATAAGGCTACTGTTATACCAAATATTGTTAAATTATTTTTTTCTTAATCAGAGGGAATATTACCTAAGTCATTTTAACTTTTCAATCAAAGTCTGCAAAAGGCATGGTCTTTTCCTTTCTTTTTTATTTTGATCACTCTGGGCAGTCCTAATGGTTTTTACTTGCTGGCACATTTTTTCCATGTTGGATTTTGGCAGTGTCTTTTCCATGAAGTAGATTATGATTTAATGAGGAATGCAATATTCCAAAACTTGAACACATTTTATAAACGGTTTATACGTATATTGTGGAAGTTTGCTGTAAAGTGTGAACTCTCACAAGTTTGTCAGTTTGTATCCAGTGTCGTGTATATTTCTAAAATTTCCACATCTGGCATAATTGTCTCGGTTAAAATACACTGTTAATGAGGTTCAGGAGCAATAAAAACCACTGTAATGACTGGTAGCACAGTTGACACCTTGTTGATTACCTGTTATCAGCGGCAATAAACAGATACCTACCGATAAACATTGAAACAGCCATGTTTTCTGCACAAGGAAATACTGTATTATTCAAAGCGAATCGGTAAAAATTCCGGATTTTCGAAATATCGGTAGAAATGGGAGAAAAAAATTAATCGGTAGACAAGCGGTAGACAGGGTTAAAAATCGGTAGACTCCGGAAAAAATCGGGAAAGTTGGCATGTATGTAACAGGTCACAGGTGATCGTCTTGTAAAAACAATCAATCCGGCCAGTGTTTTGATAACAATTATCACTCAGTTCAGGCGTGAATGTTGACAAGAGTGGAAGTACAAATTAAAATTTACCGTCCGGATAAATGAACCAAATTATAACGTAAAAATACATTTTGTAGTAAAAAAGAGCCGTCCGGATACGGAACGCGGAATTCCGGATAAATGAGTCAAAATTACGTTTAAAAAATCCGTTCCCGAGAAAAATCGTCCGGAAGGTGAAGCGTCCGGATATCTGGCGTCCGGATATCTGAAGGTCCACTGTAATTAAATGAAGTAACCGAAACAAGTTATGTTAAGAAATAGCTTGATTCCATCATGCCCCTGACTAGGGGAGGGGGGAAATATGAGACCAGCTAGACCAGGCCTGGGGGCCATAAAACTTAGACCAGTTCACTTCTAATCTTAGTTTCACTTTCACCAAAGAAATATAAAGTGGAAAAGTGAGACTGAGATCGAAAGTAAGCTTGTCTAAGTTTTATGGTCCCCAGGCCAGGTACCGATGTCCACCGCTTTAATTCGAAACTTCTGTATTCCTTCTACCACAGTTTTAAGGTTAAGATTTGTCTCATTCCATTAAACATGATAAATTCCTGTCTGAGTACTTTAGGACTCAGCATGATATACAATTGTTTACCTGTAAACATGCCTGATTGAGACAGCATGTTATACAATTGTTTACCTGTAAATATGCCTGATTGAGACAGCATGATATACAATTGTTTACCTGTAAATATGCCTGATTGACTTTTGTTTCAGATTCATCACAAGATGAGGACAGAGCGACGTCCAGTAAGTAGGACCTTGTCTTGACCTTTTTATTAGGTCACTTGAGTAAACTCAGGTGACCTATTGCTATCACTTTTCGTCCGTCGTCGTCCGTCATTCGTCGTGCGTTAACATTTGAACATTTTCAGCTTCTTCTTTGAAACCACTGAACCAATTTCAACCAAATTTGGCATATAGCATCTATGGGTAAAGGGGAACAAAAATTTTGAATTTCATGGTCCCTGCCCCCCTGGGGCCTGGGGGGTGGGGCAAAAACCACTAAAATTAGTGCAATCTTTAAAAATCTTCTTCTTTACTCCTGGACATTAAGCAGTCAAACTGTTGGTATGATTGTAATCAACATTGAGTCCTCTACCAAATTGTGAAATTCATGGCCCCGGGGTCATGGGTTCTAGAGCTAGGGCGGGGCTAAATAAGTATATAGTGAAAATGCATGATTTCTTTGAAAATCTTCTTCTCTGCTACTGGGTATTAAATAAACCTACTAAGTACATAGTTATGATGAGCAAGAGTGCCTCTACCAAAATTGTGAATTTTATGGCCCAAGGGTCAGGGGTTCTGGTGTAAGGGTGGGGCTCTATAGATTATAATAGTGAAATTACATGAATTCTTTGAAAATCTTCTTCTCTGCTCCTGGGTATTAAATAAACTAACTAAGTGCATAGTTATGATGAGCAAGAGTGCCTCTACCAAAATTGTGAATTTTATGGCCCACGGGTCAGGGGTTTTGGTGTAAGGTGTGTGTGTGTGTGGGGGGGGGGGGGGGGGGGCTGTATAGATTATATAGTGAAAATAAATGAATTCTTTGAAAATCTTCTTCTCTACTCCTGGGTATTAAATACACTAACTAAGTGCATAGTTATGATGAGCAAGAGTGCCTCTACCAAAATTGTGAATTTTATGGCCCCAGGGTCAGGGGTTCTGGTGTTAGGGTGGGGCTCTATAGATTATATAGTGAAAATACATGAATTCTTTGAAAATCTTCTTCTCTGCTCCTGGGTATTAAATAAACTAACTAAGTGCATAATTATGATGAGCAAGAGTGCCTCTACCAAAATTGTGAATTTTATGGCCCCAGGGTCAGGGGTTCTGGTGTAAGGGGGGGGGGGTCTATAGATTATATAATGAAAATACATGAATTCTTTGAAAATCTTCTTCTCTGCTCCTGGGTATTAAATAAATTGAATAAGTGCATAGTTATGATGAGCAAGAGTGCCTCTACCAAAATTGTGAATTTTATGGCCCCAGGGTCAGGGGTTCTGGTGTTAGGGCAGGGCTCTATAGATTATATAGTGAAAATACATGAATTCTTTGAAAATCTTCTTCTCTGCTCCTAGGAATGAAATAACTAATTACAAAGTTATGATGAGCAAGAATACCTCTTCCAAAATTGTGAATTTTATGGCCCTAGGGTCAGGGGTTCTAGTGATAGGGTGGGGCTCTATTGATTATGTAGTGAAAATGCATTGAATCTTTGAAAGTTTTCTTCTCTGCTCCTTGGTATTAAGCAGATGAACTACCTATATAGTTATGATGAGCAAGGGTACTAATCTTCCAGAATTGTGAATTTCAAGGCCCCAGGGTCAGGGGTACCATAAAGGAGGGGGGGGGCTGTACTTATATACTGAAACTGGATGAATTGTTCGAAATATGCTCCTTGGTATTAATCAAATATTTTTGAAAAGCAAGGGTGCCTTTTCAAAAATTGTGCAATGTGTGGATCTAGGCCTAAGGGTGAGGGGTTCATGTGTGATTGGGGCATTACTGATCATGCTGAATATTACTGATTTATACTTGAAATGCATTTTTTGTTCCCCTACCCTGCCTATGGGTATTAAGTAAACAAACTAAGCAACTGCTAAGTGTATTGTTATGATGATCAATGGGGCCTCTTTCAAAATTGTGAATGCCATAGCATCTGGATTAAAACATGAATCAAATTCAATCACTGGAAAGTTGTTGCATAATGCTCAGGTGACCTATAAGGCCCATGGGCCTCTTGTATCTTTGACCTTTTCTACTGTATAATGTGCTTCAGATATAAAACTGAGACCTTTAAATACACCGAATACTGTCAACAACTTCATGGTGGTTTGAGTTGTTTCTCTTTGTTTTCGGTAAAATCAAGATGAGCACATTGTATGTAAAATAATGTTACCTAGCAATGTTTTTTTTTTTTTATATATAAAAGTATATATTTAAATGCTTTCAAGTCTTAACAATCGTTGATCTGGGTAGTGAGATGAAGCCCCAGGAGTTATTAAGTCTGTACCTAGATAAGTTACCTATGAATATCAAATGACACTATTTATAGAATGTCTTTTTCCCACAGTTCAGATGTATCATATTAAATTATAATGTTAAAGCTAATTTGTTTTCATTTGTGTTTACAGAGGAGGAAAAAGAAGACAAAAATGCCGGAAAACACTTAAAAGGTAAAAATGAGTGAAGACTAGGGCTGTATCAATTTAAGTAATAACTGCCTTATTTTTCGATTTCATGATTGATTAATCGATTGGCTTGCATGAAAATTTGCATAAACACCAAAGGCGTTTATGCATAAAATTATCACACAAGCCAATTGATTGATCATCGTCATGAAATTTTAAAATCTGACAGTTATTCCTTATATTTACATGCTTTGATTCCGTCAATCCACGTGCCCCAAGCCCGGCTTCTGTCTAGCTATTTGTCCCGCCCTGCATGTGATTTTTTTTAACAGCACCAAAACATTAATGGGGAAATAAAGTACATTTACAATTTGTAATTTTATCTCAGACAAAGACATTGGAAATGTAAATATATATAGATACGCTTCGATATTCAAGAATCATACCGTATCGAAAAATAACTTCCAATACGTATCACACAGGCATTTTTCTTCTAATTCTGTGAAAAAAGATGGGAATTTTAATCACTATATACCACATTATATTTAACTTTTTAGCTCACCTGAGCTGAAGGCTCAAGTGAGCGTTTCTGATCACATTTTGTCCGGCATCCGTCTGTCCGTCTGTCCGTCTGTCTGTCTGTCTGTAAACTTTTCACATTTTCGACTTCTTCTCAAGAACCGCTGGGCCAATTTCAACCAAACTTGCCACAAAGTATCCTTGGGTGAAGGGGATTCAAGTTTGTTCAAATGAAGGGCCACACCCTCATTCAAGGGGAGATAATTGGGAATTAATGAAAATTTAGTGGCATATTTTAAAAATCTTCTTCTCAAGAACCACAGTGCCAGGAAAGATGAAACTTATGGGGAAACATCCTCAGGTAGTGTAGATTCAAATTTGTTCAAATCATGACCCCCGGGGGTAGGGCGGGGCCAAAATGGCCGACCAAAGTTTTACATAGAAATATATAGGAAAATTCTTTAAAAATCTTCTTCTCAAGAATGACAAAGCCATAATTCATCATATTTATATGGGAGCATGCTCAGGTAGTGTAGATTCAAGTTTGTTCAAATCATGACCCCCCGGGTAGGGCGGGGCCAAAATGGCCAACCAAAGTTTTACATAGAAATATAAAGGAAAATTCTTTAAAAATCTTCTTCCCAAGAATGACAAAGCCATAATTCATCATATTTGTATGGAAGCATGCTCAGGTATTGTAGATTCAAGTTTGTTCAAATCATGACCCCCGGGGGTAGAGCGGGGCCAAAATGGCCGACCAAAGTTTTACATAGAAATATATAGGAATATTCTTTAAAAATCTTCTTCCCAAGAACGACGAAGCCATAATTCATCATATTTATATGGAAGCATGTTCAGGTAGTGTAGATTCAAGTTTTATCAAAACATGACCCCCCGGGGTAGGGCGGGGCCAAAATGGCCGACCAAAGTTTTACATAGAAATATATAGGAAAATTCTTTAAAAATCTTCTTCCCAAGAATGACAAAGTCATAATTCATCATATATATATAGAAGCATGCTCAGGTAGTGTAGTTTCAAGTTTGTTCAAATCATGACCCCCCGGGGTAGGGCGGGGCCAAAATGGCCGACCAAAGTTTTACATAGAAATATATAGGAAAATTCTTTAAAAATCTTCTTCTCAAGAATGACAAAGCCATGATTCATCATATTTATATGGAAGCATGCTCAAGTAGTGTAGATTCAAATTTGTTCAAATCATGACCCCAGGGGTAGGGCGGGGCCAAAATGGCAGACCAAAGTTTTTAAAGATATATATATAGGAAAATTCTTTAAAAATCATTTTCAAAAAAATAGCAAATCCATGATTGGTCATGGGACTCTTTTTGGATTTAAACTTTACATTATAAAAAGCCATTTTCTACTTTTTCCTACTCTTAGTGCTCAGGTGAGCGATGTGGCCCATGGGCCTCTTGTTAAATTTAAAACTGACCAATAAAATTAGCTGCAGATCTGTAGCTCTCCGAAAAAATATATTGATAGACCGGAGAGCTACAGTGCCACCCATTGAAAAAACTGTATATTTATTGCGCACAAAAAAGTGCGCTCGGTTCTCGATTTATTTCTCCATGTTTTTAAACTGTGATCTCAAAACATTACTAACCGTGTGTTCCGAACATATTCTTTCGCTGTTTCCACAACCAAACATTCCTCATAATTGTTGTTAATAGTCCTCCTGACCCTGATATTGTAATAATAGAACATTTCGCTTATTTATACTGCCATTTTGGTTTCAAAGATAATTCGGTCCAATATGCTTCGTTCAGATGTCAACTACGAGAGTACTTGACAGAGGAGAAAGGAATGTTTAAAATCTTCCATTTTTTGCAATTAAAGTAAGAATTTGGAAGAATTAATCCAGAATCGAGCGCACTTTTTTGTGCGCAATAAATATACAGTTTTTTCAATGGGTGGCACTGTAGCTCTCCGGTCTATCAATAATTTTTTTCGGAGAGCTACAGATCTGCAGCTACAATAAAATATAATCATTAAAGACATAGCAGAACCTATATTATTATTACAAAATACATACTACAGACCTGCCTACCCTTCCGCTTTTGGCATAATTCTTTCTCTTTTTACCACAAAATTACGCTATTATGCCACTTATATTAATTTTACGCTTTGATATTTTTGGTTAAAATTTCATTACGACGTCTAAATTCAAAGTTAAAGTACGACATGCAGAAATGAAATAAGTTCTTATGAAAGTAAATCAAAGACCAGTTCGATAATGTACGTAGTATACCTGGTAGTTACATGTAAACTCGTATAATGAATATTCGGAAGAAGACGAGAAGGCACTACTTACCTAACTATTAAACGATATTGCTAAACATACAGCCATTTCTATGCTCAATTAAGTTTATTTTAACATTTCTTAGAAGAAGATAGAGAAAAAGCAGTGTTAAAAAATATTAAAAAAGCAATGTTAAAATGATTTGTTTTAACATTCAAACGCAAGCCTCCAATTAAGTTGATTTGATACAAATTGACCAAATGCTTCATAAAAGATGTACGGTTGAAATGAGTTTGATGTAGGATACTTGTATTTTACTACACTTTTTCAAAAAATTATGAAAAGTTTATGCCAGCTTTGTTTAGTATTGTACAATTTCGGCGGTTTTGAAAGAAATTAAAGTATTATAGTAAAACAAAAAATAGAAAAACATGATTGATTACGCATTTACCTCTGAAATTCCACCAAAAAATGTACCGAAATCACACCCTTGCAATGAAAAGGGTAGTCAGGTCTGATACTAGAAGATTTTATTTTAGCATGCTGATTTTTCAGTCATTAAAAGTTTTGATTTGAAGGGTTATTTGTAATAGCATTGAGGCAAGAACTTTGAAATGGATTATAAATCACTTTGTCTTTATAAATTCATGCATTAAATGACTTTTTTAATAGACTTGTTTAAGAATCAAATGTATTGCATGTCGCTTTAAAGAATATTGTATTGTATCGAAATTTCTTTGCTCAATACACAGCCCAAGTGAAGACGCATGCGGTATTAAGGGAGGAGTAATTTATTGGTTTCAGAAAGTTTACCAAAAATTATGGTTTTATTATCAGAATTTGTAAAACTGATAATTAAAGTTTGGATAATGATAATGCTTGATTTAGACAATTGTGTAATAAGCTTGATCTTGATATTTGTTTAATAAGCTTGATTTTGACATTTGTGTAATATAGTTGTTTATTTTTTGTGCAGATTGGACTATGGATGAGTTTAGATCTCTCTTAGACTCGTTGGAGTCATCCATTAAGCAGCCCTCCCCACAACACAACAGACTGCCGGAGTCAGTGTGGGAGGAGGTCAAGGTCAAAAACCATTCTCCTGATGTTTGCAGAGCTGCCTGGACAAAAATCTGCCATGTGGTTTGTATCTAAATCTTTGATTTTTTCAGCGACTAAAGTGTTGGGGTCAGAATTCCATTTTGCAGCTACTCACCCTGATTGTGTTTCATGATTAGATTTTATTTACTGAAAATCATAATGAGCTGCTTCCACTCATATCACCATGGCTTTGATATATGATCTTGAAAAAGAAGCACAATATCTCTGATTTTGCACTGAGCTGCAACAATAATACCTTTTAACTAACTACATGTATAATTTTTTATAACAAATATTTTTGTAGCCTTTTTGATCAGTGCAAAACTTGAAAAAGTTAATGTTTTGTTCTTTTTCAGTAGTTCTATTCGTTGATTATTTTTAATAACCACTTTCTTTATCATTGATTTTAGACAAAGACCCACATGAGCCTGCAGCAGATGGTTGATGTAGCTCGGGACTTGATGGAGAAAAACAAAAATGTCATCAAGGTCAGTTTTGATGAGGTCAAAAATCACGGCTGTAACAATATCATTCTTTTAATTCAGCATGAGGAATATGATTTTTTAGGTCTATTGCTATCCGCTTTCATCCGTTGTCATTTGTTGTGAGTCTTGTGTTAACATTTGAACATTTTCAGCTTCTTCTTTGAAACCGCTGAAGCAGTTTCAACCAAATTTGGTATACAGCATTTATGAGTGAAGGGGACCAAAATTGTGAATATTATGGTCCTCGCTCCCCTGGGGCCTGAGGGATGGGGCCAAAACCACTTAAATTAATGAAATCTTAAAAAATCTTCTTCTTTACTCTTGGACATCAAGCAGTCAAACTGTTGGCATGATTGTAATGAGCATTGAGACCTCTTCCTAAATTGTGAAATTCATGGCCCCTGGGTTAGGGGTTCTGATGTTAGGGCGGGGCTCTATTGATTATATTGTGGAAATGCATTAAATCTTTGAAAATCTTCTCCTCTGCTCCTGGGTATTAAATAAAGTAAATGTACTTTGTTATGATGAGCAAGAGTGCTTCTTACAAAATTGCGAATTTTATGGCCCCATGGTCAGGGGTTCTGGTGTTGGGACAGGGCTCTATTGATTATATATTGAAAATGCATTAATTCTTTGAAAATCTTCTCTGCTCCTTGGTATTAAATAAACTAAGTACATAGTTATGATAAGCAAGCGTGCCTCTTCCAAAATTGTGAATTTTATGGCCCTGGGGTCAGGGGTTTTGCCATTTGGTGTAGGGGGGGACTCTTGATTTTATATTAAAAATACATTAATTCTTTGAAAATCTTTTCCTTTGCTTCTGGGTATTATGCAAATGATTCAAGTATATACAGTGTGGTGCCATAAGTGTTTCACGTTATCGTGACGTCAACCTTGCTTAGTACTAAAATTCAATGTTACAAAAAATCCACTTACCTTACTATTGTTGATTACAGACTTCTGATTTTTTGAGTTGGCTCGCGTAGCGAGCTACTCCCTGTTGACATAGCCATTTCAGATCTGTAAAATTTATCACACATTCATCAAGGTGATCCATACGCCAAATATTATAGTTCTAGCAAAAAATGCTTTGGTTTGAGTGATTGTATAAACTTAAGAGGTAAAGACTGTATAAAATTTCATACTGTAACATTATTTATGCCTTCATGCTTTTAAAGAAATTTTTGATTAAATATCTGTACGATGTACAATTACTGCGTATGAATATATGTTCAAGCATGTTAGGCGGATCTAATCTTCCCATCTGAAGTTTATTTATAATTGACCTAGAATACTCCCTAACACAAACACCTGCTGCTCTCATTAGCTGCAGCTAGTTGTTGTTGAAAATCTATTTTTAGAATCCAGATTTGCTGTGAGAATCTTTAACCTAATTATTCCATAACACTGACCACTTCAGCTAATGTGCTTAATTTCATTATAGAATCCAGGCAAAATAATACGGAAGCCCATTAGTGCCAACCTGTATATATAAAGGAAAAGCAATATACACTTTATTTATGAACTGAACATGGATCAGGAATATAATATTCAATCTCTTAAGAAGCAAAATAAACTGAATATATTAAGGAATGGTGCCCAGATGTATGAAAAAGCTCAATTGACTCGAGCGAGTCAACTCGCAGGCCCTTCAGGCCTTTGATTTAGTATTTGGTGGCATGACCTTTAGCTTTAATTACAGCATTTAGTCTGTTTGGTAAGGTTTCATATAAAACCATGTATATACACTGGGGTGAGGGACGTCCAGACCTGCAGCACACAGTCAACAAGTTCTTCTTGTTGTCCCCCGCTTTCGCGAAAGCGAGGGGATATTAAATCTCATTCGTCTGTCAGTCAGTCTGTCTGTCCGTCACAAAAATTTTAACCTTGCTCATAACTTTTGATTTAGTGGAGGTATGACTTTCATATTTCACATGTGTATTCCTTGTGACAATACCTTTCTTTGGGTACCACCAAATTTGACCTTTTGACCTTGACATTTAAGTTTGACCTACTTATACACAAAAATTCCGAACTTTTACTTTGACCATAACTTTTGAACGGTAGATACTAGGGCTTCCATATTTCACATATGTATTCTTTGTGGCAAGACCTCTCATTGGATACCAACAACTTTGACCTTTTGACCTTGACCTTAGAGATTTCCGTACTTATGAAAAAACTTTAACCTTGGCCATAACTTTTGAATGGTAAGGGTTAGGGCTTTCATACTTCACATATGTAATCATTGTGAGGAGACCTTTCATTGGATACCAAGAACTTTTACCCTTTGACCTTGACCTTGGAGTTTGACCTACTTTTTAAAAAACTTTGACCTTGGCCATAACTTTTGAACGGTTAGGGCAAGGGTTTTCATACTTCACATATGATATACTTGTGGCAAGATTTTTCTTAAGAAACTACCAATATATATAATCTATTTTGTCATACGGGGTCATCAGGTTCACTTCCTTACAACTTTTGATTGAGAAGAGATAGGGCTTTCATATCTGACATGTGCATTACCTTTGACAAAATTTGACACGATATGTCATAAAAAATGACATCCCACCCACAAAGACACCGAAAGCGGGGGACCACAATTCTTTGAATTTGCTTGTTTTGATGTTATCTTGCTCCGTTGAAAGTTTAATTTTAATTGATCTCCATACATTTTCTATGAGATATAGGTCTGGTGATTGAGATGGCCACTCTAAACAAGGGATATTATTTTGTTGTTTCCATTCTACAGCCCTAGCTGACTTGTGGGCAGGACAGTTATCGTCTTGAAATATCCAGGGGTTGTTACTAAAATGTTTGGCAACAACTCGCCACAAATTATTATCTAGAAGGGTGATGTACTTATCTGTGTTTAAATTTCCATCTATTGGTGTAAGTAAGCCCACTCCTGAATAGCAGATACAGCCCCAAGACGAAACAGATAGGCAGACTCCACCATGAAGGACCGAACGTATTCCGAGGCACTCCGGTCTCCATTTTTCATCGGCCTTTCTCCAGACATAAACTTTTCTGTCCGTTCCCAACATGACTTGAGTTTCATCAGAAAATATGACTTTTTTCCAGTTTTGATCCACAGACCACTGTTTGTGATCTCGACACCATTCAACACGCTTTTGTCTGTTCACATTCGAGATGGTAAGAGTCTTGGCAACTTTCCGACGATTATAATTCAGAAACTGCAATCTATGCTGAACTGATCGTTTTGACAGTGGATTTGGTATAGATCTATTAAATTCTGATGTTAAATCACTCAAACTTTTCCTATGATCTTTCATAACGAACCTGTTCAAGACGCGATCTGACTGATCAGTCGTATATTTTGGTCATCCGCTTCGAGGGTTATTCGTGACACTTTGCCGCATAGAAAATCTCTTCAAAAACTTGGAGATTGTGGAGCGGTCATATCCTGTAATTTTGGCTATTTCAGATTTGTTTCTACCTTCGTCATTAAGACGCACGATCTGTTCTTCTAGAGCTGAAGACATTTCACGACGATTTGCAGCCATGATTGTTTACGCCTGCTAGGATATCTAAAAATAGCCCCACGTGCACCAGGGGAATCCCGAATGACGTACATAACTTCTATTTTCTTATATCCAAAAATGATTATAGAACGATGTATAATATTATAGAAAACAGAGATTAAGGTTGAAAGATAGTTTTAATTTTTCTTCAGTAATTGTAACCGTGAAACACTTATGGCACCACACTGTATATATTTATGATGAAGAAATGTGCATCTAGCAAAATGGTTAATTTCATGCCCCCTGGGTAAGGGGTATCGAAGGGGGGAAGGGGTTACAAAGTCTGAAAATAAATAAATGCTTTGAAATCTGCTCTTTGGTATTAATCAACCATTTATGATGAAATAAAACATGATAAAATTTCCAGAATCTTGAAATATATGGCCTCAGGGTCAGTGGTTCCTTTGGGGTGGGGTGCACAACTGGTTATAAAGTGGAGGTGCATTTTCTCTTTGTTACTCTGATCTACCTCTGGGTTTTAAGTAATCAAAGTAAGCAAGCAAAGTGCATAGTTATGATAAGCAATGGTGCCTCTTTCAAAATTGTGAATTTCATGGCCTCTGGTTTAACACACGAACCAAGTTCAATTGTTGGAAAGTTGTTACATGATACTCAGGTGACAGGTAAGGCCCGTGTGCCTCTTGTTTTTTGTGTGGCTAAGGGTTTTTCCTCCATATTTGGCCTAAAGGGAGTTATTTCCCCTAGTTGAAAAGTAGGGGGTGGTATATAATATCAATATGGGTGTTTGTCCATACATGTTAGTTATTCTCGAGGGTAGCCATCCCTTATCCACAAGTTCTACCTTTTTTTCTCTTGATGAGTAAAAAAAATTACCTGACAATGATAAAAAGCTTGAATATTTTTTTTTTCCTTCATAAATAGAGGAAATTTAATGTAAAATGTTCAGAAGATGTGAAATATGGTTTTACTTTGGTATTATATGCAATCTAAGTGGTCATAAGAATGATGAAATTCAGTTACATTTCCCATTTGTGCTTGCCTTGCACCCAGTGGGGATTTGGATTTGCCCCAGACCCCAGCTGATTTTCCTAATTTTCAAAGAAAGGGTAGTTTCCCCCAAATCCTAGATAAATCCCCCCCCCCAAAACTCATTCCTATCCTCTGTTTTGTTACAGATACTGATAGGAAACAAAGATCCCAATGTAAGTTCAATGCTCTATTTTTCTTTTCTTTTTTTTATTTACTTTTATGTTAAAGTAATAAATAAATTCTAAATGAAAACAATTAATATAACATATTGTTTCTAAATACTCCATACTTTGCTTTTTTTCAGTTTCCAAATGCCCCTTCTGTTCATCGGTGAGTAAGGATTTATTTCGTATATAAGCATTTATCTATATGTGTATAATGTGATTAAAAGTGCAGACACAGATTTGAAGTTAATATTTTCTCAAATTTTCTGTAAAAGATCACAACTTATATATCGCAATAGCTGTCACGACAAACTAAGCTTGATCAGTGATTACAAGATTTTTTTCTATTTACAATTTTATATAAAAACAAATATGTACAAATATACAAGTTGAAAATAAAAGCATAATTTTAAAATGTCTATTCCCGTTAGTCTGGGACCACGCTCCTATAGCCGTCCACGTCCATTTACTGTGTTTAACGGTCCATGACCTACGGGTACCACGCCCTTGCACTACATGCCACAACATCCCCTCCAATCCAATCCAATCCAATCGACGTCCCGCGCCAATCCAAAGCGTCTTAAGCATCCACAGTGCTGATAAAACCAGGAAACCACGTTTCCCCACACACGGTCTCGGCCTAGCGTACCACACCCTCGTGTAGTCTACCAGGTTGCCACCGCTGACAGCACCAAACTATCGTGTAACCACTCGCATGTATATGTATCAACAGGAACCTTCAACAAATATGCGTAGACTTATATAACAGCTTGACCCCAAACAGGCTGCCTTACAACACATCATAAATGTTTACACATATAGTTCAAACATACAGTTTTAACTAATATATATCACACTGTTTCTTACGGCAAAGCAAAATAATGTACAATATAACGTTACACTCTGAGTAATAAACTTATATCATTACTTTACGGTTAAACTCAAGGCATGTGCACGTGGTATCATTTCCCGTATACAATTCGAACACCTCTCGTGGATAAAAATAGAATAAGCTCAATTAATATAAACACTGTATTACTTCACGGCGGGGAATCTACGTCATCGTATGGGATTAGGACACACAAAAATGGAGGACAAATGCTCCGTTTCGATGTAAGAAATGGATATTTTTGCACTTATAAAGAATGGATATTAAATCAGTATCCTGCCTATAGTATGCCAAAGAACGTCAACTACAATATATATTGTACGTTTGTTCGTGATAGAATTTTATTGCTCCAAACACTTCGACACAGTTTGAAAACAAGTGAGAAAAACCCGGGACGTGGGGCACACATTTTTAAAATTCGACCTATTATTCGCATGTCCAGATGTACTAGACATTTTATTCTTCCGCGTTTACACTAGATCTAATATTTAAAAAAATGCAGATTATGTTAATAGTTTATTATGCTTTAATTATCCAAGAAAAAAGTATAAATCATTTTGTTTTCAGAAATGATGTAGGGCACACCAACACTAAAATGGATATGGGACACACACTAAGTTACTTTCAAATTGAAACATCGAGCAACCATATCTTAATGTTTCCATTTAAATGACTGCTGTTTGGTAGTATATGAACAATGACTCTTCCACTTTATCATTCAGTTATTAAAGCTATGCTAAGTTACTGATTTCAACTAAAAACATGACATCCATCTTTTGTCGTACTCAAAGAAGCATACTCCGTCTCAAAAAGCCTCTTTTTAGAAAATAAACCATCTTGGTTTGCATCCATTGAGACAATTTTGGGTCATTTAACTGCTTTCAAAAATATTGACTTATCAAAATATGGTATTTGTTCATTTAAAAAGAAGTCATCATGTATTATAAGACAATATTTTTTAAACCAATGGTATAGAGAAAATAGGCAGCAAAATGATGGTAAACTAAGAACTTATTCCATCTTCAAAACCAATTTTGGAAGAGAATACTATCTCCATATTGTCAATAACTATGAGCAGAGGAAAAATATAACTAAACTTCGCATGTCTGCACATCAATTAAATATTGAAAGGGGAAGTTATGCAGGACTTCCCCCTGAATCTAGAAAGTGTTCTCGATGTAATATACAGGAAGTTGAAGATAAACAACATTTTTTGCTCATTTGTCCAAAATACAGCAATGAAAGGTTGCAATTAATGGAAACAGTATTAAAAATCAACCCAAACTTCTCTTTTTTGACACCTGCTGAAAAACTTATACGGATATTGAATAATAAAGATAAAGAAATTTTATACTTACTTGGAAAATTTATATCTGAAAATGGTAAAAGAACCAGTGTATAAATATGTAGATTATGTCATCATGTTTATGCATGCTAAGCCATTTAAATTTATACATGTATAGCATCACATTTTTGTATTGTTTTGTGATCATTGACATTCTTCTGGACACTTGTATTATGTATGATCATTGACACTGAGAACAATATAATTATGTAACTTGGTCATTTATATAACTGTTTAATTTAATTATATTGTTAAAAAAAAAAAATGTTAAAAATATTTTGGAGTCAGAACTTTTTTTTTAGTGTGTGTAGACCCCCCCCCCCCCCCCCCCCTCGAAAAGTTTTTGTATTCGTATATTCAGTGTTTGTATTTATTAAATCTTTGTCGGCAAGACTCTAGTATGTCAGCTGATAGGAAGCGGAGATTAAGGTACTTTTCTTATGCTCAAATATTTGCAACAGCTGACAAACTTGTGTCAAAATTCTAATTGTTTATTACCGACTCCATATTTGAGAAAAAAAGACAAAGTTGTATATAGTACTTCGAAGGTGGCTAAATCATCGTATTGATTGAAAAAAAAACCCCAACAATTATTGTTTTATTATACATGTATATGAATCAGTGATTAAATATTACGTACTCATAAAGCAGTTCATGCTATCTTATTTACATTTGCTGCAATATTAGCCAAAAGCAATGATAGGAGAAGGGTTAAATAAATAATACTATAGCAGTATAAATTGGGATTTTTTGTAAAAAATTACTTTATAGTAGCTATACCAAAAAAGGAAATAATGTCAAGCTCTTTTATAGGATAAGTTTTGGAGGGGGGTATTATCAGAGAAAAATGACAGCTAAAAACTTTGATTGGCAACAACGAAAAGACAATTTTTAACTTCCATTTTTGTTTTGGCCCTCCCCATCACTGGCAACCACTTTCATACATTCGATTACTAATTTTATGTTCACCTGAATGCAAGTTAGGAGCAAATAAAATAGCTTTCCGAAAATATTTGTTTCAATTTGGAATTTCCTGATCTATTTATAGACCATTGTAGCATGTGTAGGGAAAAAAATCTTATATTCACCTGGAAGGTCAGTTGTTGCTAATATTTGAGCATAAGAAAAGTTTTTGATCTTTTTCCCATGTTAAAAGACATGCTAGTTCCCAAGATCTTATTATTGACACCAATATGCAGATTAAAGAACTTTTTCGGGGGATGGAAGGGGGGGGGGGTGTCCACACAAACTCCAAAGAATTTTCTGACTCCAAACTATTTTGACAAGCAATAGAGTAAACAACCAACCTAAAAAGAACTTATTTCCTGGGTGTGTATGTGTGTTTTTATTTTCATTTTTTTGGGGGGGGGGGGGGCGGATGTCGTGTAACTTAAAATAAAAACTTAAAATAGAAATATCATAAAATAAACACAATCTCCGGACTTTGGTCCCCCTCTTTCTATAGTATAGATCTGCACAAGTGAACACCGGTAAACTTCTACATGAAATTTAATAAAAGTCAAAATTTAAAATTCTTGTTGGAAGCTTTTGTTGAGGAATAGACCAGCATTTTCAACTTACAATTTTGTTTGGATACAAGCAAACCAAGGGAATCAAGTATGTGGATGAGTATTACAAAGATGAGTTTTACAGGTTATTGTTTATACGAGTATACTAACTAACAGCAGTCATTTAAATGGAAACATTAAGATATGGTTGCTCGATGTTTCAATTTGAAAGTAACTTAGTGTGTGTCCCATATCCGTTTTAGTGTCGGTGTGCCCTACATCATTTCCGAAAACAAAATGATTTATTCTTTTTTCTTGGATAATTAAAGCATAATAAACTATTAAACAAATCTGGATTTTTTTAAAATGTTAGATCTAGTGTAAACGCGGAAGAATAAAATGTCTAGTACATCTGGACATGCGATTAATAAGTCGAATTTTAAAAAAAGTGTGCCCCACGTCCCGGGTTTTTCTCACTTGTTTTCAAACTGTGTCGAAGTGTTTGGAGCAATAAGATTCTATCACGAACAAACATACAATACATATTGTAGCTGACGTTCTTTGGCATACTTTAGGCAGGATACTGATTTAATATCCATTCTTTATAAGTGCAAAAATATCCATTTCTTACATCGAAGCGGAGCATTTGTCCTCCATTTTTGTGTGTCCTAATCCCATACGATGACGTAGATTCCCCGCCGTGTACTTTTCAATATAATAAATGTAAGTAAATTCCTCTCACCCTGATTAGAGATTCAGTTACCACGAATAAAACTATCTAACCCTCCATGGACATGTGAAACTACTTTCACTGGTCAAGGAAAACATGCGCCACCCAAGACAAACCAGACATCACCTTATATAGAGACTGGCCAAATATTTAAATCACCTGAGCATCACAGTGGGGCTCCTTGCAGGATAAACACCATAATACAAACAAGGGTCACCACAGGACAATACTAATAAAATAGAAATAAGTGTACTTATATCAAAATCAACATTGATTGTGACAATAGCATTTCACACGAAAATATATGCAAAAACTTATTTCATCTAAAAATTAATTGAAATTTCAAATTTTTGGACGGATTTGTTTGACAAATCCTTGCACTTTCACAAATTTTAAATTTTATTACATTGTATTAATGCTTAAGAAAAGTGGCAATCTTGTTTAGAATTAATGAAAAAAATTAAAACTATAATCCAGAAAATTCAGAGTAAAAATGCTCAGAAGCAAAACACAATATATTGTCAGTCCGTGCAGTTGTGGTTAGCAGAATTTAACAATTGAACACACCCGGTGAATCGTAAACCTTAACAGTAACAGAGCTCGTGCCCTGTTTACAAAAACTGTGTACGTTTCACAGGTGTGTTCAATTTGCTAAACTGTGTACACAACACCAAGCAGGGAATGACGATACTTGTGAAGGGGTTTTGCTTTCAAACATTTTTATTCTGAAACTATTTTTTATTAATACACAACGAGATTGCCACTTTTCTGAAGTATTAAAGAATAAAATTAAAATTTTTGAAAGTGCAAGGATGTTTCGAATCAAACCCATCCAAAAGTTTAAAGTTTGAATATATGTATTTTGGATAAAATAAGATTTTGAATATATTTTCATGTGAAATGCTATTGCAGTATATAAGATGTGATATTTTACAGAAAATATTAACTTCAAATCTGTGTCTATGCACCTTTAAAGCATGTCTTAATTTAGTTTTGTGAATAAAGTTAATTTGCCTTGTAGGCATATTCTGTGAAGAACATAGTTAAGGTCTTCCGTCTTCAGCGGAAGACCTTCTTGTTATTCTTAGGTTTCTTTTCCACTATTTTTATTATTTTTATTGTTTTTTTTCTTACCGATTTTGTGTACACGATTTCTCAGAAACGGCTCGCTCGATTTATATGAAACTTTCAGGACTGATAAAGCATCAAACAAAGCTGATATATAATTTTTTGTTTTGATGACGTCACTTCCGGTTTTGAGATTTTTGCGATTTAGTGATTTTCAGGGGGCCAGTTTGTCCGCGAGTTTTCTCAAAAACGGCTTAAGATAGAAACTTGAGTTTTTTGAGCAATGATAGAGCAATGTCTGTAGATGTGACATACGCATTTCATTTTTACCGGAAGTGCTGCACGCCGACGCTCGCTATGGTCCAAAAATGGGCATGTCGAGAAATTTTAAAATTTCTAACACCTTTTCTTCTATATCTTTTTACATACAAATATTTTGTTAAGACATATAGAACAAAAGAAGTGTAGAATTACATGATCTTTCAAATGATATCTCGTAAAAAGGGCTGGCCCCTAAAATAAAGGGCCTAGAGGGGCCGAAAGTTTTTCATTTATATCTCAAAAAGTATTGAGAATTTGTTATACGTCTAAAAAGCAAAGTTGTTCAAAATGTCAAGCTTAATCTGCTGAAGTCGTCAAAATGCGTCCGGCGACGTCACTTCCGGTCATACCGGAAGTCGTCAGAATATGCATATTTTTGCCGTTCTTGACATATTTTTGGGTAACATATGTATCTGGAAGCATAAAACTTCATTTTCTGTCCGTTGACATCACTTCCGGTCAAACCGGAAGTGACCGGAAGTAGCCAAATATAGCTTATTTTTGAAGGTTTAAATACAAAATCAAAATTATAAAGTCAATGGAGACCACTTAGCTCATTTGCTTTCATTTGTTGACGTCACTTCCGGTCAAAACCGGACGGAAGACCTACTCGTTGCTTTGCAACGAGCTTTGCTCTAGTTGTTATTCTTGTTGGAATGGTCTTCACGTTTTTAGATTGTTTTGTCAATTTGAAAATAATTTGATGAACTGCAGAATAATCACATCAAACATCAAAACAAAGATTTTTTCCTAACTCACAAATTACTGATGAAAACAAGTGATTTTACTAGGGATGGGAATATTTAATTGGTTAACCGGTTACTCGGTCAGCTCATTGGTAATCGGTTAGAAAATCTGTAATTGGTTAGTCGAAAAAAATTAAATTTGTAAATTTGAACACAATTTCCTTAAATTTTAGGGGTAAGGCCAAAAAAAATAAATTAATCAATAGTTTCTCAGGCACTGCCGCATCAGTTCAAAAACGGCGGCATTGATCAATTTTATTGACATACTGAAAAGAGAGATAACTCAATTTTCTGTTTTTCTAAGTTGAAAAAGAAAATCGAATTATTCCCCTTTTCATAAATGCTAAGGCTATCTAAATTTAATTCCCTGGTTCTCAGGCCAATTTTCTCCAAAACAGATGCAGGAGGGCGGCATTTTATTTTTCATTTTATTGGCAATAAATTAGATGAGGGAGGTATTTTTAGCTCACCTCAACGAAGTTGGGGGGAGCTTATGTGATACCCTCGGCGTCGGCGTCCCGGGTTAAGGTTAAGTTTTTTGGAGCAGTTTTCTTTTTAAGTACTTGTATGTCCTATATTGATTAGACATGCATAAAAGATGTTTCTAATGTGTTTCATTGTACCAGTCAAAGTTTCAGATGCTGCAATCTCAGCAAAGGAATGACCAGGTTAATGTTTTTGGTGCAGGTTAACATTTTTGGTGCAGTTTTTGGTGTAGGTGTCATTTCAGAGTAACTATAAGCCCTATGTTGACCAAACTTACATGGATGGTACATATTAGGATGCATACTACCAGACTTGCTTCGGATGCTGAATCTGACCTACATTTTCCGGTTGAGTGAACAGGTTAAAGTTTTTGGTGCAGATTTCATTTCGAAGATACTATGAGCCCTGTAATGACCAAACTTGCATGGATGGTACATCTTAGGGTGCATTCTACTAGACTTGCTTCGGATGCTGAATCTGACCTACATTTTCCGGTTGAGTGAACAGGTTAAAGTTTTTGGTGCAGGTTTCATTTCCAGGTTTCTATGAGACATATAATGACCAAACTTGCATGGATGGTACATCTTAGGATGCATATTACAAGACTTGCTTCGGATGCTGAATCTGACCTACATTTTCCAGTTGAGTGAACAGGTTAAAGTTTTTGGTGCAGGTTTCATTTCCAGGTTTCTATGAGACATATAATGACCAAACTTGCATGGATGGTACATCTTAGGATGCATATTACAAGACTTGCTTCGGATGCTGAATCTGACCTACATTTTCCGGTTGAGTGAACAGGTTAAAATTTTTGGTGCAGGTTTCATTTCCAAGGTACTATAAACCCTATAATGACTAAATTTGCCTGGATGGTACATCTTAGGATGCATACTACCAGACTTGCTTCGGATGCTGAATCCGACCTACATTTTCTGGACGAGTAAACAGGTTAAAGTTTATGGTGCAGGATTCATTTCTAAGTAACTTTGAGCCCTATAATGACCAAACTTGCATGGATGGTACATCTAAGGGTGCATTCTACTAGGCTGGCTTCAGAAGCTGAATCTGACCTACATTTTCCAGATTAGTGAAAAGGTTAGTTTTTTATACAGGTTTCATTTCCAAGTAACTTTGAGCTCTATGTTGAACAAACTTGCATGGATGATACATCTTAGGATGCATATTAATGGACTTGCTTCAGATGCTGAATTCGACATAGGTACATTTTCCAGATAATAGACCTCGTAAAAGTTATGGGTGCAGGTCTATCACCAAGAAACTATAAGGCTTATATAAACCAAAGTTGCACAAATGATGCATCAAGGGATGAAAACTCTCAATCTTGCTTCAGATGCTGGATTTTAATTACATTTTCATGATGAAGAACTAGTTTTAAGTTTTTATATAGGTCTGTTCCAAAGTATCAAAATTGCATAAATTTGGATGTACACTTTTTGTTGGTTAATTGTGTGACTTAATTTGCCTTACTTAAAGACAACATTCGTTGAGGTGAGCTCTGTAATCTCTGATTACCTATGTTTTTTAATTTTAATTTCTGAATTTTCCTTAACATAAAGATAATTTTTTTAATCACAGATATACTTTCCATTTCTGGTCAAAATTTCTGCTTTATCCATTGCTTAACAGCGTGTAAACATCGTAGGTAATGTCCTCGAATGTATTTTCAAACGAAGTAGCCAAAATCTCATTGTAAATGGCTACTGGAAGTGATATTTGAATACTAAACTACGAAACAAATGAGGTCGGAATTTTTTTTCCCGGATTGGTCTCCGCAACACCAACTTTTTATTTTATCAAAAATACAATAAAATCGGCAATGCGGCTACCTCAAAACAGATGCGCGCGGGCCTGAGAACCAAGATTTCAATTTTATATTAAATAAATACTTGGAGTAACATTATTTAAAGTTGAATACATATTACAACCAATTTCAGAGAATAAAAATTAAGAATTGACCAGTAGATATTATCATTTTATTGAGCAAATGGCTTTAAAAAGGTGTTAAACCTGCTTCAAAAAAAAAAAAAAAAAAAGCCTGCCTGTCGTATTGAATTCTGATTTTTTTGGCCTGAGAAACTATTGATTAATTTTTTTGGCCTAATTGGTCAATTTTTGGGATATTACATGTATTTGTTGTTTAAACACCATGCCATTACCAAGTCTGTCCTGCATTTCTTTGATTATTTTAATTAAGTCATTGATTAGTAAACTGATTATAATGTGAATCTTCCCCTCTCTATCCGTTATAATTACAATGTACTTATCAAATTGTTATACCCCACACAACAAGTTGCCTGAGGTATAATGTTTTTGACCAGTCCGTCAGTCAGTCTGTCAGTCCTGTTTTTTGTCAGTGCAACTCCTCATAAAACGCTGCACAGAATTTCATGAAACTTTGCAGATATTTAGGACACAATGTTTAGAAGTGCATATTAGCAAGAAATTCCAATTCCTTTATTTTTTCCGGTAATTTCCACACTTTTCGACTTAGATTTTTGGCTATATCTTGAATATAGAGATGAACAGTTTGTCAGCACAACTCCTCATAAACTGCTGCACACAATTTTGTCAAACTTTGCAGATACTTAGGACACAATATGTAAATGTGCATATTACCAGGAAATACCCATTCCTTTATTTTTTCCAGGAATTTCAGCACTTCAAGTTTTGGGGGAGCATGGGGTATGTGAGCTTGCTCTGTTACAACGCGAAATGTAATAACAACGCGAAATGTAATAAACCTGGATTAACACGATTTTTAGATTATTACATTTTGCGTTATTACATTTTGCGTCCAGATCAACGCAATATGTAATAACGTCCTTTTTCGTTGTTACATTTTGCGTTATTTTATTTTTTGCACTGAAGACAATGCAAAATGTAATAAACAATATGTAATAAAACAAAACATAATCAATTTATTTGACTGCGTTTAACAAAAAAGATCATAAAATTGATTCAAATATATACATGTAACCAACTTGGGAAACACGCTGTTAAAATATTTAGAACTAAAACAATGAGACCAACGTTAGGGCTTTTACGGACATGAATACATCTAAATGTATCGTTTTTCTGACTCAGATTTTAGTTATATTGAATACACTGTACTTATTTATACAGAATTAATTTAACTTTGATTGGCATATTTTTGATAGTCTTATTCAATTTCTAACCAATTACACATATTTAATTACCAAAGATTGACCATAGGTTCATTAAAAGCTCTTGATATGCATATTCAGCATGTATATATTGGTTAACAAATTAGAAGTGTATGTGTGTGTCAAGCGAGGAGGGGCAGGGATAGGGTGGGGTGTTTACCTCGTATGTTTATTATTGCATTATTGTGGACATGCAGAAACAATCCATTTTATTATAGGATGGAAAGAAAGAGAGAGAGATAGAATTTTGTTTTTACTTGTCTGCAATGCTAAAGATTTGCATGGAACAGTATGGTATCATTATTGACAATAAACGCCTTCCCGCTATAATTTACACCTGCCAGTACAAATGAATAGTTTTATTTGGATTCATTGCATTTGTCTATAAAAAAAACAAAAGCACACTGGTCAATACCCCCAAACAACCCTGCCCACAGATGCACGTTTCTAATTTACAACACCTATAATTTGAAAACATTTATTTACTAGCAACTGATTTTAAATACATGTAGCTAATTAAATCAAAATATTATAAAATTTATTAACTGTATGAAATTGTGTATATCTATTTTTTAGCTCTACTGGTCAGAGACCAGAAGAGCTTATGCGATAGTAATGCGTCCGTCGTCCGTCCGTCCGTCTGTCTGTCTGTCCGTCTGTCTGTCTGTAAACAATTTTTCAAAATGCTACTCCTCCTACAGTTTTGGTCTGATTTCAATATAACTTGGCACACAAGAAGACTACACTAAGATACACAATTCTGTGTATCGGTTTTTGATTTCGATGAACGGTGTTGCCATGGTTACTAAAAATAGAAATTTCTGTGAAATTCTTTCAAAATGCTACTCCTCCTACAGTTTTAGTCTGATTTCAATATAACTTGGCACACAAGTAGACTACACTAGGATACATAATTCTGTGTATCGGTTTTTGATTTCGATGAACGGTGTTGCCGTGGTTACTAAAAATAGAAATTTCTGTGAAATTCTTTCAAAATGCTACTCCTTCTACAGTTTTAGTCTGATTTCAATATAACTTGGCACACAAGTAGACTACAATAAGATACATAATTCTGTATATCAGTTTTTGATTTCAATGAACGGTGTTGCCGTGGTTACTAAAAATAGAAAATTCTGTGAAATTCTTTCAAAATGCTACTCCTCCTACAGTTTTAGTCTGATTTCTATATAATTTGGCACACAAGTAGACTACACTAAGATACACAATTCTGAGTATCGGTTTTTGATTTCGATGAATGGTGTTGCCGTGGTTACTAAAAATAGAAATTTCTGTGAAATTCTTTCAAAATGCTACTCCTTCTACAGTTTTAGTCTGATTTCAATATAACTTGGCACACAAGTAGACTACAATAAGATACATAATTCTGTGTATCAGTTTTTGATTTCGATGAACGGTGTTGCCGTGGTTACTAAAAATAGAAATTTCTGTGAAATTCTTTCAAAATGCTACTCCAAATACAATTTTAGTCTGATTATAATATAAATGTGGCATGCAAGTAGACTGCACTAAGAACATAAAGAGACTTAATCAAGGATCATTATTCTATTTATTGCTGTTGAAAAGTTTCAATTTCCAACTGCTTAAGTACTTTTCTCTTCCTTTGCTATAAGTACAAACCAGTAGAGCTTCAGTCTCGACAGAGACTTCTGGTTTCCTTTTGTTTTATTTTCTTTTCATCGGCCACTACACTATTGAAAATAGTAGTCAATCTGGCTGACGAAAAAAGTGTGTTATTACATTTTGCGTTCCTGCCTTTTTCTTAAACTCGACGCAAAATGTAACAACGCAAAATGTAATAATCCAAAAATTGTGTTATTACATTTTGCGTTATTACATTTTGCATTGATCTCGACGCAAAATGTAATAACGCGAAATGTAATAATCCTCAAAAGTGTGTTGTTACATTTTGCATTATTACATTCTGCATTGATTTCAACGCAAAATGTAATAACGCAAAATGTAATAATCCAGGTTTATTACATTTTGCGTTGTTATTACATTTCGCATTGTAACATTGCTCACTTTTTCTTTCATTTTATAAAAAAAAAAACAACATTGTAAATTAAGCCAGAGTTTAGACTTCATATTGAATATAGTGAAAACGCAGAATGAGTTGGACATTTCTTCTGATTTTTTAAAAAATGTATCTGAGACTTGCATGTCTTATGGGTTCTTGTATAATATAAACAGTGTTCTGATAAATATGAACATATTATTTCTACTTGTAACATCTTCTTAACCTTGTTTATTTAAGGAGAGCTTACAATGTTGAAAAGTGCACAAAAGTTTTGATTCGATTAACCGATTAATCGGTCAGAAGGTCATGCGGATAACCGATTGGCAATTCTGTATTCGATTGCCATCCCTAGATTTTACAATATATTTATGTATATGAAATGAATTAATCTTTAAGTTTTATTAACTACTTTATTGTAGCAATTTTAAAGTACATGAACGTTACAGCATGAGCAGTTATGATTTAATTATTTAAAAAATAAAAGTACTTGTATGTTTCAGACTGTTAACAAATGCTTATAATTTAAATTATACATATCAAAAATAAAAGTACTTTTATGTTTCAGAGCCAACAGTTATAACCTGTATACCAAGCGCCGTTTGGAGGAAACGCCCAGGCCAACATTCAAGGAGATCGCAGAAGGGTGGAAGACGCTATCAGAGGGGGAGAAACAGGCATTTGCTCTGGAGGCAGAGAAGGTAAGATCAGGGCTGTCGTAAAACAGAGAAGGTAAAATCAGGGCTGTCGTAAAACAGAGATGGTAAAATCAGGGCTGTCGTAAAACAGAGATGGTAAAATCAGGGCTGTCATAAAACAGAGATGGTAAAATCAGGGCTGTCATAAAACAGAGAAGGTAAGATCAGGGTGTAGTAAAACAGAGAAGGTAAAATCAGGGTGTAGTAAAACAGAGAAGGTAAAATCAGGGCTGTCATAAAACAGAGAAGGTAAAATCAGGGCTGTCGTAAAACAGAGAAGGTAAGATCAGGGCTGTCGTAAAACAGAGAAGGTAAAATCAGGGCTGTCGTAAAACAGAGAAGGTAAAATCAGGGCTGTCGTAAAACAGAGAAGGTAAAATCAGGGCTGTCGTAAAACAGAGAAGGTAAAATCAGGGCTGTCGTAAAACAGAGAAGGTAAAATCAGGGCTGTCGTAAAACAGAGAAGGTAAAATCAGGGCTGTCGTAAAACAGAGAAGGTAAAATCAGGGCTGTCGTAAAACAGAGAAGGTAAAACAGAGAAGGTAAAATCAGAGAAGATAAAATTAGGGCTGTCGTAAAACAGAGAAGGTAAAATCAGGGCTGTCATAATACAGAGAAGGTAAAACAGAGAAGGTAAAATCAGGGCTGTCGTAACACAGAGAAGGTAAAATCAGGGCTGTCGTAAAACAGAGAAGGTAAGATCAGGGCTGTCGTAAAACAGAGAAGGTAAAATCAGGGCTGTCGTAAAACAGAGAAGATAAAATCAGGGCTGTCGTAAAACAGAGAAGGTAAAATCAGGGCTGTCGTAAAACAGAAAGTAAAATCAGAGCTGTCGTAAAACAGAGAAGGTAAAATCAGAGCTGTTGTAAAACAGAGAAGGTAAAGTCAGGGCTGTCGTAATACAGAGAAGGTAAAACAGAGAAGGTAAAATCAGAGAAGATAAAATTAGGGCTGTCGTAAAACAGAGAAGGTAAAATCAGGGCTGTCGTAATACAGAGAAGGTAAAACAGAGAAGGTAAAATCAGGGCTGTCGTAACACAGAGAAGGTAAAATCAGGGCTGTCGTAAAACAGAGAAGGTAAAATCAGGGCTGTCATAAAACAGAGAAGGTAAAGTCAGGGCTGTCGTAAAACAGAGAAGGTAAAATCAGGGCTGTCATAAAACAGAGAAGGTAAAGTCAGGGCTGTCGTAAAACAGAGAAGGTAAAATCAGGGCTGTCGTAAAACAGAGAAGGTAAAATCAGGGCTGTCGTAAAACAGAGAAGGTAAAATCAGGGCTGTCGTAAAACAGAGAAGGTAAAATCAGGGCTGTCATAAAACAGAGAAGGTAAAATCAGGGCTGTCGTAATACAGAGAAGGTAAAATCAGAGCTGTTGTAAAACAGAGAAGGTAAAATCAGAGAAGATAAAATTAGGGCTGTCGTAAAACACAGAAGGTAAAATCAGGGCTGTCGTAAAACACAGAAGGTAAAATCAGGGCTGTCGTAAAACAGAGAAGGTAAAATCAGGGCTGTCGTAAAACAGAGAAGACAAAATCAGGGCTGTCATAAAACAGAGAAGGTAAAATCTGGGCTGTCGTAAAACAGAGAAGGTAAAATCAGGGCTGTCGTAAAACAGAGAAGGTAAAATCAGGACTGTCTTAAAACAGAGAAGATAAAATTAGGGCTGTCGTAAAACAGAGAAGGTAAAATCAGGGCTGTTGTAAAACAGAGAAGGTAAAATCAGAGAAGATAAAATTAGGGCTGTCGTAAAACACAGAAGGTAAAATCAGAGCTGTCGTAAAACAGAGAAGGTAAAATCAGGGCTGTCGTAAAACAGAGAAGGTAAAATCAGGGCTGTCGTAAAACAGAGAAGGTAAAATCAGGGCTGTCGTAAAACAGAGAAGGTAAAGTCAGGGCTGTCGTAAAACAGAGAAGGTAAAATCAGGGCTGTTATAAAACAGAGAAGGTAAAGTCAGGGCTGTCGTAAAACAGAGAAGGTAAAATCAGGGCTGTCATAAAACAGAGAAGGTAAAATCAGGGCTGTCGTAAAACAGAGAAGGTAAAATCAGGGCTGTCGTAAAACAGAGAAGGTAAAATCAGGGCTGTCATAAAACAGAGAAGGTAAAATCAGAGAAGATAAAATTAGGGCTGTCGTAAAACAGAGAAGGTAAAATCAGGGCTGTCGTAATACAGAGAAGGTAAAATCAGAGCTGTCGTAAAGCAGAGAAGGTAAAATCAGGGCTGTCGTAAAACAGAGAAGGTAAAAATCAGGGCTGTCGTAAAACAGAGAAGGTAAAATCAGAGAAGATAAAATTAGGGCTGTCGTAAAACAGAGAAGGTAAAATCAGGGCTGTCATAATACAGAGAAGGTAAAATCAGGGCTGTCGTAAAACAGAGAAGGTAAAATCAGGGCTGTCATAAAACAGAGAAGGTAAAATCAGAGAAGATAAAATTAGGGCTGTCGTAAAACAGAGAAGGTAAAATCAGGGCTGTCGTAATACAGAGAAGGTAAAATCAGAGCTGTCGTAAAGCAGAGAAGGTAAAACCAGGGCTGTCGTAAAACAGAGAAGGTAAAATCAGGGCTATCGTAAAACAGAGAAGGTAAAATCAGAGAAGATAAAATTAGGGCTGTCGTAAAACAGAGAAGATAAAATTAGGGCTGTCGTAAAACAGAGAAGGTAAAATCAGGGCTGTCGTAAAACAGAGAAGGTAAAATCAGGGCTGTTGTAAAACAGAGAAGGTAAAATCAGAGAAGATAAAATTAGGGCTGTTGTAAAACAGAGAAGGTAAATTCAGGGCTGTCGTAATACAGAGAAGGTAAAATCAGAGCTGTCGTAAAACAGAGAAGGTAAAATCAGGGCTGTCGTAAAACAGAGAAGGTAAAATCAGGGCTGTCGTAAAACAGAGAAGGTAAAATCAGGGCTGCCGTAAAACAGAGAAGGTAAATCAGAGAAGATAAAATTAGGCCTGTCGTAAAACAGAGAAGGTAAAAATCAGGGCTGTCGTAAAACAGAGAAGGTAAAATCAGGGCTGTAGTAAAACAGAGAAAGTAAAATCAGGGCTGTCTTAAAACATACACAGCTTATATTGTGGTGTACTAACCAGTCAATATCTACATCCTTTGAAAATACAGTGTATTAATTGTACATCAAGTGAAGCATTTATCATCTTTGTGAAACTTAATATTCTACAGAGGTAGAAAATATCCAAATAACAAACATTTCTACTATTTATTTATAGAATGTTTTGATATTTGTCTACACTGGTTTCATTTATTCCAGCTGAACCAGGAGGCAGAGAGAAACTTGGAGAGGTTCCTGAAAACTCTGCCTCCAGAGAAAAAACAACAGTTTTTATCTGCCAAGAGTGTTAAATCAGCTAAAAAAGCCATCTCTGAGGTAATATTACCAGCAGCAGTAAAATGTAGGAGTGGTGTGGCAGCAGCAGTTGCATACACAAGTCATTTGTCAATTTTATAGCATTTTTATATCACTTCAACAAAGTTTGGGAAGCTTATGTGATACCCTTGGCGTCGGCGTCGGCATCCCAGGTTAAGGTTTTTGGGGCATTTTTCTTTTTATGTACTTTTGTGGCCTATTTTTATCAGACATGCATGGAAGATGCTTCTAGTGTGTTTTATGGTACCAGACATGGTTCAGATACTCTAAATTTCAGCAAAGGAATGACCAAGTTAATGTTTCTGTAGCAGATAAACATTTTTGGTGCAGTTTTTGTGTAGGTCTCACTTCCAAGTAACTATGAGCCCTATGATGACCTAAGTTGCATGGATGATACACTTCCAGGCGTATTGCTTCAGATGCTGGATCTGATCCTCATTTTCCAGACGAACAAGCAGGTTAATGTTTTTTTGGTGCATGTCTCACTTGCAGGGGTGTTACATCTAAGGATGCATACTACCAGGCTTGCTTCAGATGCTGTATCTAATGTAAATTTTACAGATGTGTGAACAGGTTCAAGTTTTTGGTGCAGATGTGATTTCCCAGGGAATTATAAGCCTTATAATGACCAGGCTTGCTTCAGATGCTGGATCTAATTTACATTTTTCGGATGAGTGAACAGGTTAAAGATTTTTCTACAGGTTTCATTTCCCAAGTAAATATAAACAGTATGTTGACAAAACTTGCATGGGTGATACATCTAAGGATGCATACTACCAGGCTTGCTTCAGATGCTGGATCTGACTTCAATTTTACAGATGAGTGAACAGGTCAAAGTTTTATGATCCTAAAGCTAATGATCCTGACTGACTTTGTTGAGGGTTTTTTCTGTTTTCTATCTTGATAAAAACAAAACAAAACAAAACAATACCATAAATATCTTCATTGTAATTGAGAAGAGCTTTTTTTTTTATTTTCAGTTTGATGATGCTCCAAAGATACACCAGTAAGTGTACACATCTCTTGATTTAAATCAGGTTTTCTTGTTACATCATTGTGAATTAAAATTTGATCATCTCTGACATCTGATAGAAATTAATCAGGATAAAAACTAGTGAGTAAATTTATATCTTCTGTGTTGCAGAGCAAATGGCTATAATATTTTCACCAAAGCAAATAGAGACGAAGACCCGAAAATAAGTTTTAAAGAAATTGCGGAAAAGTGGAAACAGCTTTCAGAGGGAGAACGGAAAACATATACAGAGGAAGCTAAGAAGGTAATCAAGCTAGCTCATAAAATCAGAGCGAGAATGGCAGAAATAAACAGAGGAAGCCAAGAAGGTAATGAATCTTACTTATTAAATCAGAGTCAGAATGGCAGAAATATACAGAGGAAGACAAGAAAGTAAACAAGCTAGCTCGTTCAATCTTTTGTAACATACAGGTATTGCTATTGCATGTGATGAGGATTCATGAGCACTATACGTTACAGACCAATAATTTGACTTCATCAAGTTTGGTTTATGTATTGGGATTAAGATCTACTTGTATTGTTTGTTTTGTTTTTTTTTTAGGTCAATGAGCAGTCCAGACTGGAATTCGAAACATACAGACAAAATCTGACACCAGAGAAGCAGGCCAGATTCAACAAAGAGTTTGAGGTAAGACTGTAGGGTAAAAGACTGATAGGGACACAAGCTGTAACTGATAAAGATACAAGCTGTCAATGATGAGGACACAAGCTGTTACTGATAGGGACACAAGCTGTTAGTGATAGAGACAAGCTTTTACTGATAGGGACACAAGCTGTTACTGATAGAGACACAGGCTATTAATGATAGGGAAATAAGCTGTTACTGATAGGTACACAAGCTGTTACTGATAGGGACACAAGCTGTTACTGATGGAGACACAAGCTGTCACTGATAGGGACACAAGCTGTTACTAATAGGGACACAAGCTGTTACTAATAGAGACACAAGCTGTTACTGATAGGGGCACAAGCTGTTACTCTGTTACTGATAGGGACACAATCTGTTACTGATAAAGACACAAGCTGTTACTGATAGGGACACAAGCTGTTACTGATAGGGACACAACCTATTACTGATCGGGGCACTAGCTATTACTGATAGGGGAACAAGCTGTTACTGATAAAGACACAGTATGTTACTGATAAAGACACAATATGTTACTGATAGGTACACAAGCTGTTACTGATAGGGACACAAGCTGTTACTGATAGGGACACAAGCTGTTACTGATAGGAACACAAGCTGTTACTGATAGGTACACAAGCTGTTACTGATAGAGACACAAGCTGTTACTGATAGGGACACAAGCTGTTAAAAATTATTATTTAAACAGCACACAAAATGTTGTATCCATTGGGATGTCAATGAGTAAGGCAATCCTAGGGTGAGTTGTTTTCAGGGGATAGAGGTTGCAATGTCTGTACCCTTATACATTCAGTGTGATAGATTAAAGAATAGAAAACATTCAGATGAATTATAAGGTCTTTGAACTTTGATCATATTCATCTTAACCTACTGTGAAATCACAAATTTTCGTGAAGGTCTAAATTTTGTTGTTTTTGAGGTATGATGAGACCAACGAATTCATGTCCATCACGGAATGTAAAATCTTACATACAAGGTAATCATTAATTTTTGATCCACGAAATCAAATCCCCACAAACCAAGAGATTTTCTCCAAACCACAAAAATTTGACCCCACGAATATATGTGATTTTAGAGTATATATATAAAGAGGGTAAGTGTATTACACACACTGATTCACCATATTCAGCAATCTGATGTATTCTATACTTTTTTTTTCATAAACAGAAAAACATCAAAAGAGTCAGTGAAAGTCAGAGGCCTAAGATTCCCAAGCCAAAGCCACCCCCCAAACTTAAAGAGAGGGAATTAAAGAAGGCCGAGATTCAGTACATGAAGGAGGAGAAGGCAGAGGCAGTGAGAGAGAACCCAGACACGGATGAGGACGATATTATGTTAAGATTGTCTGAGGCATTCCGCTCCCTACCGTATAAAGAACAGGTGAGTGTGAGGCATTCTGTAGCTTATAATACTAAGAACAGATGAGTGTGAGGCGTTCTGTAGCTTATAATACTAAGAACAGGTGAGTGTGAGGTGTTCTGTAGCTTATAATACAAAGAACAGGTGAGTGTGAGGCGTTCTGTAGCTTAAAATACAAAGAACAGGTGAGTGTGAGGCATTCTGTAGCTTATAATACTAAGAACAGGTGAGTGTGAGGCATTCTGTAGCTTATAATACAAAGAACAGGTGAGTGTGAGGTGTTCTATAGCTTATAATACAAAGAAGAGGTGAGTGTGAGGCGTTCCGCTCCCTTCCATACAAAGAACAGGTGAGTGTGAGGTGTTCTGTAGCTTATAATACAAAGAACAGGTGAGAGTGAGGTGTTCTGTAGCTTATAATACAAAGAACAGGTGAGTGTGAGGTGTTCTATAGCTTATAATACAAAGAACAGGTGAGTGTGAGGCGTTCCGCTCCCTACCGTACAAAGAACATGTGAGTGTGAGGTGTTCTGTAGCTTATAATACAAAGAACAGGTGAGAGTGAGGTGTTCTGTAGCTTATAATACAAAGAACAGGTGAGTGTGAGGTGTTCTATAGCTTATAATACAAAGAACAGGTGAGTGTGAGGCGTTCCGCTCCCTACCGTACAAAGAACATGTGAGTGTGAGGTGTTCTGTAGCTTATAATACTAAGAACAGGTGAGTGTGAGGTGTTCTATAGCTTATAATACAAAGAACAGGTGAGTGTGAGGTGTTCTATAGCTTATAATACAAAGAACAGGTGAGTGTGAGGCGTTCTGTAGCTTATAATACAAAGAACAGGTGAGTGTGAGGCGTTCTGTAGCTTATAATACAAAGAACAGGTGAGTGTGAGGCGTTCCACTCCCTACCGTACAAAGAACATGTGAGTGTGAACTTATAATACTAAGAACAGGTGAGTGTGAGGTGTTCTATAGCTTATAATACAAAGAACAGGTGAGTGTGAGGTGTTCTATAGCTTATAATACAAAGAACAGGTGAGTGTGAGGCGTTCCGCTCCCTACCGTACAAAGAACAGGTGAGTGTGAGGTGTTCTATAGCTTATAATACAAAGAACAGGTGAGTGTGAGGTGTTCTATAGCTTATAATACAAAGAACAGGTGAGTGTGAGGTGTTCCGCTCCCTTCCATACAAAGAACAGGTGAGTGTGAGGTGTTCTGTAGCTTATAATACAAAGAACAGGTGAGTGTGAGGCCTTTTGCTCCCTACCGTACAAAGAACAGGAGAGTGTGAGGTGTTCTGTAGCTTATATTACAAAGAACAGGTGAGTGTGTGAGGCGTTCTGTAGCTTATAATACAAAGAACAGGTGAGTGTGAGGTGTTCCGCTCCCTTCCATACAGAGTACAGGTGAGTGTGAGGTGTTCTATAGCTTATAATACAAAGAACAGGTGAGTGTGAGGTGTTCTGTAGCTTATAATACTAAGAACAGGTGAGTGTGAGGTGTTCTATAGCTTATAATACAAAGAACAGGTGAGTGTGAGGTGTTCTATAGCTTATAATACAAAGAACAGGTGAGTGTGAGGCGTTCCGCTCCCTTCCATACAAAGAACAGGTGAGTGTGAGGTGTTCCGCTCCCTTCCATACAAAGAACAGGTGAGTGTGAGGTGTTCTATAGCTTATAATACAAAGAACAGGTGAGTGTGAGGTGTTCTGTAGCTTATAATACTAAGAACAGGTGAGTGTGAGGCGTTCTGTAGCTTATAATACAAAGAACAGGTGAGTGTGAGGCGTTCTGTAGCTTATATTACAAAGAACAGGTGAGTGTGTGAGGCGTTCTGTAGCTTATATTACAAAGAACAGGTGAGTGTGTGAGGTGTTCTGTAGCTTATATTACAAAGAACAGGTGAGTGTGAGGTGTTCTGTAGCTTATAATACAAAGAACAGGTGAGTGTGAGGCGTTCTGTAGCTTTTATTACAAAGAACATTTACAGCTAAAGTAGTCTCAAAAAGTTTCAAAATAAGGTGTTAGGTCCACTCATTCTTTCTCCTGATATTATCTCGCCAGACTGTCTGTGTTCAGTTTAAACTCTGATCAGATTCAGCCCCTGTATCCCCGTGCCATAAGAATATGAAAAGACATGACTACCACTGTCTCAAATTGCTCATTGTTCATTGCAGGCAGAGTATCTCAGAAAATATGAGGCGGAAGCCAATGAGCAGAAGAAAATTACTGAGTTTTAGTAAGTATACATGTTATTATTTAATGTAAGTAATCTAAGGTTCTTAGATGTGTCCTGTGTAAAGCTCTAACAACCAGTTGATAAATCTATAATGTAATATTAGTTATAATAAATGCCTACACTACAGAAAATGTTTATACATCTAATATTTATATGCTAAGGAATGGAAAAAACATGGAAATTTTGAATAAGGTTAAGATGCTTTTCTTGCATTCTAAAAGGTTTATGATAATAGGACAATATTTTAAGGGTGTATCATGTGGGCCCTTTATTATCTGATTTTATGCCGTATATTTTACTTTTATTGACTTTTTCCTTTCATTTTTTGGCAGCAAGAGTAAGCACATTGACTCTCCAAACCCACCCAAGGTACTGATTTAAAAAAAATGGAAAAATATATTTACCATGTTTACTCTTTTATTAAATATATTTACCATTTTTACTCTTTTATCAAAGGATATGCTTATCAAACTTTGTCTTGGCAGTATCCTTTTTTTTTTTCAATAAAGTTCTTCTTTCATTAATCAATAGATTTACTAAGTTATCACAAATAAAATGCAATGAGTATGTAAATTAAAATTATAAAAACTACATTTTAAAATTAAAGCAAACTGCAGAATTTCAATAAAAGATGCAACAAAAAATAGGAGGGTATTCAAGAGAAAAGGCATCAAAACTTTATTAAATAATTGAGAAAATGTATTTAAAAAAAAAAAAAAAAAAATTATTAAAAAAAATTATTTGTACAAAGGTTAAAGCATGATTGTTCTTTTACCAGGAAAAGAAGCCTCATTCCTCAGGGAAAGCACTCAAGTCAGATGACTTGTCAGTGAAGAAGATCGTCAGAGAGGAGAGTGATTCGAGTTCTAGTTCTGACGACTCCTCAGAGGAGGAAGAAGTCACCGCGAAAAAACTATCACAGACATCACCGAAAAAATCAACTCCAGCCAAAAAATCCATACTGATGTCACCTAGTGTTAAGGTAAGAATCGAATCAAGGCCACACCAGGCCTTAAAGTAAGAACAAGGGCTGCTAGCTTGAATGTTTGTGCTTGTTGCAAATTAAAAATACATGACATCACACTTAAATCTTCAACATTCAAATTTGTTAGCACAAACTTTATTCATTGGGCTTTAAGCGAAATAATGGTAAACTGACGTGTTTTAAAGTTCTGAGGACCCTAGCTTTTATCACTGTACCTAAAATTACAGTATTCTTTAAAAGTAAAGATTTATTGTTTCCATCACTGTATAGAATGGTTGTTGCGGCAGCGTTTTTCTTTATTTTGAATTTCTTACTATTAGATTTTTTCTTTAGATGAATCGGAGGAAATCAGAGAGCAGCAGTTCTGAGTCAGACTCCGAGTCTTCAGATGATGACAAAGACAAGAAGAAGAGGGAGATGTCACCAGTCCTCCCTGTTATTGTATGTATAGCTCGTAGAAAGGAACATTTAGTTTTTCCTCTTGACCAATCATAGATTTGCTAACATTTTCTTTGACCAACCAGATTGCATATTATAAAGCATGTGTAACTGTGAATGTAAACATGGCAGATGCCAGTGCAGTTCCAAAGAGACTGAACTTCCTTCTTTAGTATATACAGTAGTTGAGTATTATTGTTTAGTAACATTGTTGTTCATTTTTAGCTCACCTCGACGAGTCGAGATGAGCTTATGCTATATCCCTGGCGTTGGCGTCGGCGTTCCAGGTTAAGTTTTAGGAGCAAGTCCATACCCAAGTAACTATAAGCCCTACCTGAACCAAACTTGCATGGATGATGCATCTAGGGGTGGACACTACCAGACTTGCTTCGTATGCTGGATCTGACCTATATTTTCATTCCCAAGTAACTATAAGCCCTACCTGAACCAAACTTGCATGGATGATGCATCTAGGGATGGACACTACCAGACTTGCTTCGGATGCTGGATCTGATCTATATTTTCCATACAAGAAACCAGGTTAAAGTTTTGGGTACAGATCAATCCCAATGAACTTGAAGTCCTTGTTTACACTATACATGTTTTTCATGCTACACGCGTAGAAATGTGTATATGCCATGTAAGGGGTTAAACACAACTTGCAAGAATATTGTTGTTGGGATAAATACTAAAAATTAAGAAAATATGATGTGAGATTTGCATTACTTACACTGATAACATTTGTCGAGGTGAGCTTCATAATCTTTGATTACCTATGCTTAAACAATTGTTAAGCTGTTACAAAATAATTATAATGTTTTGTTACACATGAGTATTAATATTGGATGCTGACAAGAGCTAAGGTATCAAACATTTTGTAAAATCCCTGCTTGAAGTTTGTTAGGTGCAACATGTAGCAACTAATAATTAGATAGGTGCTATTGCCCTTTAGACAGGTGCTATATAAAGCTTTACTTATACAACCCTTTTATCTAATTTCAGAAGCAGAGTCCACGACAACCAAGCAGCCCAGCAAATAGACAACCCAGCAGCCCAAGGAAGAGGAAACCTTCTACGTCCTCCTCTTCCTCCTCTTCTTCTTCTTCCAGTGAGGAGGATGAGGGAAGTAAAACAGTTGTGAAGGTAACACAGACATGTTTAATCAAAGTTTTCAGATTTAACAAAAATTTCAAAAGATTTCTTAAAGTTAAGATATGACATTAAATATATTAACGAAAAAACTGCCCCCTATTAGCAATTATAGAAGTATCTGGGGCGGTTAATAGGGATTTTACAGAATAAAGCCTTTATCTATATGACATGTTTATCTAATATCAGGGGAAGAGTCCACAAAAGCCCAGCACACCCAGGAAGAGGAAACCTTTTTCTTCTTCCAGTGAGGAGGATAAGGGAAACGAAACAGTTGTCAAGGTAACCAGACATGTTTAATCAAGGTTTTCAGACTTTACAAAAATTTCATTGAAGACCTGAGCAGACATATACAGTGGAGCCTCATTTATCCGGACGCTTTGGTTCCTAATCAATTTGTCCGGGTATGTGAAGCATCCGGATATCTGAATTACCAGTTAATCAAGACAATATATTAAGTTTTAAAAATTCCGTTCCCATGAAAAGTCGTCCGGATACTGAAGCATCTGGATATCTGAAGGTCCACTGTACTTAAGCTACATTGTCTATTGGACAGGTGCTATACCGGAAAATTCCTATTAAACACCTTCTAGGTCTTTTTCTATTGTCAGGAAATAAGGTCCCCATGTACAGTGAATAAAATCATCTAGCATTGAAAGTCCGCCATAATTTGACGAAAGTGAAAATGAAACTTGGTTATTGAGTAACTTGGTTATTGAGTAACTCATGCTTGAAGTATTCCTGAAAGTTTAAGATTTTTATAACAACCTTATCATAATGTATTTTTGAAAGTGAAAATTACCTACAAAATTCGTTCTCCTTATTTTATTCTATATTTATTATATATTAGGTATAAAGCCTTTATCTACCGGTATATGACACATTTATCAAATATCATGGGCAGAATATAGAGATTTTAAGGTATAAAGCCTTTATCTATATGACACGTTTATCTAATATCATGGGCAGAATATAGAGATTTTAAGGTATAAAGCCATTATCTATATGACACGTTTATCTAATATCAGGTGAATAGTCCACAAAAACCCAGCACACCCAGGAAGAGGAAACACTCTTCTTCCTCCTCCTCTTCTTCTTCCAGTGAGGAGGAAGAGGGAAATAAAACTGTTGTCAAGGTAACCAGACATGTTTAATCAAGGATTTCAGAATTACGAAAATTTTGTAAAAGACCAAGCCTACAAGTACATGTTAAGTGTGTAGGAAAAGAAGTACCGTAATTTTTGGGTTATAGGTCGATGGGGTATATAGGTCGAAAGGCTCATTTTCAGCCTTAATTTTTGAAAAATTCTAAGATAGGACGAACTTACTATATAGGACGAGGCTTTGTTTCCCGTTTTCTAAAGATTCTTACGCAGATACAACGTATCAGAACAGGTAAACCCCTAGAATTACCGGGGTTATTCCGTGACATAAACGTATCAAGAAATTAAACAGGTATTTTAATGAGTACAGAATTTAAATAAAGTTTTTTTTTTAAAAAAGTAGCTTAAACTTCTTTGAATTGTGTTACTACTTATCTTTTTCCAACTTGCCTGTTCAATGCCTCCGTAGTTTCACACCGTTGTTATAATAAATCAAAGGCATAAATAACACGTAAGTACATTATTATTTTACAGCTATAATATTCGGGAAATACCCGAGACCAAAGAATAGTAATTCCGATTTCAGAACAACTTCGACACATTCCTGTTTACTTTATTCAGACATTATTTACCGGTGGACGACAAATACTTCGATGTCCGCCATTTTTATTTTTCTTCTCCAGGGATTCGCTAAAACACGCAAATGACCATTGAATGTATATATCAAGCAACAGTAAAGAATTGAAATCATATTAACACTCTAATAAGTTTAATTTATAAATTTAATTGAGAGTACATTCAGAATTTGACTGTCAACATGAATTTCACGGCTTTGTTTGTTCAATGATGTGTAACACTAATACCCTATAATGGCACGTGGGTTTGTTATAATCATGCCCCGCAGGCATTTATACCAACTGAACACAGGTGTTACACCTTTGTGTACACAGTGTAAATCCCTTTATCTTTCAGACAATTAAATTCTGTTAGAAGCCAATCTTTGCATGCCGGTAATTCAATGTAAATTATATTTCTGTGACCCGTATTTATTGCTAATTCTTTGCTTAAGACAATAAAAAAATATTTTTAATATACTATTTCAATTTATCGCTACTAATAAATGGTAAAAACACTACAGTTGTGATCTTGAAAATTTTTCCGTATTTTAAATTTTGATACGGTTGCGGTTTTACTTTTAGTAAACGGTAGCGACTTCCTAACTTCACAAGATGTATACCGCATGATGTTAATGGATAATACGCTGAGGAATTATTTAACAGGTCCAGGAAAATCACTATATTTACCTATATAGCTAAATCTACCTATATAGCTTTATTTACCTATAAAAAAGCTATTTTAGAGTAAATTTTTGTTTTATAAAATGCAGACAAAAAGTCGCATTATGAGGCAGTATTAGTTTTCAACTTTAAAATGGACTGAAAACAATTCACCAAAGACCCACTCCTAAAAATGTTTCTCCTATTGTGCAATTGCAATCAAAGATCTAAAAGTTTTGGGGCTATGTGTAACAGTTAAACTGTGATTAAGCAGCTACTTTAACAAAGAAAAGCAGTTTTGGTCAACAAGATAATTGATTGGTAATAATTCAGCACAATGCAAGGTAATCACACTTAGTCATGCCTCACCGCACTTCCAGTGAGCCTTGAGTGAGGGACAGCTATCCAAACAATAGAAATGCATTTTTTGGCTAAAAAGTGTTTGAGGCAACGTTTTTCCTATCTATGCCCTAGGTTGTTTTTATCAAACCTTGTTAAAAAAATATCAGCCATTATTTTCATGCGACTTTTTGTCTGCTTTTCACAAAATAGAAACTTATTCTAAAATAGCTAAATAAAGCTATATTTTATAGGTAAATAAAGCTATATAGGTAGATTTAGCTATATAGGTAAATATAGTGATTTTCCTGGACCTGTTTAATAGATGAAGCAATGTTGTTTTCTTTTGTCATCAACGGATAATTAATGGAATTTATTTTGTAAGAAAGCTATAGAATAAATATTTTATTGTTTACCTGGGCATTAATTTTTCTGCGTAAAATAATGAAAAAAGTTATGAAAGTGGCACAGATTTGCTTTGAAATTGACGTAAATTTTATTGATTTTGGGGCATTTTTCGTAAACTTGAGCCTTAGAAAGGTCGAATTCGTATATTGGGCGACCCCAGCGGTTCTGAGAAAAAAAGTATCGACCTATAACCCGAAAATTACGGTATATTGATTTAAAAGAGGATAAATAGTCATTTGTATAATTCTTAGTTTTTAAGTAAATACACAATCTAGGGGCAACACAAACCAGTATTTATATTTCATTACCTCCCACTGCATATGTTGATCATTTTTCAGAAAAGTCCGAAGAAGATTGTATCACCTCGAAAGAAAATGTTCTCCTCTGTCTCTGAGGACGAAACTGACGACACCTCAGAGAACGACAAAAAGGATAAACAGGGCTCCCTGAAGGTAGATAACACTTCCAGTGTGAAGACTACCCCCTTCATCTAATCCTAATCCAAGGCTTGGGACTTTCAGAATTTTTATACCCCCCGCAAACGAAGTTTGGGGGGGTATATAGGAATCACCTTGTCCGTCTGTCCGTCTGTCTGTGCAAACGTGTCCGGTCCATATCTTTCTTATGGAGGGACATTAGAATCTACTACTCCACACAAAGATTGCCCATGACCTAAGGGTGTCATGACCTTGACCCAAGGTCATTTGGGGAAGTTCAAGGTCACTGGAAGAAAAAGTTCATAATTCGTGTCCGGTCCATATCTTTCTTAAGGATAAACTTGGTAGGTTTTCATTTCACACAAAGATTGCCCATGACCCAAGGGTATGTCATGACCTTGACCCAAGGTCATTTGGGGAAGTTCAAGGTCACAGGAAGAAAAAGTTCATAATTCTTTCCGGTCCATATCTTTTTTGTGGATAAACTTGGTAGGTTCTCATTTCACACAAAGATTGCCCATGACCCAAGGGTATGTCGTGACCTTGACCCAAGGTCATTTGGGGAATTTCAAGGTCACTGGAAGAAAAATTTCATAATTCATGTGTGATACATATCTTTATTATGGAAAAACTTACTTCTGAAAAAACCCGGCGGGGGGTATTTTGTCCCGTTTGGACAGTTCTAGTTTTTTCTACATGTATATTGGCCCCATATTTTGGAGATTTTTTTTTTTATTTTAAAGATCAAATCTGTTGCTGGTTTTAAATTTGTAAACAATTAATTTAATTCAATTGTAAAACATCTGCATAAAAATATCATTCAAAAAGTATTTTTTTTAAGTTTAATACATATTTTAGATTAAGGTGAGAAGAAAGTTATTCTTAAGGTTTCACTCTGTCAGTCCTTATTTGTAAATTTCTAAGATTACCCGCCGGGACATTTTTTTTCTTCACATAATGTTCCTGTATATATCAAGATAAAAATGTAGCCAATTGTAATCTGAATTGTTTGGAAAGTTTCTAACTCATACATTTGTAAAATTTGACTGAATAAATTTTGTAGAATTATCCTACATTGATTTCCATTGTACAGTAAATTTCATTCTTATTTCTTAAGAATTTTGGGACAGCTGTTTAGTTGGGTTTTTTTGTCTTGGTCCTCTCTTTATACTGAATTTCTCTCAATTCCAGTCTCCTTTTCCTCAGAAGATGAAAACAACAAGCAGCCTTAAGGCTCTCAAAAAGAAGAAGTCCAAGTCAAACTCTGGGAAGGGAATCCCCCAAACCTTATAGAATCATATGACACTGAGGCAGCCTCAATAAAGGAAGAGAAAGATCCTTAGAGAAACAAACATTGTGTGACTAATACCAGGGTTATGTGACACTGAAAACATTGTGTGACTAATACCAGGGTTATGTGACACTGAAAACATTGTGTGACTAATACCAGGGTTATGTGACACTGAAAACATTGTGTGACTAATACCAGGGTTATGTGACACTGAGGCAGCCTAGATGAAGGAGGGGAAGGACCCATAGAGAAACAAACATTGTGTGACTAGTACCGGGGTTATGTGACACTGAAAACATTGTGTGACTAATACCAGGGTTATGTGACACTGAAAACATTGTGTGACTAATACCAGGGTTATGTGACACTGAAAACATTGTGTGACTAATACCAGGGTTATGTGACACTGAAAACATTGTGTGACTAATACCAGGGTTATGTGACACTGAAAACATTGTGTGACTAATACCAGGGTTATGTGACACTGAGGCAACCTAGATGAAGGAGGGGAAGAACCCATAGAGAAACAAACACTGAGTGACTAGTACCAGGGTTATGTGACACTGAGGCAGCCTAGATGAAGGAGGGGAAGGACCCATAGAGAAACAAACACTGAGTGACTAGTACCAGGGTTATGTGACACTGAGCCAGCCTAGATAAAGGAGGGGACACATTGGGAGTGTAACAGTGAGGTCCACTTACAGACAAACTATCATGTCGGCTAGAATTAATACATGTATTTCAAATATATCTGTGACACATATATACATTCTGATATAAGATGCAATTTTAGCATTGCCTGTAGATTATTCCTTGGTTTTATATCTCCGTGTTTCATTTTATATAATCTGTTTGTTTGTCAAAGGAAAATTAAATTTCCTTTTATGTATTTTAATTTTTCCACATAGCAAAAATCAAAACACTTTTAAGTCATGTTCATAATTTACTATCTTGTAGATAAACCTTATTTTGGAGTAAATTTACCGTTTCTTAGATGATTAGGATTATATCGAGAGTGTTTATATATAATCATGATAATGCACAACATTGACATTTTTAAATAACTTTTTTTTTACTGATTTGGGTCTCTGTTAATTGCTGACAGAACAATGATGATGTGTTCAGATTATAAATGGCAGCTGGAGAGTGAATATTGTGTAATATATTGTAAATATTATATAGAAAGTTACAGATTTAGGTCACTCTGATCCTCAGATCACTACAGTATTGTAGGTAGAATTGTATGTAAACAGAGACCACAGTTGACACATTTATTGGGCTTTGATATTTTAGACAGATTTAGTACATGTACATGAAAATTTCCAGTGTAAGCAATATACAATTTTGTATAATTAATATATCTTTATATTATCACTTTTTGTATTCATATTTTTATTATCTATAATTAAGTAAGCTTTATGATTGAAGGATACATCCATTGTCATACTATCAAGATCATTATGCTGAACTCAGTATCAAGTGTAGCGAGATTCAGAGTTCTTCAGTGGAACATGAATGACTTTTACCTGTTGAATACAGTGAACAGATTTAGTGTTAGAAATGCAATATGTTCAATTGATTTTTAGCTCACCTCAACGAAGTTGGGGGGAGCTTATGTGATACCCTCGGCGTCGGCGTCCCAGGTTAAGGTTAAGTTTTTTGGAGCAGTTTTCTTTTTAATTACTTCTGAGTCCTATATTGATTAGACATGCATGGAATATGGTTCTAGTGTGTTTCATTGTACCAGACAGAGTTTCAGATGCTGCAATTTCAGCAAAGGAATGACCAGGTTAATGTTTTTGGAGCAGGTTAACATTTTTGGTGCAGTTTTTGGTGTAGGTTTCATTTCCAAGTAACTATAAGCCCTATGTTGACCAAACTTGCATGGATGATACATCTAAGGATGCATACTACCGGCCTTGCTACGGATGCTGAATCTAACCTACATTTTCCGGTTGAGTGAACAGGTTAAAGTTTTTGGTGCAGGTTTCATTTCCAAGTAACTATAAGCCCTATGTCGACCAAACTTGCATGGATGATACATCTAAGGATGCATACTACCGGGCTTGCTTCGGATGCTGAATCTGACCTACATTTTCCGGTTGAGTGAACAAGTTAAAGTTTTTGGTGCAGATTTCATTTCCAAGTAACTATAAGCCCTATGTTGACCAAACTTGCATGGATGATACATCTAAGGATGCATACTACTGGGCTTGCTACGGATGCTGAACCTGACCTACATTTTCCAGTTGAGCTAACAGGTTAATGTTTTTGGTGCAGGTTTCATTTGCAAGTAACTTTCATGCCCTATGTTGACCAAACTTGCATGGATGATACATCTAAGGATGCACACTACCAGGCTTGCTTCGGATGCTGAATCTGACCTGCATTTTCCGGTTGAGTGAACAGGTAAAAGTTTTTGGTGCAGGTTTCATTTCCAAGGAAGTATGAGTTCTTTAATGACCAATCTTGCATAGATGATACATCTAAGGATGCATACTACCAAGCTTGCTTCGGATGCTGAATCTGACCTACTTTTTGTGGATGAGTGAAAATGTTAGTTTTTGATGCATGTTTCATTTCCAATAAACTATGAGCCCTATAATGAGCAAACTTGCATGGATGATACATCTAAGGATGCACACTAATGGACTTGCTTCGGATGCTGAATTCGACATACATTTTTCAGATAATAGACAAGGTGAAAGTTATGGTTGCAGGTCTATTTCCAAAAAACTATAAGGCTTATATAACATTGTATAAACCAAACTTGCACAAATGCTGCATCAAGAGATGAAAACTCTCAAATTTGCTTCAGATGCTGGAATTTGATTATATTTTTTCATGAAGAAGAACTAGTTTAAGTTTTTTTTGTAGGTCTATTTCAAAGTATCAGATCAAAATTGCTTAAATTTTTCATTTTTGGAATGTATACTTTTTGTTGGTTAATTGTGTGACTTTGCCTTACTTAAAGACAACATTCGTTGAGGTGAGCTCTGTAATCTCTGATTACCTATGTTTTATTTTTAGGGATGCAATATGTTCAAATGATTTTTTATTATTTTTAAGGATATTTGGTCCCTATTTTGAGTTTTTGATTTTTTAAGAGAGAATTTCTTTAAAAATAAAAACCAAGTCCTATAGATACAGCCTTGAATTTTTTTATCATCAGGAAGAGAACTGGGTGGCTTAATCTGTTATAACAATTAATGGACAACAGATTTAAGAGTTCATCAGCTACTAGTATATAACCTATATATGCTATTTTAACTATGGACAACAGATTTTAGAGTCCATCAGTTATACACCCAATACTTATTTTCATGGAATTGAGGCAGATTTTATCACCCATGTGGTGCAGTGGTTAGAGCATCTGTCTTGGGGTTCAAAACCCACAGTGGGACATGGAGACCAGTTCTTTGGATGAGACCGTATAATTCGAGGTCCCGGTCGCAGTTCGTGCTGGCACGAAAAAGATCCGTCACTGCTCAATGGCTGTATGTGCCTAGTATAGGACAAAATTTGCAGCTCTCCACTGGCAAGTGGCGGCTTATACATATGACTGAAAAATTATGAAGAGGGACATTAAAGGTACTTGGACACATATTTGAAGTTAATATTTTCTGTATAATATCACGAATTATATATTTTAAAAGTATTTCACACAAAAATTAATTAAAAATCTTATTTCATTTAAAAGTTATTAAAACTTCAAATTTTTCTGGCGGGTTTGATTGACACATCCTTGCACTTTCACAAATTATAACTTTATTCTTAATTCTTAGGAAAAGTGGCAATCTTGTTGTGTATTAATGAGAAATATTAAAACTTTAATCCAGAAAAATAATTTTGTTCAGAGTAGAAATGTTAGAAAGCAAAACTCCTTCACAAGTATCGTCATTCCGAGCTAAGTGTTGTGTACAAAGTTTAGCAAATGGAGCGCACTCGTGTTATGTATACTATTGTTGATGTTTACGATTCACCTGGTGCGTTCAATCATCAAAGAGTGCTCACCACAACTGCACGGACTGACAGTATATTATGTGTTCGTTTTGCTTTTGAACATGTCTACTCTGAATTTTCTGGGTTATAGTTTTAATATTTTTCATTTATACACAATAAGACTTTATGCTACTTTTCTTAAGTATTAAGAATAAAATTAAAGTTTGTGAAAGTGCAAGGATGTGTCAATCAAACCCGCCAAAAAAATTGAAGTTTTAATAACTTTTAGATGAAATAAGATTTTTAATTAATTTTTGTGTGAAATGCTATCAAAATATATAAGTCGTAATATTATAGAGAAAATATTAACTTCAAATCTGTGTCCAATGCAAGTACCTTAAAATAACAATCAATAAATGTTGGTAGTTGTCGATCAGGATCAAGCCTAATATGTGCTTTATACAGTAATACTTTCCTGGGAAATATAATGGAATTAAGTGTAAAGTTTTATCATTTTTCAAGAGGTTTCAACATATTACAGATCCCCCATTTTTTAAACATTTCAATTATGATACCGTATGCCAACCCTTTCAATTTTTCAGATTAGGGACAGCCTATATTTCAGTGAAAGTAATGTATGGGTGAAGGAGATGATTTTATATTTCAAATTTCAATATATTTAATGATTCTTTAAACACGTTGGCATACCTATGTTATTAATTATTTTGAGCCCCCCCCCCTCCCCCCACCCCTCGTTCCACAGCCATGAATAAGAACAATTAAAACTTAAATTTATACTTCATATTGAGAATCTTATACTTCACACAGTTGCTCTTTATTATTTACAGATATTTTAGTTCATAACAAGGTAAAAATGCTTTGTCAGATTTGATTGCCTTTTATTTTAATATCGGGATCGATGTTCACCAGCGGGATCGGTGTTCATGCACATTTAATTTTTTTCCTGATGGACCCAAGCCCTAACTTGGCAAGTACCTACTGTTGGTAAAGTGAAACTGTAACAGAATTGACACGGTGCGACCGTTAGTGAGGGTGGTGCCGTTGCAAGAACAAAATTTTCAAACTGTTTTCTCGTGGGTATTTATTTAATCTTATTTTATTTTCTTCTTTATATTTACCACATTTTATTGTTTTAATGATAATTCAGCTGTTGATCAGTGTTAAAATCATGATATTGTAAGGCAGTGTCAGAAAAACATAACAAAGACATCGGACCTTTATGGAATGCCATATACGACAGCCAACCGCTTACTGCCAACTGCTGACCGCTTACTGCCAACTGTCAGCTGCTTACTGCCAACTGCCACACATATTTGAATAAATTTTATATTTGTATTGATATTTATATGAATTTTCACAAAAAAAGGCAGGGATCCAGGACATTTTTTCCAAGGGGGTCACGCTGGTAAAATTGAATTAAATAAAATGACCAATATGTTTTATCTTATGTAATATTCAATATATGTGGTTGATAAAGTACATTGTTTATTTTTTTATTTGTTTTCCTATTTGAAATAGGTAATAAAATGACTATTTTCTGCTTTTAATCTATAAAGAAGCCCTCCCCCCTCCCCCGGAGACAACAAAACCTTTGAAGAGAGAATAATAATTAAAAAAGATTTGTCGTTTTGCAGAGAAAGATGTTTTGAAAATAAATTTCCGTTTTCCATTATATTCTATAGTTAAAAATTTCCTCAAATTAAAGATGTATATGTCTGTGTGTTATAATAAATGTTTCACATGCACAGATCTGGGGGGAGGGCATTTAAAATTTGTACAGTTATACGTTAAATAAACTAAACGAACTACCGGTATAACTGACCTTGGACCCTCCACTTAGAAAACGCCGATCAAATATTTATATCTCTCTGTTTGTACAAATAAAATATGTTTTACATGCATAGATCTAGAGAGAGGGGTCCGGAACACCCCTCTGAAATTTGTAAAGTTATTTAATGCACAAACTAACTCAACTAAAAGTTATTTAATGTACAAAATAAATAAACTAAAAGGAACCTTAGAACCCCCCCCCCTCCCCAACCGAAAATGGAAAATGTGGATTCGTGTTAAGTTGGTATGAAAAATGTCATACACATGAAGGTATGACGCATAAGAACCCCCTCTCCCCGGCCGAAATATATTTTCACATTTAGGAAAGGGCTTTACGTATTTTTTTTCTTGTTAAGAAATTTCTGGGTTGGATTTTTTTTTTACCAGAGTGACCCTCTTGGAAAAAATGTCCTATAGATCCACGCCTTTTTTTTTTTATTTACATAAATATCAATATAAAAATAAAATTTATTCAAATATGTGTGGCAGTAAGCAGCTGACAGTTGGCAGTAAGCAGTCAGCAGTTGGCAGTAAGCAGTTGGCTGTCGTATATGGCATTCCATAGACCTTTTAAAAATAATCCCTTCTCTTAGCCCAAGTACTTTTCGTTCAAATTATGCGATAAAAATGAAATTAAGGGTGTAATAAATCTGGAAAACCTTTAAAATGGTTTCATCATTTCTGACAGTGTCTGAGTTGCCCAGACATTGGTAGACAAAACACTCAAAATGAAAAGTGCATAGCCATAGTGGGGATGGAGAGAGAGAGAGAACATTCCTTGGACCAGTCAAGGGTTCAATGTACCAGCCTCAAGAACTATAGCCCTCTGCTTGAGAAAATTCGAACTGATAAAACAGAGCTACAGATCCAAGCGTATAAACTTGGACAATTTTTAATCCAAACAAGTCATTATACGAAATCATTAGGGGGGCACATCTGAGTAAAGCAGATTTGCTTTCTATATAATACCATATTTGGAAATTAATTTGGGTGGAAGGTGGAGATAGACAAAGTTTTGGTATCATGTAAAAATTCCCTGACAAGGAAAAAAACAACATCACACTCAATTACTAAGGGGGCACATCAGGTCAGTGATGTAGCTTTGTTTTCTATAGAATACCAAAGTGGAAATTATTATCATAAAGGGCTTGGAAACTCATAGACCCATATTCTTAAGGCCATTTTTTTTAAAACAATGTATATAGTTTTGTGACTGTAATTTCGACTGAAAGCAAATTTTCATAAAGTATCTGCTTACTCCCCAGTAGTTATGAGAGTACATCTGTCCAACAATTATAATTCAGTGGCGAGTGCTTAATTAAATTTTCCCCTTCATTTACAGGAAATGCAGTACATATATTACTTTCCTTCGTTTTATAGATGACAAAGAAAAGAGGAAGGAGAAAATGTAGCTACAAGAAAATACAAATAAAAGACAAATTACGAAAGAGAAAACAAAGGTTGGCTAGACGTTTATCAAGTAAATTAGGAATTACACAAGAAATAGAACATCTGCCCACCAGTGAAATAGGAATTACACAAGAAATAGAGCATTTATCTACCAGTGAACTAGGAAAAACACAAGAAAGAGAGCATTTATCTACCAATGAAATAGGAATTACACAAGAAATAGAGCATTTATCTACCAGTGAATTAGGAATTACACAAGAAAGAGAACATTTACCCACCAGTGAAATAGGAATTACACAAGAAATAGAGCATTTATCTACCAGTGAATTAGGAATTGCACAAGAAAGAGAAAATTTACCCACCAGTGAATTAGGAATTACACAAGAAAGAGAGCATTTATCTAACAGTGAACTAGAAATTACAGAGAAAGAAAAAAAGAAAAATAAGGTGTTCAGCCGCTTGAGAGACAAAATACAGAAGAGAAGAGAAAGAGACCGGGCTCGGTATTTATCAAAAAAATTAGCAAGAGAAAAAGAGAATAAGGAGAAGAGACAAGGAATACAGTGGTCATCTACTGGTAAATCTTTTCCTGATATCCATTCAAAAGCGCAGTCATTAAAGTCTGTCTTCCCTTGAAGGGTCGTTGAAGAAGCTATATCAGTACAGTAAAACTCATTTAGTGCCAACACGGATATTGCGAATTCATGGATATGGCAAAGTTATCTTGGATCCCCAACTACATAAGTTTAACAAATTCCTTATACAGTATGGATATCAAGAATTACGGATATAGCAAATTAATTTTCCAGAATCCAGATCCCAGTGACTTCGTTATAACCGAGTTTATAACAGTAACTGTATCTAGTTCTGTTGACAGAGCTATATCAGTATTTAGTTCTCTTGATGGAGCTATAACATATACAGTAACATGAAAATATGTTCAATCTTTTAGTTACTCCTACAATTTCTAAGCAACAAACTCTATAAAAATTTCTTTGTTACTTGATTTCCATCTCCAAGGTGCAAAAAATCTGTCATCATTATATAAAATGTGTTTGTAATTTACTCTGTCTTCTAAACCATTACCCGGCTAATATTCCTGTAATCTATGAATAATGGAGGTCTCATATAAACATTTACAGGTGATTCAACCATGAAGGTCAAGAGACAGAGTCCTGCCACAAAAGCCAAGAAGAATAAGGTCTACAGAGCTACAGTCCTCAAGTCTAGGATGGAGACAGCAAAAGGGATACAGACCAAGGTACCATGGCAGAACTGTGTATTTTAATACAAACAGTTTCATTTCCAGCATCAGAATTATTTACTTATCAATCTTATATACCTCCAGTTTTTTACTGTACAGTTACCTATGAAGGGAGTAATTGCAGCAATTGTCGTATTTACCTGGATAGCCCTATAATTGTAAAATGTCAAAAATTGATATAAACTTTACATTCCCAGGAAGTCTGTCTTTGGTTATATTGGTCAACATTGCATGTACATGATTGTTGTCTAATTTTGAGTGAAATCAAATACTGTATAATCTCTATTACCCGGACGCTTAGAAAATTGCGAAAAGGGAGTGGTTATTTTGGTATTCTTTTTTTAATATTCATTGTCATATTTATGAGCCCGTATTGATAGATCTGGGGCATATATTGTTTTTGTCCTGTCTGTCTGTTTGTTTCTCTGTTTGTCTGCAGACTTCAACCTTCGCCATAACTTATGAACCATGAAAGATAGAGAATTCATATTTGGTATGCATACTCCACTACTTAAGCTCTAGGTCAATGACCTTGTGACCTAAATGTGACCTGTTTACTAAAAATAGTTTTTTTGTACCTTTGCCATAACTTTCGAACCATAGAAGATAGAGACTGCATATCTAGCATACATACTCCACTGATTAATCTCTTTCAAATGACACCAAAGTCAATGACCTTGACTGTGACATATATGCTAAAAATAGCTTTTTCAGAATTTTGTTGCCGCCGGGCGCATAGTGTTTCACAAACACATCTTGTTTAACTTCAAACAAAATGTGTTTGTGAAACACTATGTGCCCGGTGGCAACAAAGTTTAAAAAAAACTATTTTTAGTATATAGGTCACAGTTAAGGAACTAGGTCATTTATCTTAATATCATTTGAAAAACTTTATTAGTGGAGTATGCGTACCAAATATGAAGTCTCTATCTCTCATGTGTCAAAAGTTATGGAAAAAGTTCAAAAAAGATATTTTTAGCTTGTAGGTCACAGTCAAGGTCACAAAGTCATTGACCTTGATGTCTTTTGAAAGAATTTTTTTGTGGAGTACGCATACAAAATATCAAGTCTCTACCTGTCAAGGATTGAAAAGTCATGGCGAAGGTTTAAGTTGACAACAGACTGGACAAAAACAATGTAAAAATCTTTTGAAAAAAAAAAGTGAAAGAAACACTAAAATATTGTCTAACTTTACTTTGAGTAAAGATTGTCCACCCAGTTTATGGTAAATGATTCATTTTCCACCGAGTAATTGGATAAAAGATAAGTTTCATTATCACAAACTTTTGATACGATTCTAGCTTTTTGCTATAATTCACTTTTTGCCGTATTTTTTTTTTGTTGCTATAATTCATTTTTTGCTTTAATTCAATTTTTGCCGTAATTCGTTATTTGACATAATTCATTTTTGCTACAATTCATTTTTTGCTATAATTTACTTTTTGCTATAATTCACTTTTTGCTCTAAATACCTAGTTTCAATTGATCAATCATTATGCTTTGCTTAATTATATCCTTTCAGAGAATTTTTTAACTCATATTGAGAATCCACTACTTGCTAGTGGAATGCTGAAAATTTAGACTTGTACCTGACCTTATCATGGCCTTTGAGCACTGAAGGATAAATTTCATGACAGTACCTACTGTGACATGTAGTGGAGTGACAATACTAGAAAAAGATGCTTAGTTTTCGAGTTTAATGGACCAGCATACCCTATGGCTGAAAGTTATATTTCATAAAAGAGACTTCTCCCCTCATATATTTTTGCCCGTTCGTAGAGTTTTCTCTAGTCAAATTTTTTTTAACTTGCGTTGAAAGTGAAAAGGGGGGGGTATTTAATTTATTTATTTTACTTGCTGATAATATTCTTTTTCAAAGATTGATTATTGATTTTTTAAAAAAATACTAATTTGTGTGTGATAGGATAGCTACAGGTATCTAAATTTACGATGCAAAATTATTCAGGAATATTATTTGCCCCCCCCCCCTTTTTTTTTAAATCTTAAGTTTTGTTATAGAAACTGCGTTAATTTCAACAAAATATATTCAGTACAATTATTTCATGCAATATTAATAACGAATGTTTACTTAAGCGTTAAAAAGATTTATAAGACAATGATTTCTGATCAAATTAACCGCACTTTTTTAAAGACATCCTTACACTTAGTCTTGTATTCTACTTGATCTAAAATGTTTTGTGTAACTGGAAACAGATTATAGAATCCCATCATGTCTATGACAGTGACTCCATCGATCAAAATATTCTTAAATATATTAAATTGGCTTCTATTATTAATAAGATAACGCTAATATTCAGTTTGAATTTAAATTAATTAGCATTTAAAAGTAATTTTCCTTTTTTTCAATTTAAAAAAATACGTATAGGACAAACATGTCACTTTTCCTTCACATTCCTGTTTGAACAAGGTATCTTGCATGATTGGATATTGCAATACAGATTAACGTAAGTATGAAACAGAAAGAGAAAAACGATTTAAGTATTTCATCATAAAGACTTTACAGAAACTATTTCATGTTTCCTTCGGAAATATATTTAGTGTTTTCTACAGCAAAAACATGGACTTTGTCATTATTCAAACTAAGGGATACATATTTTGTTTACGCATTTCCTCACTTACATGTACATACTGCCAAAAATTGAACTCTAATACTATAATCGTTTATGAGCAGGGATATCATATTTTGTCAGCTCAGTGCTTACAGTACATAAAGTTTGCTTTTAAAAAGGCGTACCAGAAAGGAAGATATGAATCAAACGGAACCGTAAAAGCAATCCACTAAATTTTTTACTGGGAAAACTCATGGTTTGTTCTGTCATAAGAAAGCTTTTTCGATATTTTTCCTTTTGAGAAAGAATTGTTAGTTTTGCTTCAATATTAAATCATATTCTTGAAAAGTTAACAATAAAGATATACATGTACGTGTACATGAAAACCAATGAATAGAAATTACAGCTCTAGCAAATGTATTACGTCATTAATTTAACTCTTCACCCCTTTTCAAAGAATTGCAACTTTAACACCAATACATGTTCAAACATACATTTCAAAACCCCAAAATCTGTATAATGTAGCCTGCTTAATTTATGAGTAAACGCTTATTCAAAATTTCACCAAATTAAACGTAAATTTTCAAAACAACATTCATTATTAAAAAATTGGCTATTTAGATAGAGAAATGAATAATATTAAGACTTTAAATAATATGTTGTCTGTCCTTTGATGAGACCGGAATACCGAATTTCAGTGTGAGAGCAAGGATGACCTCTAGGAGAAATTTTACTAAAAAGCTTCGAACAATTTCTTTAAAAAATAATGAATCAGATGTAAAAGGCTTAATAAAAACATTACATTTAAAAAAGTGCGAAATTTATGGTCATATTCAGTTTTTTTTTAGGGTGGGTGGGGGTAGGGGTGATGGGTGTTGTTGTTTTTATTTTTCTTTACATTGTGTACTAAATATTACGTGATTGTTCGTAAAGAATAACGTACGTTAGCATTAAACCGTTTAAGTTTAAATAAAATACTATAAGACAAACCTTTCATTTTACAGACAGACAAACGGGCATTCTTATGCAATTTTTTGTTCCATTTCCATGAAATCAATATATTCACCGTATAAATAAAATTCCTATACAAATATACATTATTTTCACGAAGTCCTTCAAATTTACTTTATATGTAATATTATGGTCAGATTTCATTCATTGATCTTTGATCTCCTTTTATTTTAAATTTTGACCATAGAATTTTCTACGACCAGGCAAAAATTATTGCTTGGTAATATATCTGACCAAAAAAGTACAAGTCAGCCATAGGGTAGGGTGGTACATTAAATTCAAATTTTTGATGGTCTTGTCACTCCACTAATGGGACCTTGGATTCATTTGAAAAACCAGTCTCCATGTTGCCCAGTAGATTTAAACCTGTTGTGTAAGGATCAAATCCTTACACCTAAACTCTGCCAGACTGCCAACTTTTTTATATTTCCAAGATACAGTGGTTTTTTATGCTAGGACCTTTAGGTGTTCTATGATTTTATGTGAGCAAAGAATTGTCATCATTGTAAAACAGATTCTACTTACCGGTATTTATTTCAGGTAAAAAAAAACAAGAAGATGGAAGATGCATCAACGACTTTTCCAGATGAAATCAGCCAATCCAGAAAGAGGAAAACCTCCTTGATGTCTCCTTCTATTTATGTCAGCAAATCGAGAAGGATGAAAGATGCATCAACGTCTTTTCCAATTGATGTCAGAAAAACCAGAAAAAGGAAAGCTTCTCCGATGTCTTCTTCAAAGAGCAAAGAAGTTACAGGGAAAAAACGAGCTGTCAAGGTAACCATATGGTGTTGTCAATGTAAACAAAACTGTTGTCAATGTAAACAAACATATAAAAATAAAACATTGTCAAGGTAAACAGATGCTTGAGAAAGTCGCAAAGGTAATCAGACATAACAATGTTGTAAAAAAAAAACCATGGCTTAATACATTGTTGTGTAACTCTAGAGGGTAACATAAAAAACAGATGTTCATCATTTTAGAGGTTTTCTGAGTAAACCGTGTGGTTACTGTATTCTTATTCAGCCTAGTCAGAAGAGGAGGGTTACACCCAAAAAGAAGCAGGACGACGAATTATCATCCTCGGTCTCTGATGATGAAACTGATGACTCAGACGATGAAATAGCTCCTGGACTCCTCGTTAGGGTAAGTTCTGCTGGTGTTTGAAGACTCGATAAAAGTAGGATTCTGTTGTTACAAAGAGGATCCATAGAGGTTGGTTCTTCATTACTAGTAAAACCAGTAGAGCTACAGTCTCTACTGGGACTCCTGGTTATATTTATGCTTTCCTGCAAAGAAGGGAGGGCATATTGCTTTGGTGCTGTCTGTTGGTCCGTCTGTTTGTTGGTTAACCAAGTTTCTGTTCATTTTCTTCACAGTCATTGCATATACGAGGGGGTTATCAAAAAGTTCGTGGACTGAGGCTATAAAATTAGTACTATTTAGTCTGAGCTTACAAAACTTTTAAGGAACATAAAACAACAAAAAATAAAGAAATGTTGAAAATTTTAGCTTGATACGTTCATTATTTGCCAAATTATTATAAAATTAAAATGACATTATATGATCACCCGGCGCTGTCGTCGTTTAGTTTAATGATGTCTGACAACGTCATTGTTTTTTATTGTCTGCTTCTTCTACCTCATACACTTATTTTGGTGAGATTGCCTAGAGCTGACTAAGGAATTGAACCCGTCTTGTTTATGTGAATTTACAATGTCATGTACAGCGGGTTTCAATGCATATAGTATTTCCAGTGGAATTTTATACTGGGAGAGATCCTGGCTTGATTGTGCCAGCATATTCTGATTTTTGGAGGCCAATAGCTACAACACATTATCAACGTCATTTTTGACGTGATTGATTTTTCCCACTTGACTTCAAATCGACATTAATTTTGTATTACTTTTCTCTTTAAATTTAATTATTTTGGCATTAAAAACAAGTACTCTTGATGTATATTATTTCTTCGTAGCAAGTTTAAACATTTCCTAGGCCTATACTAGTTTTTTTTTCAGGGGAAAAACTTCGAAGAATGTTGGAAAAGGAAACACCTCCCCCTTTTTGACGTCATTTTCTAGCCTTAATTGTTCGGACACTCCATGTTGAATTTATGATAAAATGTCATAGAACTTCAAGAATGAGGCAAAAATTCCACATTTTATGGAACAATAGTGTCCCAACGCAAACCTGAATTGAAGGGATTTTTGGAAGTCAAAATGTACATATCAAACGAGTTTTTCTCAGTTACACTTAGTTCGAAAAAAACGTCGTTTTCGAGGTTGCGCCGCCTGGACATACCATTGCTTTCGAAATCTTTACTAATTTATTACAGAATAAAATTTATGACTTGTGGTTTTTTCTATTGATAGAAAAGATTATGCTAAATGGATATTTTAAAATTCATTGATGTACCTAAAGCGGTTTAAATTTTATGGCGCTAGTCCACGAACTGTTGATACCCCCTCGTACTTACTTTCTTACTTACGCCTGCTACCCCTTTTGGGGCATATGCCGCTAACAAGATTCCTTCAGGCCTCTCTATCCTGAGCATAAACTGCAATAAAATTTTGCTTACAGATTTATCATAAGAATATCTAGATCAAGTTCTGTTTTTGATAGGAATGAGCCATTTTTGACAGAGTTATGCTCCTTGGACTGAGAGTAATTCTTATTATTTGCAGTTTCCATTCATTTCCTTTGCAGAGATTGCACATACTGAAATGAAATTTAGGAAACAGATTTATCAGATAAATACCTAGGTTAGGTTTTGTTTTGGGTGCATCAAGTATTTGGGACAGAGTCATGCCTTTTGGACTTAAAAAAATTCCAATTATTTGGGGGAGGAGGCATAAATGTTTTATAAACATCTCTTGTTTGAAAAGCCTTGGAATAATTGTGTATCATAGTTGTATAACTGATTTTTAGCTCACCTCAACGAAGTTGGGGGGAGCTTATGTGATACCCTCGGCGTCGGCGTCGGCGTCGGCGTCGGTGTCGGCGTCGGCGTCGGCGTCCCAGGTTAAGGTTAAGTTTTTTGGAGCAGTTTTCTTTTTAAGTACTTCTATGTCCTATATTGATTAGACATGCATGGAAGATGTTGCTAGTGTGTTTCATTGTACCAGTCAAAGTTTCAGATGCTGCAATTTCAGCAAAGGAATGACCAGGTTAATGTTTTTGGTGCAGGTTAACATTTTTGGTGCAGTTTTTGGTGTAGGTCTCATTTCCGAGTAACTATAAGCCCTATGTTGACCAAACTTACATGGATGATACATCTTAGGATGCATACTACCAGCCTTGCTTCGGATGCTGAATCTGACCTACATTTTCCGGTTGAGTGAACAGGTTAAAGTTTTTGGTGATGGTTTCATTTTGAAGATACTTTGAGCCCTATAATGACCAAACTTGCATGGATGGTACATCTTAGGATGTATTCTACTAGACTTGCTTCGGATGCTGAATCTGACCTACATTTTCCGGTTGAGTGAACAGGTTAAAGTTTTTGGTGCAGGTTTCATTTCCAAGTTACTATGAGACATATAATGACCAAACTTACATGGATGATACATCTTAGGATGCATACTACCAGCCTTGCTTCGGATGCTGAATCTGACCTACATTTTCCGGTTGAGTGAACACGTTAAAGTTTTTGGTGAAGGTCATTTTGAAGATACATTGAGACCTATAATGACCAAACTTGCATGGATGGTACATCTTAGGATGTAATCTACTAGACTTGCTTCGGATGCTGAATCTGACCTACATTTTCCGGTTGAGTGAACAGGTTAAAATTTTGGATGCAGGTTTCATTTCCAAGGTACAGTACTATGAACCCTATAACGACTAAATTGCATGGATGGTACATCTTAGGATGCATACTACCAGACTTGCTTCGGATGCTGAATCTGACCTACATTTTCTGGACGAGTAAACAGGTTAAAGTTTATGGTACAGGATTCATTTCCAAGTAACTTTGAGCTCTATAATGACCAAACTTGCATGGATGGTACATCTAAGGGTGCATTCTACTAGGCTGGCTTCGGATGCTGAATCTGACCTACATTTTCTGGATTAGTGGAAAGGTTAATTTTTTATACAGGTTTCATTTGCAAGTAACTTTAAGCCCTATGTTGACCAAACTTGCATGGATGATGCATCTTAGGATGCACACTAATGGACTTGGTTCAGATGCTGAATTCGACATACATTTTCCAGATAATAGATAAAAGTTATGGGTGCAAGTCTATCACCAAGAAACTATAAGGCTTATATAAACCAGTTGCACAAATGATGCATCAAGGGATGAAAACTCTCAATCTTGCTTCAGATGCTGGATTTTAATTACATTTTCATGATGAAGAACTAGTTTTTAGTTTTTATATAGGTCTATTCCAAAGTATCAAATTTGCATAAATTTTGCATTTTTTCGATGTACACTTTTTGTTGGTTAATTGTGTGACTTAATTTGCCTTACTTAAAGACAACACACGTTGAGGTGAGCTCTGTAATCTCTGATTACCTATGTTTTTTCTCAATTCTAGCTTGCCATACCTTGGGATGTAAATCCACAGTTTAAATGCCTCTATAGAGAACAAGACCAAGTAGAATAGACTCTGGGAGGGGGACCACCCACAGCTCCTGGAATCAGGGTGGGACTTTTGTCCAGGAGGCATGACAGAGAGTAGGAATGAGAAATGACCTCCAAACATCAAACAGGAATTACTTAAGACTGGAGAAAACATCAAAAAACAGTGCTCAGAAAGTTCATATTCCTGGAATAACAGAGGCTGTAAAAAGTTTACATTGGAATCGAAAGAAATATGAATTAACAATGTCTTTAGAAAGACAGCATGTACTAATAAGGGATTGTCTTAAAATTCCATCAAAGCACCAGAAACTTTGTACAGGCACTCTAAACTTAGACTTTCTGTAGAGGAAACATTTATGTATGTATTAAAGTTGTATTGTACTGGTCAGACAAGTTAGATCACTGTGGTGACTCGGTAGAGCATCAGACTATCATTAATGAGATCTTGGTTGGAATCCTTTTCTGACCCGTCACATTTTTCCTTATTGGTTACAATATACACAGCTGGTTACTGTAAATTCTGACAGGATATTCATTGTTGGTCTTAGATACCTTACTGGTTCAAATGTGTATTTAAAATGCAAACAGAAAAAGTTTTGCACTTATATATTTTGAACTTTAATGTTTTCTCTTGACAATTTACATGATAATTTAAGTATACCTATCTTGTAAATTATCTGTGTATTGGAGTAAGTTTGACTCTGTTTTTAAAGTGATCTTTGTAAATACCTGTAGATTATACTGAGAATATTTTTAAAAGCTTGCCTTTACATTTTACGATTTTTTCACTTTAATTCTGTGTTTGATCATTTTACTGGAAAGCCGTTCTTATTACAGTCCTCAGTACAATTTTACTGAAGGTAGACTTGTTATTGATTGGGAAGGGAGAAGATGTGGACATTTGATGTGTTCTGATTATGAAGGGCAGCTATATTGAACATGTTACAAAATAGTATTGAAGGGATCCTCACAACATCGTGTTCTGTGTCCACTTGTGGCCATGGAACCCCTGACAAACGCAGGTAGCTTTAATGGTTAGGGAACAGAAAAGTTTATACTATAGGAAAGTACCTGTCTTACATTATTTTTTCTGTCTGTAAACCTCAGTCAGATACATATTCAGTATCAGATTTTGATTCCACCAACAGTGTTGCCATTTTATTGGGATAAAAACTTCTGTAAAAGTCTTTCAAAAGGCTACTGATTCTGCAGTTTTAGCCGGATTGCTGTAAATCTTGGTATCTTGAAGTCTGTCAGAGATCATACAGCCCTCAGTGAACTTGGACCGAGATGTTGTGGGGATCCATTGTATGTAGGGATTGGATGCATACTTTTGTTTTCAAGACTGTGACTTAATTTGTGTATCTTAGTTGAATGTTAGATACAAATGTATTCACATGTATGTTTATTAATTGGCTACACTTTGCCTTCATTGTTTCTCAAACTTTCTTTCTTATAATTTGTGACTATAATGTTTAAGTATTGTACTTAGCACTTAGTTTGTTGCATTCTTGGTGAAAAAGCAATTTATATTTATAATGTTTTTAACATTTTCTGTAAACGGTAAATCTTAGGTAGATAAATCTAAAATATCTTTGAGTTTTTTGTTTTGACTTCTTGAATTGGGTTGGTATGTGATAAAATCCCATAAGTTCTAAGGTATGAATGCTTGGAATTATGTGTATAGATGCAATTGATTTCATTCATATTTAAAAATTTATAAAATATTTTGTATAAAGATAGAAAAAACAATTTTTGGTCTCTTAGTCACCCAGTCACATGCTGCTACAGTGTTACTTATAAACCCGAAAGAAAATGTTCACTTTATCAAACTTTAAATTAAGTTAAACTGCAAGTGTATGTAAATGGTTTATGTAATCCTAAATCCTATATTTTTGAATTAATACATGAAAGTATATAGTACTGTATCATTGGTATCTGATATTCTTCAAGTTAGTATTTTGTATTCTTCATAGTGTCTTCTTACTGCAAAAATAATGTACTGAGTTACTGATTCTTAGGTCAGATTCTCACAAATTTTGGATGTTAAGGACGTCCAGAATTTTTGCATTCTTGAAAGGTACATTTGAAACTTAGCAAAACTATTGCATACTATTTGTTTACTTAAAAATATACTTGTATATCCTATTTGTCTGCCTTGCTGAACAAACACCTGACCAGGTCCATATAGTCCTGAGTAGACTTCATCAAAAGTCAATAATTGTAGAGAGATCCATAAAAATCTTTTGCAGAATTGCATAGAAAATGATGTTTTGTAAAATTGAAATAAGGTAATCATTTTTTAAAGTCTTTTAAGATTTAAAGATTTTCTTATTTTCATGAAGTGGGGTCAATCTCGGCGAAAAAGTCACTTCTCTCACATGTACCGGTATGTTACCTGTCATTTGAAATTTTTAATTCTTATGTTCTTATAAATTCTTGTAAACCTTTAATTTGTAAACAATAAATTAGACCTAGCTCAGCACCTTACAAATGCAGTGCAGTTCATCTTTTTAACCACCCCACCACCAGCTTATATAAGGTCATGAACATATGAAAAAAGCAGCCTCATTCAAATGTTAAATGTTTTATTTATAAAAAAAACTTAAAAACGATACAAACTAACTGCTTGAATACTACCGGTATAAATGTGCGAGAGAGTCCCACACTTAAAGTTTTACACATAATCTTCATGTAAAATGAACTGGTGATGTTTTTAACACTGGAATGGAGCAAAGTTGTTAAGTTCTGAGTTTTTGGTTGGGGTCTGGACCCACTGTAACATCTGGTTAGCTGTAACAATCCACACATCCTGGAAAACAACCAATGAAATTAAATAACAACCCACACATCCTGGAAAACAACCAATCAATTTAATGGTAACAACCCACACATCCTGAAAAACAACCAATCAAGTTAACAGAAACAACCAACACTTATCAAAAATCAACCAATCAATTTAATGGTAACAACCCACACATCCTGGAAAACAACCAATCAAATTAACAAACAACCCACACATCCTGGAAAACAGCCAATCAAATTAACAGAAACAACCAACACTTATCAAAAATCAACCAATCAATTTAATGGTAACAACCCAAACATCCTGGAAAACAACCAATCAAATTGACAGGAACAAGCAACAGTTATCAAAAATCCACCAATCAATTTAATGGTAACAGCCCATACATCTTAAAATTAACCAATCAAGTGAACAATCTACATATCCTGAAAAACAACCAATCAAGTTAAATAACAACCCAAACATCTTAAAAATCAACCAATGAAGTTAATAGTGACAATCCATATATCTTTAAAATCAACCAATCTAGTTAAAATATAGAATAAATCTAGACATCCTGAAAATTCTGTAATTTCGATCTTCTTGTGTTTTTCTTGTGTGAATCAGAAAACCTTTCTTTGTGCAAGCCTGTACATGTTGTTTAAGCAAAAAGAGTTCAGAGTATTAACCTATTTATTGGGTGTTGTCTGAAAACCTGAGAAATAATCTGTATTTGTTAAAATGCATGAGTAATAATTATAGAGACGTACGTCAAAAGCAGCTCTGACGTAATCCACGAACTCTATGGTCCCCTCCAGTTTGTAGTCGGTCTTCATCCACAGCGGGTCTAACACCAGAACATAGGGCTCCTTATTACCTTCATAGTGGGAGGCGAAACTACAACAAAACAGAACGACTCAAATTAGAACATGGCTACTGTATTATACATTTCTCCGTATTTATTGGTAGTTAAGTATTAGTAAATATATCCAGATATATCTCACTATATGAATACATCTCAGTGTTTGAGCACTTGTATTTCAGTATTTGGGAAGATGTATCTCGGGGTTTGAGTACCCTTATCTCGGTGTGTGAGTATTAGTATCTCAGTTGTATTGTATTTATATCTCAATGTTTGTCTTACTTATTGTATAACAGGTCAAACACGTATATATACATGTACCCCGGTACACCCAGTGTTTGAGTGTTTGTGTCCACGTCAGATCGGCAACCAGCACCTGCCATTTACCTGTCAAAGTTTAACATCGTATAAACAGTTATTCACTAACAGTGGGTCTGTGCAATTACGTCATGAGAAGGAGAGGGTACTTTAATTATATTGAAGTGGGAATTTTGATGATATCAATGTGGTAACGTTGACGAATTAATACCGTAATATAGTCATCAAATTTTCCACCTCCTTATTCCTTTTGAAGAAATGTTTGATACTGGTAAAACGAGTTCCAGCTCGCCATTTCATGAAATATCGAAATCGTTAAATTTCCAACCCTTTACTTTAAGAGTTATTAATGGTTCTTCTTTGACAAAGACATTTTTGATAGATACACGACACGACAGATAGAACGGTGTAAATATGCTTATCGTTAGTTTAATGTGCCAAATGTGCTTAATATTTACATTACTTGGCGTTATGATAAATGTTGACGTTTACCTGGGATTTCAACATGTTTAATTTGCTACAATTGGTAAATAATGGCATTTCCTGGAATTTTAATGTGCCAAAAATAATGGCTTAACCTGAAATTTTGATGTGGCAAATAATAGCTTTACTTGAGATTTTGATGTGCCAGGCCCACATGTGGCAAATAATGCCGCCCCCTGAGATTTTAATGTGCCACATGTGGTAGATAATGACGTTACCTGGGATTTTAATGTGCCACATGATTGTGGTAGATAATGACGTTACCTGGGATTTTAATGTGCCACATGTGGTAGATAATGACGTTATCTAAGATTTTAATGTGCCACATGTGGCAAATATGGCAGCTACCTAAAATTGAATGTGCCACATGTGGCAGATAATGACGTTACCTGGGATTTTAATTTGCCACATGTGGCAGATAATGACTTTACCTGGGTACTTCCTGGTGGCGGAGGTGCCTGTTGTACACAGGTTCTCGGTCGGTGGGTAGTCGTACGTAAACGGCCATTTGTAATTCAACTGCTGATCGTACTGACTTGTAACACACCCGGCGTCATAAAGCAAGCCATTGTTACCGATCGCTGAAATCCATTTCAATGTACAGGGGGTTTAATTTCAAGAGGAAGATGGCAATGGAAAGGTTGTTTATGGAAATCTTATTATAGTTTTTATATGTCCATATGTGCACATATTTGGTCTAGCTTTACTATATATTTGTCAGATCGAATCAGCGTAGAAAGTTTCTTCTGTTTTTTTTTTTGTTTTTTTTTCATAAGTTCTTAAAAGTTAATACTGAACAAAAGCGGACCCCATTCATTTGTATAAAATATATGTTAATTAAACCAAAATAAAGATTTACAGCGTGAAAGTATCACCGGAAGCGCTAAAAAGTTCTACAAATTCAATACAGTGATATTTTTCATAAAGAACAATTCCGTGAACGATCTTCAGACCTGCTTTACAGCTGAAAGATAAAAAAAGTTCACATTTCTCATTGTTTACAGGAATGTTTTGCTCTGCAGAATATCATCTACTTTGGTGATACATGTGATGCCGATGACATTAAAGGTTCATTATAATTCAATCAAACAATCAAAAAATGCAATGATAGATTTCATGAAGAGAAATGATTGATTATTGCTACTATATGCTACTATATGCATGCATCATTGACACTTTACATGTACTTTTGGCAAATATCATTAACACTATACTAGCGGGACGTCGTGCCTGTAGTTGGGAAGTAGTGTCTGGAGAGAAACGCCTTACTTTTCATCATGTTGACCATGTCTCCCTCTGTAGTAGGAATCGTTCCATCTATAGAATTGATTCCAATCTCAAACCCTCCGTCAGCATACCGCTTGACCAGTCCAAGGTTCGAGCCTTGATCTTGGATAAAGAATGTTCCCCTGATCTCACATCCATTAGGATTGTTAACCACAAAGATCTGGTTATATAACGGTTCATATTCTTCATTCAAAGTATAGTCCATAGTCAGAACGACTAGCTGGGGAACGTCCGACTTATTCAGACCCCCGGGAACGGCAGTGTCCAGAAAACAGCGGCAGTTGGGCAGCTGACAGTTGCTGGTGGGGTCACACCCTCCCTGGGCTGTGACCCCCAGGACTAGAGTTGCTAAAGCCGCTAGGAGCAGAGACATGATCAGCACCTGTCTGTAGTTATGGACCCGGTAGTGCAATATTCCTTAGGTTTATGTGTACTGAACTTTCTTATCTGAAAGTTCTGGAATCAGGGGACTCATGGGAACTAGCTACGGAGTACAGGGGAAAAGGGATGATGAGGGTCTAAGGGGATCAGACGAACGGACTACCTCTTTATTGTAAAGGATTTACATTGGTCGTCACTAAAACATTGACATGTGAATTTTTATGAGTTAAGGGTTCGTTTTCTTTGATGGAATAAATTAATGTTCTTCGAATTCCCTTACAGTGGCCTCCGAGTTTTAACAGTGCAGACGGCATGGCGACCTGTGGCAGAAGATAAGGTGACGGTGGCGCCTCCAGGAAGAATCGGTCGAGTTAGAACTATAGTGCTGATAAAGCAGTAACTGGCTGGTCCCGCACAGAACAACATTATATACATTGTTTTGATAGGATTTCAGAGCTTCAAGAGTTTTGTCGAACCCGCGAGAACAAAATTGGTCAAACCTGAAGACGTTAGATCCAAAGCAACACTTTGGTTCAAGGGTTTGGTAAAACGCAATCTGGCCGAAAACCCAGTTAAAACATCTTTTAAAAAAATATATATATGCTAATATAACTTTTTGACTCCTATCGCATGATTCCACCTTAGCTGAAAATTAACCAATGCGATCTGCAAATTACTATAACTACTATTATGACATCACACTAACCCACCCAAAATATTTTTTCTCTCAATAAAACATTTTTTGGCATAGATTTATATTAGGGATCTTTTTTTATAAAAAGGAAAACTGTTATTCTTATTGATATTTTCTAGAATATACTGAATATGATAGTGTCTATTTAATATTCATATTCATGATATTGCAGTCTGAGTGACATTGTCATTGGAAGGTACCATTCTATATACCTATATACTCTTTTCTGTGAAGAAAAATCCTCAGTTCATATATATTTAATTTATATATGGATTGACCGAATTAAAGGGCTACATTTCATTTATTTTTTTTTTTTTTACAAAGAATGAGAACAAAATTTGAAGATAATGAGAACAGGTCATAAGTTTTTTTTCTTGTCTTTTATATCACTTAGAGACTATAGATCAAAATTAATTTGGGCTGTTTAATGCAGGGAAACCCAGGGGGGGTGACTTTTTTCCCCAACATAACCTTTACTATTGTAAATGTTCATTGATAGGATGGTTGGCCCCCCACTTTATAACCACAGTATAGTGATAGCAATGATTATGAGGAAAAAATTGGAAGTGATAGTAAGTTGGCTTTGAAAAAGTTGGCCACTACCCCCCCCCCCCCCCCCCACGAAATAGGATTTTCGAGTTTGGGCAACTTTTAATTTTCGTTTTTTTTTTTTTTTGCTTGTCAACTTTTTCAGGTGAGTAAACAAAAAATTTTCTCAGGTTGGCCCCCCCACTTTCAAAAACGATGCTACGTGCCTGTAATGTAATTGTTTTCCTTTATATTCATTTATTAGAGTAGTTTAAGGAATTTAATAATTTAAAAGGCTACATTTGTTTTATTATGTTTTCTTGTAAAACATTTCTAATATGTTTTAATGTAGAGTAGACTCTTATTCAAGGCACTGTTAAACCTTACCAATTACTGTATTAATTACAGAACATCAGAATTAACGTATCGCTAGCTGTCAATCACAACAAATTTTCAACCAATGAAATAATTTTATTTATTCTGCGCGATCAGAAAACACTTGCTCCGCCATATGCTCCGACAAACACTCGCAGTGAGCTGAGCAGTCGACAATGAAGAAATTGAACAAATAAGTCCATTATCGTTAAAAGATTCAGTTTGGAAACGTGTAACACTGACGACAGGTATCCCGAAAGGGAATCATGGATGTTTTTGGACAGCGATGATTCGGTACGCCGATGTTTCGGGGCCTGACAACACGTTTTGGGTCAATCGGGACTTCTAAATATTTTGGTCAGGAAATGAAATAAAACTTGTTTACTTGGTTTTTTTTCCATGTTTATACATTTATACTTTCTTAGTTTGATAGATACACAAAAAATCGGTATTGAGTGTAAATTAATGATAAATCTATGCACAGTATCACTGGTGCTCGTGGACCCCCCCCCCCCCACTTTTTTTTTCAATATAAAAAAAAATCTGATTCATCTCTCTTCATTTCCAATTTCTGACAACTTAATCTATATGTTTCTATTTGAAAATCACGGAAATATATCAATCATATGCAACTTCTATTCAGCTGTTTCACGTTTAACATGATTTTTTTAATATTGAAAGGGAGAATCCTGTCCACAAGCACCTGTGCACAGATTTACAGACTGCTTGTCTTCGATCTTTTTAAATATATAACATGCATATACATACGCATAAGAATATATCTAAACGTCATCAGGCCTGGGGACCATAAAACTTAGATGAGCTCACTTTTGATCTCAGTCTCACTTTTTTCCAAAGGAATTAAAAGTGGAAAAGTGAGACTGAGATCAAAAGTGAGCTTGTCTAAGTTTTATGGCCCCAAAGCCAGTTCATACATGTAACACTTCTACATACGTGCATATTTTACCTTCAAAATTATTGACAAAATACGTGCATTTATTTTTAAAAGATATGTATAAGCTTTTTGAGTTAGTAATTTCAAAGTTATCGTGCTTATTATATTGTCGACTCGTGTCTGATAGCTACTATATTTTTTTTTTACCAGTTTTTATTCAATATGCATGATTATAAACTTTTATTTTTACGCATTTTTAAAAAAAAAATTAAATCGGATTTAATCCAATAAAATGATTCTATTCTATCACCAAAAATTAACTTTTAATGCCCTCATTACTAGTATTTATTTATGGAGAACACCGTCATACAATGGCAAAATGTCGAAATTATTGATAAAAATTAAATGACTTCATTTATTTTTATTGTAAAGAAATGTCATTACCGGTATTATATTCAATATCTCAAAAAAAAAAAATGCTATATATGATTTAAGGAATTAGTCCGACTGACATAAGGAGGATATTTATAAATACAATGTAAAATTGTACTATATACTAGGGTTGTCCCAGAAAACGTGAACTTTGTATACCCGGGTACATTAGATTTGAAATATATTTCTGACTACAATCTAATTCTTAACCATGCACCTACTGCTATCTAGAACGTGTGCACATTTTTCACCAGAACTTAAAAGTAAAGAAGAAAGATTTTTCCATAAAAAAATAGAACCAACTTATAGATTAACTGCATGTGACAAACGTGCTGCTTCTGTTTTTCCTAAGTCGAAATTTCCAGAGAATTTTGTGGGACGACCATTTGATTCTGGAATGGGGGGGGATGCGATTTTCATGTCGGTGAAGGACGGATTATTTATTTCCAATGGCAGTATTAATTATTTATAATCCTCTTCGCCTATGAAATTCTAACAAGCAAAAAGAAAAAATAAATAAATAAAATTAAAAAAAAAAAGAAATAAAACACCGTCGACAACTCTTATTCGTGGGATGGGGTGGGGGCAGATTATTTATTTCCTTCCAGTAGAGGACAGATTATTTATTTCCAAAATGACTCAGCTCCTTTATCGGCCCCCCTTTCAGAATCAAATGATCATCCCCTAAGAAACTAAAAGCAAGTCTTTACGATGTCGCATGGGTTTTGTGTTATTGCAGATTTATTACATCGCAAATTGAATTAAAGGCCTTTGCTGTAATTTATAATTTACCCAGCTTTGCAGTCGCAATAAGTTTCTGTAATTTGCTTTTTTTCCTTCGTCGACAGCTAACAGTATGATGGAACTCGGACTTTCTCACGCTTCGATAGTTTTCTCAGACAGGGATAATACGGAATAATTTTTGAATATTTGAGTGATTGAATATATATACCCATTGTAAAAGCATTTGCCCTTTGTTTTTGTCTAAAAGTGGGTTCGTATGGCAAATACTTTGCAACAAAATCATCAGGAACTTCGGACAAGTCAACCGGCGTCGACTTACTCGCCATGTTGATGATGTCGGAGCGCCATTGGAGTTATCTCCCATTGCGCGATGGGCGGGGTTTGGCGATACGTTAATTATAAATAGAAATTCAGAAACATCGTCATACACTGCATTTGGTTATTGCTAACAGAAAATTATTTCCATTTTTAGAAATATCAAGTTGATATGCATTTCAGAATCTATAATTAGTAACACAAGTCTTAATGCTGTTATATACTTGATCATGTGATCAAGTGTGAGCTAATCAGAGAGCTTGGAATAAACGAGAAAAATAATATGATACTAATGTTCAGTAAAATATTGCATTCCATTCCGCTTACAATATGACCAATAATTATAAAAGCATACTGAATTATTATTGGCTATGGAGTACTGGATATTCTTTGTGAAATAATATATGGAATACCGAAGTAAATTCTAAATGATAATATACATAGTATTTCATCGTATGTGTTTGATATTGTATGATATTGTCTATATTGACTAATGCACTTTTCATATTGACTATGAAATATTGCACTTTCTGAAATTGTCTTTGGAATATTGCATTCTTTTAAACATTGAATAAGAAATATTACATTCTCTTTGATATTGTCTATTGAAGATTGCTTTTTGTATATATAACATTTGGAATTTGCAAAATGGATATTGTATATGTGGATTACTGTATTCCATATTTTATTTCTAATGATTCATTACCATTTAGCTGGCATTCTGATTTAAATGCCTGTAGAGTATCGTTTTCTGTTTGATATTGTTAATTGAATACATGTATATTTTGCATTTTGTTCGATATGGTCTATGGATTATTGCATTCTGAATTGTCTACGTAATATTATATATACTGAATTATATTATCAATGGAATATTGCATACTGAATATTTTTAATCAAATTTTGCATTCTGTATGGTTTTATTAAAGAAATTTTGAATACTGTAGTTAAGGCCACTCTGTTTCGTAATCTTTATTAGGTTGGCCAAGGCAATGTATATCTTTGTAAAATAGATTATTCCCTAAATGAATTCACATTCTTCTTTACTATTAAAGAAAACTTTGATAACTGGTCATTTTAGAAGAGCTTGGGGAAAATATCGACGAGTGCTTTAGATGTTGTAGTATTTGCCAGTGATGTATTTTTTATTTACCGTCTCTTGGCAAATAATCCCCCATATATTCATCCGCGGCAATCATCAGATCGAAGTACAAGATCTACAAAAGTTATGAATTACTCTAAAGATAAATCTGTTCTATTTAGATAGAAATGGATTCAAAAGAATAAAGCTGCTTTAATAGTTTGACAAATCATGGACTAATGATTGGTTAATAAATCAGCAGTGCAGGAGGTTCTTATACATTGATCTAAAAATAAAAAGCTCAAACTGCTACATGTATGAGTATGGAGCATCTCACTCGAACAATCTTAATGTCGTGAAAATATGGTTATAATTAATGAGCTGCAAACTCATTGTTTTTGCGAAGTGTAGTTAGATTTTCAGAATGGGAAACATTTCTTCATTTCAGACAGAACTTCTGATTCTGTTTTCAGTTCTGCCACTGCCGTTCGTTGCTGGTGAGTACGATTAGGTTTTCTATTACTTCTGAAAGAAAGCTAACATGTTATCGTGATCAGGGTATAGTTTTAGATGAAAAGTCAACTATTATAGGTATACTAGTATCTTTTCAAATTGCAATCGCATTCGTAATATGACTGGTTTTTTTTCTTCAGAGTATTTAGAGACTACTTTTTCCAAAGTGACATCCCTAAGTAATAAGAAAGCGATCTCTAACTTGCTCTGGCAAAGGTCCGGAAGTAAGATGGCGTGTCTGGCGGCATGTGCCACGGACAGTAGGTGCGTGTCCATCTTCCTGGACGGACAGTCCTACTGCAGCGGACATCACGTGATTTATACAACTACCAGCACAATGCAAACCTCGCCAGGCCTCGTGTACTACGAAATACAAGGTACTCAAAATTATATCTGTAACTTAAAACAGAATTTCGTAAATAGTTTTCCTTCAATCCCCCAAAGTTCATAGTTGCTCTCCATGTTATTTGAACTTTACATTTTTAAAAGAATTGCAGAGTTCCAGGAATGTTTCAGTTTCAGTGAAAACATAATTGAAAACCTTATTCTATTAAATATCAAAGTATCTTTCTGACTTATTTGAGATGTCCATTTGATTTTGTCCAGATCCTGCCAGTAAGCTTGGCTGTGTAGCAGTGCCAGGTGATACCGGATATTGCGTCAGATTAAACGTTACTAAATTGTCGTGGCCCGACCAGGTCCTGGCCTGTCAGACAGAAAACATGAGGCTAGCCTCACTGACCACTGACCTCAGGGTCACGTTTGTCCAGAGTTACCTGCTAGGGATTGGTGAGTATAATTATTATATATACAGAATGTTTACTTCACTGACCATCGACAACATGCATGCATGGTCAAATTTACACAGAACTACCTTTTGAGAATCTGAAGTTTAATATTTTTGTACAAATAAAATATATGGAGGTAACGAACAGTATTCAAGATCAAAAGTCAAATAAACAAAACAACATATGAGTAGAGCAAATACGGACCTCCGAAACATCAGAGTTGGGATCAGGTGCCACGGAGGAGTGAGCATCCCCTGGCGACCGGTCACATCCGCCGTGTGCTCCTTGTCATGATCGGGAAATAACGGGAAAATCCGTCGCCAATTCAGTGTGTAAGTAATGCTTTCGGTTTTTAATTAAGGTCTATTCTGAAGGAACCACAACTTTCACTTGCAGAGTACAGAGCGCTTGGAGAAGGAAATTGTTTGGCTAGCTCTAAATTATGGTTCAGTTTACAGGGTTGTAGTTTATTTCTTCCAGGGTTGTAATTTATTTATTTCTCACAGGGCACTCCCAGGCGGTGACAGTCGGGGCTTATTTGACTTCCGGGACGTGGTATTGGATGTCGGGGGACCTTCTGTCGCCTGTCTCCCCCCATTGGGGCCCCAGTGAACCCACATCCGGTCCGGGGGAGGAGTGTGTCATCATGGCGTTCGCTATTGGGTTTCAGTTCAACGACGGTCAGTGTGCCACACTGAAAACATTTCTCTGTGATATGTCCTATATAGCGATTTAAGTGATATTCCAGTCAGAATATCGAAATTTTTATTTTAAACACTGCTTTTTTTTCATTCCACTAGCATTCTTATGTTAATGTACAATGTATCTGTACTTCGTATTGAATACGTTTGTTCTCTATCTGTTCATGTTTTGTATTAATTTGTGGAAGGAAATACGATACACTTTGTCTAAAGATTAAAAAACAAGTGATGGGATTATCGTTGTAAGACGAATGATCCTTGATCTGTTCTTGTTCGTTTGTTTACTGTTAACTGGTTACTGAACTACAGGACCTTCTCTCACGATTCGCTACCTTTGGAATTTATTGTCCAGTTTTAAATTAATGAATCACTTCGAGTTAATTTCCGTAATTAGTTTCTAGAAGGAGGATTGCATTGATTAGTTAATTGGATCAGTGTTTACCGTGGTAGATTTATAAGACAGGATCAATAGATATTGTTACTTATTCTCAGACTTGGGAAAATCAAAAAGCCGTGTCCTGTTATTCCGGGGAGAAATTCTTGTAATCCTTCGTGAATATATAGCGGTATGAAAAGAGACACAAGAGTATTTTTCCCGGCAAGCATTTTTTAAAAGAATACTAGTATATTTATTTATTCATAAATTGGAGATCAAGAATATTTTTTCTTGGATTGATTGACAGTGAAGAGGGAATAACAATTAATGTAAATAGCATTGATATCTTTCTGTGTAATTATATTGCTGATATGATTGATTGATTGATTGTATGTTGTTTAACGTCCCTCTCGAGAATTTTTCACTTATATGGAGACACCACCATTTGCCGATGGAGAGCTGCAAATTTTGTCCTATACTCGGCACGTCGGACCATTGAGCAGGGATGGATCTTTTGTGCCAGCACCTACTGCGACACGGGACCTCTGTTTATACGATCTCATCCGAAGGATCGGTCTCCACGTCCGTAAGGACCAGTAAGACGCTCGGCTGTCTCCACGGGTAAATCTCCGTGGTTGCACGAGACTACTGTGCCACGCGGGCGACATATTGCTGATTTGAGGTCAATACGATGAACTAGCCAACCGAGGTCGGAGGAGTACATTATTCATCGAGCAAGAAACCCCGAAGTCAAAGAGTTAAAAAAAATCCAATTAACTAGTTTTGCAGGCACGTAGAGTGGGGGCTGTCCCCTTTTTTCCAGACATAACTTATATAAAATGTTCATCGAAAGTCCTCTTAACCCCCTCAACTCATTTTCTTCGAAGTATACAAATGTTATACAAGTGGTATATATATGAATAAAAAGATAGTGTTGCTGAAAGACGTTTTGAGTCGGGCCATTTCTAGCCGGGAGTGGGCAAACACACATTTTTTAAAGAACTGAAAAAAATGGATATACACTGTATTTATCATTAACGCGTTGAAAAAAATTCTTTTCTTCAAATTGTTATCATACTCTCCACAGATATCAGATTTCAGGATACAAGTAGGTTTTTTTCCTTTTTTTTTAGGGTGGGTGGGTGTTTTTTTAAAAATCCATTTTTTAGTTTCATAAAATTCTAAGAAGCAGGGGGAGAGTGTTTAACGTCCCCCTCGAGATTTTTTATTAACAATATGATGGTGCTGGGTTATAAGCCAAAGGACCGGTCACCACGTCTCGCAGTGGATTCGAACCTGCGACTGGAGATAAAAGTAGATTAAACGCTCTTCTAGAACCACAGCGCCACGCGGGCGACAGCAGGAACGTAGCAACCCCCCCCCCCTTTTTCCCCAACATTACTTTTACTATTGAAAACGTTCATTGAAAGGCTGGTCTCCCCCCCCCCCCTTTCCGACTTTATACTACCGTAAAGAAGTTGGCATTGAACAAGTTTGCCTCTAGCCCTCTACCCCCTTCAAACACCCCCCCCCCCCCCCCCCCCCCCCCCCCCCCCCCCCCCCCCCGTCGAAAGGATTTTCGAATTTTAGCAACTCTCCTTTTTTTGCTTGTCAACTTGTTCAGGTAGGTAAAAAAAATTTTTGGAAATAATAACGCTTGCGATTTTTCCGGAGAAATATTTTCCGTCTTTTATTAAAATTGTCACGTGACACTTTGGGTAATAAACATGGCAGCCGCCAGACGTATCGGCGTGGAAGTCCCTACGGAAACCACGAACGACGCGTGGCCGAAATGGAAAATCGGCCTGGCTGTGGGTGCCCCTATCGCAGTAGTCCTAGGTGGACTGTGGTATGTCAGGAAACGCAGACAAAACCAGACCCAAAAGAAGAGAGACGAAAACAAAAGTAAAACCGAGACTACGAAAGCGAAAGCAGCAAATCCAGCTTCACAAGGCAGTGAAAAGCCTGAAAAGGTTATTTGCTTGTTATCGAATTCCTTTAGTTTTGATTATTTTGATGAATGTAGAAATAAAAATTACTTAAAAAATCAGAAGCTGTGACCTTCACAGTTAGATCAGGCCCAGTTCAAAGACAATGTTTTTCTTTTCCTGCTATATTTTTAGTTTATTAAATATTTATAGGCCTAATCAATTAAGAAGCTTGATTTGCGGACTTTTTAAAGGAAATTGCTTTTAGATAATCATAAATATGAAGATAATGTTTTTATTTATTTTTGATAATGATGTAGCAGTCTATCCCAAAAACACCAGTCCGTCGGACAAAACAGGTGAAAATCTTATTGGTCTGATGCACAGACTAGTAAACTCGGTCTGATTGTCCGAGGTTTGTTTTGCTTGTGTTTTAAATTTTATATTTTCTATATCATCATATGGACGCTTTAACTAATACCAAAACACATTATTTAAAACATTTTATCAATCGTGATTGTTTTATTAAAACCTACTTCTGCCACAATGTTTCTAAAATAGTTCGATAGTACAGTACCAGGAAAGAAATAGAAACATTTCAGGTATATTTTAATGTGTAATTTGTTTATTAATTCATAATTATTATAAAGAAACATCGTTATTATCATTATGATCAAAGTTTTGGACTGATGAAAACTTGTTTGGTCCTGTGAAATTGTTTTAATTGTCTGTCCGAATGTCCTGTGAGGATTTTTCTTTTTCGCGAAGACTGATGTAGAATCTAGTGCAGATTGCAGAATAGCCTGTGTGTTGGGACACACCGGCACCCTTACCACTAGCGAGGCAGTGCAAGTTCCCTATAATTATACTGTCTGCTACACTATGTCATTACACATAGACTAGCAATGGCTGTCCCTTTTTATTTTAGCTTGCCATCTCATCATGAAAAATTCTGTTATTAAATAGGGTCCATAGAATAATAATATTTTAAAGATTAGAGAAATTTTAAATCTAAAATTAAATTCTTAAATTGAAATATTTAATATCTTAAGTAAAAAAGAGAGATTAATTAAGTTTGGGGACCTTTCAAGACTCATTCAAGTATGAAACAGAATTTTAATGACATGCATACATGAACATCCAAGAACATTCATCAATAAACTTCTTTCCAATAAATGTGTCCCAAGTAATATAAGCTACATATTTGAATGCCTGATTAACTGTTCTTCTTATAAACTTATTCAAGTACACACTAAAATATGATTAAAGCAACTACTTTTATTATCCTGACCCTACATACAATAATTCTTAATTCCATTAATCAGTTAATGAAGAGAATTGTGATGAATTTTCAGTGTGTTGATTTAATATGCACATTTCTAGTATGAAACAGAGGTCTTGTAAGATGAAGGGCAGTGTAATGATTGTACTACATTGAGGACATTTTAGTACTGTAACAATAAGATCAGTGTTAACTAGAATGTTAACTTTGTATATTTGTTATTTTTCACAGGAGTTGACTCCCAGTGAACAGGCACAGGCAGAAAAAAACAAGGGAAATAAATACTTCAAGGGAGGGAAATATGACCAGGCCATTAACTGTTACACCAACGCCATCAAAATGTGTCCCCCGGGCGACAAAGAGGCTCTGTCCACGTTTTATCACAACAGAGCAGCTGCTTACGAAAAACTGGTTAGAAGTTTGTGTAAATTCCATCTCATTTCTTCTTAAATTACCGGGTATTAAGATGTAAACAAGTAAATGAAGTTACTATTAGATAAGAATAAAGCTTGTAACTATTCTGAAATATAACAGAGTATTGTATCTTATGAAAGTAAGACTTATCCTTTGTTTTGCTTTGTAGAAAAATACCAAGATGGTGATAGATGACTGTAACGAGGCATTACGTTTGAATCCTAAATACCAGAAGGCTCTGTCACGCAGGGCTTTAGCATGTGAACAAAGTGGGGACCTAACTCAAGCTTTGGAAGGTGAGCTTCCTTCTACTTACTTAGACAACAATATATTTATCTCCTGGACGAACAGCAAATGTCTTTGGTAGTTTTAATGCCAGTAGTTATCTTTCTACTATGTCATTAGAAAATTACCCCAGAGTCAATGATTCTGGATTTTTTGATCACATATAAAAAATGCAATATATCATAAAATAAAAAATTTCTTTAGTCCTGGGCAAATAAAAGGCAGGCTTTATTGATAAGATAGTGAAAATAAATTCTGCACCAAATTATAAGATCCATTCACTTGAGTCCAAAGTCCCAAAGTCCCATTATTTAGATCCAAGGCGTATAGGGTCTGTCTGTCTGTCTGTTTGTTTGTCCCCAAACTTTAACCTTCGCCATAACTTTTGAACCATGAAAGGTAGAGACTTAATATTTGATATGCATACTCCACTAATTATGCTCTTTCAAATGACACCATGGTCAATGACCTTGGGACCTTGACTGTGACCTATATGCTAAAAATAGCTTTTTTCGAACTTTGTTGCTGCCGGGCGCATAGTGTTTCACAAACACATCTTGTTATACCTCTTAAGTACCAGACAGGCAGCATGTGATGAACTGCACATTAATGTGTACTATAATGTGTATTCCTTAGATGTGACTGCAGTGTGTATCTTGGAGGGGTTCCAGAACCCCCAGTCTCTGATGACTGCTGACCGAGTCCTAAAAACTCTTGGACAAACCAAGGCCAAGGAGGCATTCAAGGTGAAAAATAAAACGATTATCATGAAAAATAGCAGAGCTCCATCATTGTGAATATTTTTTACTCAATAACTGAAAAATTATGTATAATACAATATTCTACTAAAAACAACAGTTTTTCAATTTCATTTGGAAGTGCTTTCTTTTTCAAAGTAAAGAAATTCTTAAGTCTGTAATTTTTCTAGGTTTGAGATATGTTTGAAATGTGAGTGTGGAATGGTGTCAGTGCATGGAAGAGAGAACAAACTTTTTTTTTGTATTTTGCAGAAGAAGAAGCCAATGATTCCATCCAGGCAGTTTATCCGTACTTACTTAAGGTCATTCCAAAATGACCCGGTCATAAATGCGGCCAAAGCCCTACAGACGCAGCAGAACGGACACTCAGAGGACGACAGTCCCTACCAGGGGGCGCTGCATAAGCTGGCCGCGGAGGAATACGAGGGGATCATCGACTGCTGCTCCAAGGAAATCGCAGCCAACACAGACAAAATGGTGGAGGCGAGGCTCCTAAGGGGAACCATGTATTTCCTGTGTAATCAACAAAAAGAGGCCCTAGAGGACTTCAACCAAGTGTTAGCTGCTGAAACACTAGACAAAAGGGTGAGTTAGTAAAAAAGTAGTTGTAAAGAATTTAGATGATTTTTAACCTTTTGGATCAGTTGAACATTATCATTATTTTGTTGATTTTCAGGTGAAGGTTAACGCCTTGATCAAGAGGGGAACTCTGTACATACAGCAGGAGAAACACACGGAGGGACTGGACGACTTCGCGACGGCCGTCAGAATTGACCCCGATAACGTAGATGTCTACCATCACCGGGGACATGTAAGTGTCAGAATCTTAGGAAAGCAAGGGAAAGGGGGAGGGTTATGAAATTTCCGAAACAATATTAAATATATGTTAAATGTGTGTCAAAGGATTTCTGTGTGGGGGATGTCAACTGTTACCCAGATAACATGAATTACTTATAGATTATAGAGGATTTAATTTTATAGTATATAAATATGTGGAGTACAGTGGAGCCTCATTTATCCGGACGCTTTGGTTCCTTGTCAATTTGTCCGGATATGTGAAGCATCTGGATATCTGAATTACCAATTAAACAAGACAATGTAACATTAAAATATTCTGTTTCGATGAAAAGTCATCCAGATAATGAAGCATCCGGATATCTGGCATCCGGATATCTGAAGGTCCACTGTATATAAATATATGAAAAGAAATAACAGCTTTTTATTTAATGTTAACAGCACAACATTCAGTTAGACAGAATGGAGGATGCCATCCGAGATCTGGAGAATGCTATCAGTAAAAGTACAACCTTCGCCCCCTCCCATGTACAAAAGTCATTTGCTGGTAAGATTACAATAATCCCCCCTCCCACGTCCAAAAGTCATTTGCTGGTAAGATGACTATAATTCCCCCTCCCACATACAAAAGTCATTTGCTGGTAAGATGACTATAATTCCCCCTCCCACATACAAAAGTCATTTGCTGGTAAGATGACAATAATCCCCCCTCCCATGTACAAAAGTCATTTGCTGGTAAGATGACTATAATTCCCCCTCCCAGTACAAAAGTCATTTGCTGGTAAGATGACAATAATCCCCCCTCCCACGTACAAAAGTCATTTGCTGGTAAGATGACAATAATCCCCCCTCCCACGTACAAAAGTCATTTGCTGGTAAGATGACAATAATCCCTTCTCCCACGTCCAAAAGTCATTTGCTGGTAAGATGACTATAATCCCCCCTCCCACGTACAAAAGTCATTTGCTGGTAAGATGACTATAATCCCCCCTCCCAAGTACAAAAGTCATTTGCTGGTAAGATGACTATAATTCCCCCTCCAAGTACAAAAGTCATTTGCTGGTAAGATGAAACCAACTATTGAGCATGTCAGTATAATCCCCCCTCCATAATTACAAAAGTCACTATCACAATGTAAGATTGTTTACATAAAATGGTCTTTGGTAATACAAACGTAGATAAAAGTCATTTGCTGGTATTACTGGATACTTGAAAGCTTTTCATATTTGTACCGTGTCATTACACAATCTGTACAAAAGTCATTTGCTGGTAAGATGAATCCTCTTCCTACATCCAGAAACCAACTATTGAGCATGTCAGTAAAATGTTTGTCAAACTACATGTAATTAGTTAGTATTGTTTTGTGTAGGCCTTTGCTGAAAAATTATTTGATGTAATCATTGATGTTTTGTTCTTATCACAGTGTAGTTTGCAAAATCTCTGGAGCTGGAACCAGATAATGCTACAGCGGTCGTACATAGAGGGTAAATTGTTTACATAAAATGGTCTTTGGTAATACAAATGTAGATATATTGCATCTAGACAAAACTTTCTTGACTGTCGTTTATTACTGGATACTTGAAAGCTTTTCATATTTGTACACGACATTGTTTTAAATTACACAATCTGTTAAAAAAAAAACAGAGCAGTAAATTTGATATTGGCGACGAAAATGTTCTCTTGTTTTTTTGTTTTTTTTAATTGCCAGATGGTGGGGATGAACCTAAAAATATGACATTTTTTAAAAAGTCATTTCATTAATCAATTTGTCCTACAAACAATGTGTGGACATGTTCCCTGACTACGGAGAGGCCAGGGCCCTGTTATTGTAAATAATTCAGTGTAATTTACTAATTAAAGATAATTTGTCAAACTACATGTCAGTTTATGGATGGTGTATTAATGTACACATTTTTCAATTTTAATTGTGTAAAAGGCCTTTGCTGATTTAATCATTTGATGTTTTGTGTAAAAGGCCCTTCATATCCTAATAACACTTTAGGAGGCTTGTTTAATCCAAATTATATTATTTCAAGCAAATAATCCTTTAGCTGGAACCAGATAATGCTACAGCGGTCGTACATAGAGGGTAAATATAGGCACTCTTTATGCTTAAATGGTGGAACACAAATTTTTCCGTACATCAAAAAAATTCATCCTTTTAAAAAAAATTTAACAATTACATTTCTATCCTACAAATTTTTTTATACCAAGTTCAGTAGGCAAGCTTTTCATTTTGTAAAGATCAAAGGAAGAAAGATGCAGTTTTACATAGGATTAATATTAATTATGAGTATTACAAGACAATGAAAAAAAACCCCAAAAAACCCAATGAAAAGTCTCTTCTGCTGTTGTCTATTTTGAAGCTAACTTCTTCACTAAAAACACAAAGCAAACAGAAACTGATGAGGTTCTTGCACAATTTCAGATTATTACAGTTACAATGGAAACAAAACATACAGGAAGCCACCTCTATAATCAATAAAGCCATTGAGCTGGATCCCAAATGTGAATATGCATATGAAGTGTTAGGGACTCTGGAGGTCCAAAAGTAAGTTAAGCTGAATTCATAAAAGAGAGACAACTCTTACTTTGTTATTAAGTAAATTTTATTCTATTTAGAGATGGTAAACTTATTGAATAGTAAGTTACAAATTTTAACCTAAAATGTGATAAAGGGCATTAAATTATTCCATTAATTGTGTTCTTTGAGTTTATATATAAACAGTTGTTTAGATTGAATCTCTGGTTTTGATCGTGCATCTGTTTTTTCAGGGGACCTGGTAGTATGGAGAAAGCCATTGAGTTGTTTCAGAAAGCAATATCTTTGTCCAAGACAGAATCCGAAATGGCACATCTCTTCTCCCTTTCTGATGCCGCTAAAGCACAGTTAAATGTCGCAAAGAAACTCGGCATTAATTTACCAAGTCTGTCCGGCATGAACAGCTGAGTGATTCGTTAGACTGGGACTGAGTGATCTCCCCTTAGACTGGGATTGTAACCATAACAATACTGTGATCTTAACTTTCTAACTACTGTATGAAGACAGTGTGGAGTGAGTCAGTAGGGGAAAATTACTGTCAGGTTATTACTGGAGAAGACACAGGACAATTAGCTTGTTTGCAGTCCAGGTTCTTTATTGTACAATTATGTTAATCAAAGTGATTAAACATTTGTTCCATTCCAATTTAGCTTACATTATCAGGGTCTTGTTTAGCAAGTGCTTTTTCAAATTCATCATTTCATCAACATTTGTGAGGTTTTTTTTGGTAGAGACTAAGCACAGTTTTATATTTAAGAAGTTTGATACAGTAGAATTAATAAATGTCATAGCAACACAGTGTTTTTTTCAACTGATTTTTACAGTACCTTAAGAGAAAATGTTGAAATACCTAAGCATCCATTTTGAGGTAGCCACATTCCAAATTTTATCATGTTTTTGATAAAATAAAAAGTTGGTAATGCAGAGATCAATTCAGAATAAAGTTCTATCCTCATTCTCTCATAGTTAAGTACTCAGATATCACTGTACTGTTTTCCCCTCCTCTTCTATTTAGTCACGTTGTACCATTTTCCCCCTCCTCTATTTAGTCATGTTGTACTGTTTTCCCCTTTCCTCTTCTGTTTAGCCATGTTATACTGTTTTCCCCTCCTCTATTTAGCCTTGTACTGTTTTCCCTTTTCCTTTTCTGTTTAGTCATATACTGTTTTCCCCATCCTCCTCTGTTTAGCCGTGTTGTACTATTTTCCCCTCCTCTTCTGTTTTACATTGTTTAGCCAAGTTGTTTTTCCTTCCTCTTCTGTTGTACTGTTTCCCTTCCTCTTCTGTTGTACTGTTTTCCCCTCCTCCTCTGTTTAGCCTTGTACTGTTTTCCCCTTTCCTCTTCTGTTTAGCCATGTTGTACTGTTTTCCCCTCCTGTTCTGTTTAGCCATGTTGTACTGTTTTCCCCTCCTGTTCTGTTTAGCCATGTTGTACTGTTTTCCCCTCCTCTTCTGTTGTACTTTTTTCCCCTCCTCTTCTGTTTAGCCAATTTACTGTTTTCTCCTTTCCTCTTCTGTTTAGCCATGTTTTACTGTTTTCCCGTTTCCTCTTCTGTTTAGTCATGTACTGTTTTCCCCTCCTCCTCTGTTTAGCTGTGTACTGTTTCCCCCTCCTCTTCTGTTTAGCCAATTTACTGTTTTCTCCTTTCCTCTCCTGTTTAGCCATGTTTTATGTTTTCCCCTTTTCTTCTGTTTAGCTGTGTTGTACTGTTTTCCCTTCGTCTTCTGTTGTACTGTTTTCCCTCCTCTTCTGTGTAGTCACATTGTACTGTTTTCCCCTCCTCTTCTCTTGTACTGTTTCCCCCTCGTCTTCTGTTTAGCCATGTTGTACTGTTTCCCCCTCCTCTTCTGTTTAGTCACATTGTACTGTTTCTCTTCCTCTTCTGTTGTACTGTTTTCCCCTCCTCTTCTGTTGTACTGTTTTCCCCTTTCCTCTTCTGTTTAGGCATGTACTGTTTTCCCTTATTCTTCTGTTGTACTGTTTCCCTTCCTCTTCTGTTGTACTGTTTCCCTTCCTTTTCTGTTGTACTGTTTCCCTTCCTCTTCTGTTTAGCCTTGTTGTACTGTTTCCCTTCCTCTTCTGTTTAGCCTTGTACTGTTTTCCCATTTCCTCTTCTGTTTAGCCATGTTGTACTGTTTCCCCTCTTCTTCTGTTTAGCCATGTTGTACTGTTTCCCCTCCTCTTCTGTTTAGCCATGTTGTACCGTTTCCCCTCCTCTTTTCTTTAGCCATTTTGTACCGTTTCCCCTCCTCTTCTGTTTAGCCATGTTGTACTGTTCCCCCTCCTCTTCTCTTAGCCATTTTGTACTGTTCCCCTTCCTCTTCTCTTAGCCATTTTGTACTGTTTCCCCTCTTCCTCTGTTTGGCCATGTTGTACTGTTTTCCCCTTTCCTCTTCTGTTTAGCAATGTGTGCTGTTTCCCCTCCTCTTCAATTTAGCCATATACTATTTTTCCTCCTCTTGTTTTTAGCCATGAAAATTCCGAGTGTGCATTTGTGAAATCCAGAATCTGTGCACGAAAGGGACACAAATTAAATTTTTCAAAAAAGTCTTATTATCGCAAACGATAAAAACATTGCTAAATCAAGTAGAAGATCAAAATCCTTAGAACCCATTCTGATCATGAACAGCTTTTTGGATCGCTTTTCAAATGTATAGACTACAAAAAACATCAAATTATATGATTTTTAATCAACATTTTCTTCAAACCAATAAATTTTTCCTTCAATCACTTATCGAAAATGTTTGGTTGTACAGTATACTGTAGTCAGTAACTGAAAAGCAAGGCTTCAAAATTATTTAAAATTTATTAAGGCGATGTTCTGTCTGTGTGCACGAAAGATAATGCTTGGAAATTAAAGATGCAGATCATTACCGTATACTTGGCGATACATGTGTTAAGTTAAGAAGTCATTATAGGGGAGGTTCAGTAAGGTCCAGCAGATTTGACAGTACATACTGAAGGTTAACTAGGTCACATTGTGAAAAGGTCGTGTGTACCCTGTTGTTATCGCGGGAGATAATCATTGGTGCATACTAGTGTGATAAATCTAACACAATTTACTTCATTATCATGCTTCTACACATATACATGTAACATGCTGCTGGATAAACGTTTTGCTGTCGGACGGTAGCGGATATAAGCTAGTCGATGTCGACCGGTAGCCCAGCCGAGGTGGTGGTGCGGACGTACGGTGTCCGGTGGTATCTACTGACCATCGTCTCCCTCCACTGCTGGCTGTATAACGCCGCGTGGGCGGAGTTTCCACCCATCGCTCAGTCCGTAAAGCTGGTCTACGATTGGTCGGATTCCAACATAAACATGTCGTTGAATTATGGGAATATTGGTACAATTCTGATGATTTTACCTGTTACTTGGATCGTGTTTGCAAAAGGTATCATAAATGATCATATTACTGAGATATAACGCGTAATGGTATTTTTCTAGATTTTAAAATATTTTTTAAATAAAAATATAACAATATATATTTTTAGGAATGAGGTATGGGATGATTTTCTGTACCATGCTGACGGCTGTCGGAATCACGCTGAAAAGTCTTCCGCTCAACAACAGCCTCAGTTCATGGTAACTACATTTTTTTTAAATAAGTTTTTGCAGAACATTTTAAAAAATATTTTTAAAATCAAACTTGATCAGCTTTTTTATTTTTTGTTAAATTTCTGATGGTCTTTAAAAGGCTGATCCCTGTTGGGTTGTTTTTAAACGGATGTGGTGGAGCCGTGACGTCATGTGGACCGACTGTCCTATCAGAGACTTGGTTCCCGCCCACTCAAAGAGCAACTGCTACGGTGTTTTACATCGTCAGCGCCGGAATGGGCGGGGCATTCGTTTTTGTCGTAGGTAAATAAAACATTTTGAACCAACGAGCAAAACTAATGGTCATTAACTGTTGTTAAAAAAGGAATGTAACAGGCCTTATGTTAAAAGAAGGTTTCATTTTCCCCTATGGTTTAAAGGGTATTTCATAATTATTTTCTTTATTAATATTCAGTTAAATATGGCTGAAGATACATTCAAATTGAAATGCCATTTTAAAGGGCCCGCTGTTGTACCAGAGCCAATCGTTATATGTGATAATGTCACGTGGTCAAAAAATTCAAACTGCAGTGAGCAAAATAAAACTTATCCAAGTAAGTGAAATTATAATGAGAAAGACCAATCTTATTATGTATATATTATTTAAGTCTTCCGAATAATAATTTAATATTAAAGAAGAGATTTACATTAAAAATCATGGGAGAAATGTTATCTAAATTTAAGAAGTTACATTTTTACAGATTTTCAAGAAGTGAAAGACAGGCTGTATACATTAAATTATGCAGGTGGTTATATATAACTTTTCGTTTTTATGTAAAGGCCTCATACTGGTAGTTATTAACATGTATTTTGTACAGACCATTTGTTTCAATTCCCAGAATCAAAATATTTTAAGAAATCAAAGAAAGTAAAGTGTCATGCTGCTTCCGTCAAGTAAAAGTTACTGTTAAACTCTCTCGCCGTGGACTGATTCTAGTATGTTCACTCTCTGCTAGTCTCATCGTATTCCTTTCTCAGAGTGTGGTGTCGCCGTGCTGCTATTTGTTTCCGTTCTGATATATTTCCCCAACAAACCGGAACACCCGCCCAGTATCACCGCCACCAAAGAGAGGCTCGGGATGTGGGAGGGGATTAAAACAGCGGTCACGTGAGTAAATGTGTTGATCAATCAATGAGAACTAAAAATATTTGATGCCCACTTTCTAAAGTGACTGATTAGACCAATGGACAATACTTCAGATAACTGAATTCGCAAGCCAAGGGTTTCGCTAGGTATTCTCCCCCTTGCTTGCACACACTAAAATTAAATTTCGTATACAGATTTATCATAAGAATATCTAGGTCAAATCTTGTTTTGGGTATGATCGAGACATTTTTAACAGAGTTATGCCCCTTGAATCTAGAAGGAAAATTTCCAATTATTTGGAAGGGGGGCACAAGTGTTTCAGAAACATCTCTTATTATGAATACTTTATAGACAGTTGAGGTTTTGGCACCTGGCGTTATGTTATGCTGTCCCCACGGCGGTATACGGGGCCTGGATCACCACGTCAGATGTTGTCCTGCACCCTTTTGGAATCTCTCAGGTTAAGATATTGACCTACATTAGTTTTTTCTTATATTTCATATTTGGATCCCCATAAATGTGCTGATCTCGATTCTTAAAGCAAAATATAAGTTAAAAGCACAATGTATAAACTATCACCATTTTTTCTTGCAGTATTGTTATTTATTACATGTATTTCAGTGACAGGAAAAATATTATTGGTGTATTTCTTCCTTTATAAATGTGCTGATCCCGATTCTTTAAACAAAGTATTAAGTTTAAAACAAAATATTTAAGCCACCGATGACCACTATTTTTTCCTGCAGCATTGTTTATGTATTATTTCAGTGACTGGAAAAATATTATTGGTTTTTTTTAAATTTCTTAATCAGATATCTCAGGTATACATTCTGACGTTAGAGATCTTTTTTTATACTCAGTAATTTAAAGCTTAATTTTTGCGCCTTACTGATTTTAATGGATTAATTAAGAATCAGAGTTACACATTTTTACATCAAAATAAAATTCTCAGAAACAGCTTACATTTATGGAATAAGTGTTTTATTTAGAAAGAGGCAGGCAGAATTAAAAATAAAATTTTACAACATAAGGGAATTATTGGTGGAATCAAAAATTTTAGAAAGGTACACGGCGATGGCCGATATCAGCCTGTCTAAAATAAAATTACACGACCTATAATTTTGTCCCGGAAAATGTACATTTCTTGGGGGGGGTACATGTACAAAATAAAAAAAGTTAATGTGGTCTATAATTTTACTTGTTGTACATGTACATTTCTTGAAAAACCGTATGTAAAAAAGTTCTTTCGAAAAAAAAAAAATGTACATGTACAATTCATAAAAGTTGACAAAAAAATCTATAGGGTATATATAAAAGATTTTGTCACCATAATTACAATTACAAGTACAATTCTTTTATTTAAAATTACAATTAGAAATACCCCCCCCCCGATTCTTACACTTTCATCTGCTTATTTCAACAATAAATCACGTAATACCTGGTATAGGACATTGCGGACATTTAAACAGAATCTAAGAGATGAAGCAAATTTGTGTTTACAAAAAAGATGGACCATACGCACTTATATATCAAAATGTTATATTAATTCCATGCAAATATTACAAAAAAAATTGATTATGCGATGAGTTCTTAGAGAAAAAAAAACCTGCGCAATATATTCTAAATAAAATTTTTGTAAATGAAATTAATATAAGAATTAATAAAATAATTTTATATTGATAGAATTGCACATACATCTCACTCGGAATAAACTATTGTGTTATTCAAAATATAAACCTGAGTGATATGCTTTTCTCCTTGCTAATTTCGTAACCTGTATAACAAATGTGAAAATAGGCTCTTGATGATGGCGGATTTGCAGCTAATCAATATACTATAAAAATCATGAATCTCGTATATATCAAACCGCCGAAACACTAGATTAGTGTCGAGTCAAGTGATTTGAGGTACAACATGTACGTGCGCTGACGGAAGCCACTTTCTTTGAAAATGTAACAGATAAAAGTTCAGTGACTGGAAAAATACTTTAATTGATTTTTTTAAATTTCTTAATCAGAACCATTATCTTTTATTTATTGCGTTCAGGTTATCAAACGTCAAGTAGAAGTATGCTAATTATACCGCTATAGATTTTTTTGTCACCTTTTAAGAATTGTACATGTACATTTTTACATCAAAATAACTTTTTTTTAGAAACAGCTTACATTTATGGAATAATGTTTTATGTACAAAAGACAAAATTATAGGTCGTGTAATTTTATTTTAGACAGGCTGATATCGGCCATCGTGTCTTGTGATTGGTCTGCTTTCCGAAAGAAATCCATTTGTATAATGAGTTTTCTGAAAGTTGAAAACTAGAGAAGAATGAACCTTGTTTGAACTTGTATATAATAATAAACTCTTCACAAAAAAATACAAGCTTCAATATTTATTTGACATTTATATAATTAATCAGATTGATTTATGTTTAGAGTATCGGACCTACTACAGAGGAAGACGAAGTCTATAATGGTGGCCATTTTCAGTATCGCTACCTTGTTTTTCCTTCTCTTCGTACTGTTACTGAAGAAAGTCATACCTACTGAATCGTGTACGTATAAAAACTCATACCCAGTGAAAGTGCAGTTTCATTTTTGTATCTCTAGTAATTTCGATTAACTTTTATTTTCAATACAATTTTATTTTAGGCTCATTCAAAAGGTGGAAAAAGAAAATTCTACAACAAAAATCTCTTTACTCTTATCGATGTGTATTTTACTGACGATGGTCGATAATGGCCAAAGGAAATGACTTCAGCTTTTCCATTGTCGAATTCCTTAATCATGTACTAACCCTTTTAGAGGTTTTACGATCCCTAACTGCATGATTCACCATTACCGGTAATTAGAGGACATCTCCTGAGAACGATTTTTATTACACAGAGAGAGATTACTGACATATAAGTTGAAATTACAAGGTTTTTTAACTTTCCATATACTAGTATCTTATTTCGACTGACTTGCTTTACCATTTTGACCAAGGATAACTCTTACGTACACTGTACCTGATTCTAATTTTTTGTTTCCAGAGATCCGTAATTTTGTCCTGTAAACAATTCCTATTCTTTGATAATTCACTGTTGTCTGTCTTACTCTTTTATATATCATGGATATTTTGAGCTTTGATTAGCGTTTTCCTTTATGATTTGTCTAGTGTTCATGGTGTTTTGTTGTTGTTTTTTCCGGGTGTTTATCATGTGTTTATGCTAATGGTTGGGTTTTTTTTTTTTGGATGTTTATGGTAGTAGGTCTTATATGGTTTATTGTCGGGAGCACTTCCCCAACAGAATGTGACGCATATAGAACCTAATGAATCAATATGACATGGTAGTTACGTTAAATATTTGGTAAAACTTATTTTGCTGAATCAGTTTACGAAAGTGTTATGCCTTTTATTCATAGTATGTTTCCTGAATCATACTCACTTTTTATCACTACATCTGCAATCTTTTCACTGTCGTTTTATTTGACCTTTATTGCGGCTTTACTTCTTTTCAGGGTTGTTTTATTTGACCTTTATTGCGGCCTGTGTCCTGACCAGTGGCGCCCAGTCTAATTATAGTAACTACTTTTTTTCAGGGTTGTTTTATTTGACCTTTATTGCGGCCTGTGTCCTGACCAGTGGCGCCTAGTCTAATTATAGTAACTACTTTTTTCAGGGTTGTTTTATTTGACCTTTATTGCGGCCTGTGTCCTGACCAGTGGCGCCCAGCCCCTCTACTACGAGATGACGTGTGAGAACCTCTTCCCCGTGTCAGAGGCCACTATTTCCGCCTTCCTATCTTTTTTGCTCAACATCGGCAGCACTGTCTTCCTCTTAATCTCACTTATACCAAACATAGGTAAGAAATACACGTGTTCATAAAGATTGTAAATTTTTTTTCTCATAAATAAAATTGTTTTCATAGGTGTTAATGAATCCCCCCTCCCCTCTTTTTCTCCTGGATGTTTGAGATAGAAGATAAATTGTGTAAATTTACCTTTTACTTGTGATATAATTCTACAATCTTTATATGCATGTTTGGATCATTAGTATTAACAAAAGAAAATATTTTATCTAACGTAAAATTTCTCCCTAGGGAAAATGTGGCCGAATTGGGCGATATTTGTGACGTCATTCTTATCTGTGTTGGTATTAGCAATGTTCAAGGAGGAATACAGAAGACTAGATATAGACATACCAATCAACCAATCACATGACTCTGAGTCAAGGATCAACCAATCAAATTCCCCGAAACCAGAGTATCCAATCAATCAATCAGATACTTCCCAGTCAGAATATTCAATCAACCAATCAGATAATTCCCAATCAGAATATTCAATCGACCAGTCAGACATTTCCCAGGCTGAATATTCAATTTACCCATCAGATACTTCACAATCAGAGTATTCAATTGACGAATCAGATATTTCCCAGTCAGAATATTCAATCAACCAATCAGATGCCTTTCAGACAGAGTTTCCTATCAACCAATCAGATGCCTCACAGTCAGAGTATCCGATTAACCAATCAGATGACTCTCGGTATCGCAGGTTTTAGAACTAACGCACAACAAAACGTCGATTATCCCGAACCGGAGCGGGACACTTCAATTTCATTGAAATCCACCAGATTTGATTATTAATCAAAATGAGCGGTCGGTTACAATCATGAGTGTTTCAGTCAGAGATTGGTAACTGACAAGAATACACTAATCAGGGTTTATACAAGACCCCGACTTATGGCTGGATCGAATTCTAAAGAGAGTTTTTCCCATTGTTTCTGTTGTTTTCTTGAGATGAGATTCTAGACTTTAAAGATAATTATATCTTTTCAAAAGATTATAAGAAATATTTTCTCAGGGAAACTAAAATTTATCAAAATTATGAAACCAGAAACCTTGATGAATTTGAAACGTAATTTTTTTTTCCAGATGCGAGAGGTGTGATATTACTATTTCCTTTTTTGTACAAACTTTTTAAATGTTGTAATAATAGAAATAAAACACTGGAGTTTTTCAACCATTTATTTTTTTTACATTAATATGAAATACTGTTCATCTAAGCAGGTAGCATGACCTCCACTCAAAGCACCATCAAGTAAATTAATTCACGTGACATCAACTCATCAAAGCGAGGCAAACTCAATAAATAACATGTCTATGATAACTCTTACATTCATGTTGATCATGTTATAAATGCAAATTAGGAAATAGCCACTTATGAATGCGTCTTGCGGTAGTATTGGTTATGTCAGAAGATTTCGTCATCTTCCTCTGTATTTGATTGGTGTTTAGTTACAGTAAGCCCCGCCCTCCTTCCCTGGAAATACCGTGAGGGGTGGTCCAAAGGCGTGCTCTGTGAACAAAGAAGATTTCAAAGTAGACTGAACGTTTTTTTTAATCTGAAATTTGTTTTCATGCATTATTCCAATCTTCTATAAAATATTGCAGAAAAATCAGGTTTTCGTGTAAGGATATTGAGAGATACTTACCGCCACGAGTCTGATCCCGGCACGGCTCCGGGAGGGTTTGTCCCGGCGGGAAAAGTTCCGGATATTCTCCCCCACAGCTAGCTCTTCATCTCTGACTGTCTCAGCCTAAAAATAAAAAGAATGAAAACTGTATATTGAAATTAGCATTATGAGTTCATTAATAAATCCAAAACCTTTAATGTTCAGCTCGAATTTCTTCTATGTATCACAATACGTACGTTGCATTTAGGATATCAAAAAGCTTTCAGCCCAAGAAAGAAAAAGACTTGAAATTTCTGTTTTTTGTAATATTTAATAATAAATCAAAACTTCAGTGATGTTGATTTATGACAGTTATGCTTACGGTGACCCAGGGGTGTCCCAATACGTCGACCGCCGACAGTCTCTCGGCTGGATCCACCACCAACATATTGCTGATCAGATTCTATCAGAAACGAAAACGTCAACACAGAACTCAAACAAACAAATCAAAACATCGACAAAAGAGGTTAAACTGATTGGAATAAAAAGGAAATGTCTCCTTACCATTGCGGACTCCGACACATCATCCCAGTAGGGACTGGTGAAGTCGTACCTCCCCTCCGCTATCTGGTCAAACAGTTCCTCTTGGTCATTCTGGGGGCTAGAAATAAAGGATAGACAACCAATACAAACGAGAGGTGAACTCAAGATTGGAGTGCTAAAGACGTCCTTAGAAAACTTAATTTTAAGGGTTTTTTTAAGTTTGGTATGTAATTTACATACCTTGCAAAAGGAGGAAATCCACACAAAAGGATGTACAGTATAACACCTGCTGCCCAAACATCGACTTTAAAGTCGTACCTGAAAGAAAGTAGAGGTTATTATATTAAATACAAGATTTGATTTTAAAAAAGGGGAAGATAAAAGCAGATTTATTTTTAATTTTTCACCGTACCCGATTTCTGATAGTATTTCCGGTGCCACATAAGTAGGAGTACCACACACGGTAAACAGCTGATCTTCGCAGTACGTGGCCAGACCAAAGTCCCCCAGCTTCAGAGACTTGGATCCATCCGCATGGTCGATTATCTGAATCACAGCGGAGAAAAAAAATAAACTCAGAGAGAGGGAACAATCGGATTAAAATGGAGACATTACAGCTTCCAGTCAATGACAGCCTTACCAGTAGGTTCTCGGGCTTGACGTCCCTGTGTACGATGCGTAGATTATGGAGGTATTTCAGAGCCTGGGCCAGATTGTTGATCATATTGCTAGCGGTTCTTTCTGTGTACTTAGTAGATAAGGCTATGTCATCAAATAAGTCACCTCCCTAAATTACATAAAATAGGTTATTTAATATTGTATAAACTCTTTTTTAAATCTGGATTATGGCCCTTAATGCGCGAAAATTCAAAATTATTGCTCAGTTTGAGAGATCCTCACCCAGTACGGAGTAGCAGACCCTGATAAGTCAGTGTACGCACCTTGACGAACTCCATGACTAGATACAGACTGTCTCTGGTATCGAATTCCTCGATCAGTAGGATGATGTTAGGGTGGTCTACTTGTCTCAGTATCGATACTTCGTTCTCTATTATGTGCTCCTGAGGTTAGAGAAATACAAATCTTCATTCATGTGTATATGTTTATTGGACAGATAACTATTTTCAAGTTCTTAAATGTTGGTATCATTTTATTTTCGCAAATTACATGTATATGTTAAAGACTGATTGACATTAAATGTGTTAATCTACATCAAAAAAGCTCTATCTAGGTGAGGTTTAAACTTTATAAACAAATGTTCATGTCTTTATAGGTTTTACGACCGTAAATCTATCACTAAACATGCTTATAATTCTTCTTCAAAGAAACAGAATTGAAAATTCTGCACAATAGAAACTGGCATATAGGGACTGTTAGTGAATTCGATGACGACTTTTTGTCGAAAGCAGTAAAAAACTTCATGGTAGAATGTTACTCATCAGTATACACACCCACGCACCTAAATACAGCTAAAAATCTATGGATAGAGTCAGAATGCTTCGCACATCTCCCTTACAACAATCAAAATCTCGTGGCCACATTATTTTTTGTTTGAGTATATATATATATATGCCTGGCCACTTTTGGGTTGATACAATAAGACCTTTGTAGCAGTCACAGCATTGTTTGGTTTAATTCACGACTATATAATAGCCCAGCTTTAATTTATATGAAGTGTCTATTTTAATATGAATTCGGAATCTTCTATTTGGTTCCAATCATTAAAATTATCGATTAAGTTTCAAATATATTTTTAAATTACACAAGGGTTAAGTCCGTACCTTGCCTTTACATCTTTGCTTGTCAATTTTCTTCAGTGCATACTTCTTTCTTGTGCTCCTGGAATTAAAATCAATAACGGATAATAGAAGTCGAGCAGAGATTGGTGGGGAAGAAATATGTAGACTGTGCTATAAATGGAATCCCCGAACCCATCTGTAAATGTCAGTGGGCTGGAAACACAATTAATATGATCCCTTTACAAAAAGGGCAGTGTATGAGACTGTTAACAGAAGTTAATGTGATTTCTTTGTTAAAAACTTGAGTAAACATGAAAAAATAATTGTGCGACGGTGGGTGAAGATGTTGATACAATAAAGTCAAATCAATTCAGATTTAATTTTTTATGCCCCCGTAAACGAAGTTTCGGGGGTATATAGTTTTTGTCGTGTCCATCCGTCTGTCTGTCTAGCTGTCTGTCAGTCTGTCTGTTTGTCTGCAAAAACTTGCCCATAACTTTTGATTTAGTGGAGCCATGACTTTCATATTTTACACATGTATTCCTTGTGACAAGACCTTTCTTTGGGTACCACCAAATTTGACCTTTTGACCTTGACCTTGGAGTTTGACCTACTTTTACATGAAAATTTTAAAATTTTTCTTTGGCTATATCTTTTGAACAGTAGACACCAGGACATTTATACTTCAAACATGTATTATTTGTTGAAAGATCTTTCATTGGATAAGAACAACCTTGACCTTTTGACCATGACCTTGTAGACCTTGTAGATTTCTGTACCTGTGAGTAAACTTTAACCTTGGCCATAACTTTTGAACGGTAAGAGAAGGGATTTCATACTTCATATATGTAATCCTTGTGAAAAGACCCTTCATTGAATATCAAGCACTTTGACCCTTTGACCTTGACCTTTGAGTTTGACCTACTTTAAAAAACCAACCTTAACCATAACTTTTAAAGGGATAGGGCTAGTGCTTTCATATTTTACATATTTAATCCTTGTGACAAGACCTTTCATTTGATAACAAGAACTTTGACCCTTTGACCTTGGAGTTGACCTACTTTAAAAAAAAATTAACCTTTGCCATAACTTCTGAACGGTGAGGGCTAGGGCTTCCATACTCTACATAAATATTCTATGTGGCAAGACCTTTCATTGGATACCAATTACCTTGACCTTGGAGATTTTTGTACTTATTGAAAAATCTTAAACATCGGCCTGCTTTCAATTTTCACAATTGTTTTCCAGTGAGAATACCCTACTTTTGGTACCAGTTAATATAATTTTCATTTAAGAAAAGTTTAATCTTTGTTATGTTGCCATACGGGGGCATCAGTGTTTCACAAACACATCTTGTTTTATTTTAATATAAGAAGCCGATTGATTCCTCTCCGTAAACAAGGTCTTATAATGATTTTAAAACGGAAAGTTTGGAAAGTGAAGCTGGGGTTGGCGGTATGGCGATAAAACTTGAGAACAGGTAGACGGTCAGGGAATTGTCAGGTGAAATTGACCACCTGTACATTTGTTCCTGTATGTCCTACCCTTTTGTTACTCACCTGTCCTGACATTCTTTGACCACGGCAAAGTTTCCCTCCCCGATCACCCGTCCTACGTCATACTTGGCTCTTAGGGCTGCCGGACCATTCTCTGACTCATCTAAGGGGGATTATTTTAAATATAATTTTTTTAGGTTGATAAAATAAATAAACCTTATACAAAAATTTAAAAAGTCATTAAAAGTGAATAATCTAAAATTCAATGATATTCCTTACTAACATTAAATAGTTAAATAAATTTGTTTATATAACGATGCTCTTCATTTAAGGTAAGTCCATACTTTCAGAATTTTCTGTCAAAGTGTTTATTTTTCGATTTGAAAATCTTGAATAAGTCATAATCTAAAAAAACCACCCATAAAAAACTTATCTTTGCAGGTTAATTTTCATGCAACATGTCTTGGAGTATATACCTCTAAAACTTCAACAGCCAACATTCAACATATAGAACTGTAACATCATATTTTATTTAGCAATGTACCAAATCACATCCAATTATTGTTAAAACTAAGGAAAATCATAAATATTCATTTTTCAAGAAAATATTTGAAATTTCTATTTGAAAACACTAAAAAATTGATGTTGATTCTGTCAAAATCTTTCAGAGAAAAAGCTCAAAATATCTTTATTTTAAATATTCCTCAAAATCTTATATGTTTATATGCTATTTTTTCTTTACAATTATTTAGAATTATATCTTAGGTTAGCTAAAAAACATACTCTATTATGATTGACCAGAAAAATTTTACAAAACAGCCTTTTGAACACCTATACCCCCATTTTTGGATTATCTATTTTCAATCGTTCATTGCAAAACTTATAAAAAAAGTAAATTTAAAAAGATGATATATGCTAAAAATTAAAGATAAATAGATCTCAAGTTAGTTTGTTTAAAAAAATATTAAAAGCTATTGGTCCATAAAGGCAATTAAGAATTCTCTGTCTGGGTATGTACTAAATTACATATAGATCCTATGGGCATAGTGCAAAGTGGTTATTCCTATAAATAATGTATATTAAATGCTTTGTGTGCACAATGACACTATAATAAACAAATGTATACTTGCTACATTATTTTCAATCATCACACAAGATTTTTTTTCAATAGACAAGGGTAATCAAAATTTCATATTGGTGTGTAAAATTAAAACCGGATCCGTAAAAGTATGGACCTGCCTTAACGAGATAGTTTCCTTTTAATTTATGAATGGAGGTATCCACATAAAAAAGGGTACGACCATCATAAAGCTTATTTATTACGTCTTTTTCTAAATTTTTATAGACATGGCTCATGTTACAAAACATTTATTGCTCAAGTTAAAAAACATTTTTAAAAACAACAAAGAATTTTAACACATTTGTCCATTGGCAGCAGCTAAATATGGAATTAAATACCATATTTTTTGATTCACAACTCCTGAGATTCATTTTTTGATATTTATATTAAATATTGATCCATTCACGACTGCAGTGTTACTCTATATCTTTGCATAACATTATATGAATCATCTGCTTGCTAATTCAGTTCCGTTTTTGTAGAGTGACATTGAAATGTAAATTCAGCTTCAGAACTAAGATGTTCTCTTACCAAGCATCTCCCCGTTGGTATTTCTGTACTTTGGCTGCATTCAGTGATGAAAGTGAAAAAAAGATATTTAATACGTTCACATACCACGTGAAACCCTCAAATAGCATCTAATACATGTCCGTTCACATAACATGTAAAACGTATACATAGCATGTTACATATATATATATATTGTATATATATATATATATATATATATATATATAATATATATATTATATATATATATATATATATATATCGATAAACATTTGTTAAAAAATACTATTACCCGCTGAATAATGTGTGTCCAGCGTAGCAACAGTCAACATTGCTTGAGGACGGGTGATATTCCAAAAAATAGCGACTGCGCAGAATTTATGCGCGCACGGTTCACTGTTATATGTATTTGTATAAAACATTCAGTATGATGTAATAAATATTGAATGTAGTTAGGTGTAACATTGAAAATGTTCACCCCTCGAAAACCATTGTCAACCTCGGCTGCGCCTCGGTTGACAATGGTTTTCTTGGGGTGAAAATTTTCAATGTAACACTCAACTACATGTAATATTTATATAATATGACTGAGTATATGTAAAAATAATGCATGTATTTATTGTCTTCCTTAATATAAATCTCAAAATATTAACCAGACAATATATATATCATAACAAGATAATATGCCATATAAAACAGAACGTACGGAATTTAGGTAGTTTTTAATGATTTACAAAATTTAAAAATAAATTCATGGCCAGAAAAATTGATATAATTATATTTTTGTAAGACTTACCGCGGACACGGCGCGGAGTTTTCTGCCAGTTCTGGGGGACGACATGGGGGACTTCGATCCCGTGGGTGAACGTTTAGACATGACATCTATTGACAAAAATTAAACGCTAGTATTGATTGGGTGACATCTAATGACAAAAAATAAAACGCTGCTATTGATTGGACGCTTAGACATGACATCTAATGACAAAAATAATACGCTAGTATTGATTGGGACGTTTAGACATGACATCTAATGACAAAAATAAAACGCTAACATTGATTGGGACGTTTAGACATGACATTTAATGACGAAAATAAAACTTTGGTGTTGATTGGGACGTTTAGACATGACATCTAGTGACAAAAATAATACGCTAGTGTTGATTGGACATTTAAACATGACATCTTATGACAAAAATAATACGCTAGTATTGATTGGACGTTTAGAAATGACATCTTATGACAAAAATAATACGCTAGTATTGATTGGACGTTTAGACATGACATCTTATGACAAAAATAATACGCTAGTATTAATTGGAACTGGAAAATATGTAATATATAAAATCTCCAAACACTCTAAGGGCGAACATTAAAATATTGGGTTTTTAAATAAAAACTATCGATAAGTTGTTTTAAATTACACATTTGTCAAGTACACCTTAAAACCGTAACGCTTTCGTAGAGTCTGTCAGGAGTAAATTAATTATTTAACGAAATGATTGAAAAAAAAACTTAGGAGCATATTGTTCAGAAATAGTAAAAAAGGAGTGCTTTAGTCGCTGACTTAGACATAATTCATATAAATGTAATATTACAAGAAGTGAACTGTTGTGTTAAGTACATTAGACCTTCTCATTTCAAACACTTAAGTTAAGGTGCTTGCTTTGGTTTGTTAGCTAAGGCATCAACACACCGCCTAGGTCTGAGTATTTGATTATAGCTTGATTATAGTTTGTATACAAACTATACATCTTTTTTAACAGTCACTTGAGAAGCAGCAGGTGGGATCGACTCCACGTAACTCCGTAAACACCTCAGAAGAAATAGAATATTTAATGAAATCGAATGAATATAGACATGTAATAGATAGGGCTTTTAAAATCCTCTAAAGGATGTTGATTATAAAGAACAAATAAATAAAAAGAGGCATTTTGCTTAAACATCTAAACAGCTACGTGAGAATGTCTTATTTGTCAAGAACACTAATGTGAGAAGTAGAGGCGCTAGATTGAATTAAGCATTTAAACATATCTAAAATAACCAACTATGTATGAAAACAAAACCTTTTAATATACGCATAAAGAATTCATACCATCGTCTTATCTAACTATTCTGCATTTTAAGCGAAGAGATCTTTTCATGAAAAGAGGCCAGTATATTTCACACTTTATCACATAATCAAAAATACAGCAATCATTTTCCCTACGGAAAGATTCGTCTCGATAAATTCTACGGTGCAATGTTTGTATTTTTCCCCTCAAGTCGCTTAGATAATTAAAATAATTCTTTTAAATGCAATTTAAAGAAATTCAGAAAAAAACTGATATGATAAACTTTAATTCTTCAAAAATCGCATTCCAAAAACAGGAATTGCACAGTTTTTTTCTGGTGCCGAGACCAGGATTGTTACCTAAGTTATATATGTGCGTGTGCTTGAATTCAGTATCATTGTATGTGCATATATGATTGATAAAAATACTTGATACAACAGATTTGATTTTGGGATTTGAAAACGAAAATATGTTCCAGGAAGTCATTACCTTCGTTCAAACTGCGGTTTGAAAGGGAGAGCTTGCTCGCCGGACGTGACGTTTTCGCTGACCTCAAGGTCACCCTTTCTGTGAAAGGAATTGGTTTGTACGGCGACACCAGTTTAACCTCTGCAAAGAACAGACATAAAATCAATCGTGTGATGCCTACCTCAAACAGAACGGGTTTGTCCTCAGATGGCAGATGAATTAAGGTGATTAAGAGCCTAGTTCTCCCGGAAAACAAACTACAGCTCGATAATTTCCACATTACGTAACTTTCCGTACATGAATCACGGAATCAGAGACCAGAAGGCATTAGGAAACACAGAGAATTGCTTGATTTCTAAAATCGGTGCGACGATCAATCTTATCTAAGGGCTTGTTTCGGTTTTATATGGGGTAATTAAATTTGCAGAAAACCAGACCATGCATTAAAAATTAAACCTAAATTCAACATGAGGCCAATTTGATACTCGTTAGACACTTGATTTAAGAGTTTCGTACGGCAGGAGTCTATAAAGAGCAGAAAATAAAACAAACTAAAGTAGTTTACAATCTTTTTTGACAAAAAGCCTCAGCTTACAATATTCTCTGAAAATATTGGTATTTTCGATTGCGATTACCCGAGAGTGGGGAACTGTCAGTAATTTAATAAAGACAAAAGACGTATATTTAGATAAATGTAGAGAGGGAAGCTATAGGTAGACCAGACCAAAATTCTTCAGTTTCATCAGTAACAATCCAGGATCAAATTACGTAGAAGAAAATACATGTATATATCAAGTTCCTGTTGAAGCTGTTGCTGCTGCTGATTTGATGCCCGGATGTAACAATCTTCATCTGTCCAAAAAGTCATGAAATACGAGGACTTTTTGATGAGTTTGTTTCAAGTTACAGCCTTAGTTTGCCTCTTTATACCACGCCGAGTTATTTTTAATCTTTAATGTTCTCTCTACAAATTGTACATATTAAACTAAAAGCACTAAAATCTATTTTGCTATAATAAAAGAATTTTCAGGAAGAGCAATAATCAAGAATCTGTTCAGAAATATTGCCGTGTCTGATTATGAAGAAACGATTTGTAAGCTCTGAATGACTAAATCTATTGATCGCCAGTCATTCTGCTCTTGAAAATATTCCTGGCGATACTTTCTCTCTAGTGCCCAGACAAAGTGGCATGAAATGACTCAGTGATGATACAAAAAGGCTACAGCGGGGTCCCTCGAGCGGCTTCATCGACAACAATACTGCGGTCATACACAGGCTTCTGTCATCGAGGTCTTACTCATGTTTCTTATTGAAGTACATGTATCAAACAAAGTGACTGATTTATTTATATACATTTGCATGCGTAATACAGACACACGTACAAAGTGACTTACCATTGTCATCCAGATCGAAATCATCCTGACTGAGTTTCTCCTGACCGTAAGCAATGAACACTGAATCCTCCCCGAAAAAGTCCCTCAACGAGGACACCTGAAAATCAGAGCAACAAACAAATAAACATCAACAAAATTGTAAAACAGAACAATAGCAACAAACACGCGATTTTTTTTTCTGATTTTTGTCTATACTTTATTTCATTAATTTTGTTTAATATTGACATTTGGAAACTTAAAAACCAGAGAGACTGAGAGAGAGAAGGGGGTCCTCATTTGAAAATGTGCAATTTTATGTAAATAAATCGATTACACATTTTGATGTAAACCATGGGACAGAATGGAGTTGGCCTTTCTAAATATTTGATGATGTACTCTACTCGGGGGGATTTCCTCGGTGGAGCGACTAATGACTGAAAAGTACCTAGACCGATGTGTTTTACCCCGATATCTGACAACTGCATTTGGTTTCTAATTTGTCCCTTTCTGACAGTGATAGAACCCTCTAACTGTAACGCGATTGTTCAATATTTACATCAGAAAATTTATTGATCACTTTAAACCCTGTGTATATTTTGTTTAAAGTTTACACAGCAATATACGTATACCTCATGTTGACACGGGGCTTCTGAATGCAGAAATGCCCCTTGATCGGATTAACCAAATACTTCACAGCGTGTCCGTTCATTTAACCGGTGATTATTAATTTTGACAAGTAAACAGATGGATTATAATTTCATACACACACCTACTGGGCATTATTCACTAATCGATGACATGCCCATTGCTAATAATTTAATTGTTGACATGCCTTAATGAAACGTGTTCATTGCAAGAAATCAATTCGCGTAATTGCGCGAGATGCTATTCTTTGATTCCTTGAATTACGAGTTGATTGCCATTTCTCTTAGACAATCAATAGAATCTCCACTCTCTATCGCAGTGACACGTGCTCGTGATTATGCACACGATAAGATATTAAAATTTTTAATGCTAAAATTGTATGTCTTGGACATGTTGGACTAACAAGTCTTCAAAGAAGTAGTATTGTATCTCGTTTAGGTAACATCATGACATCGTTTTGTACAATAAATGAGGAACTAGTATTTCAATAATACCGAAAGTTACTGGTAATCGATAAATTTTTATAATCTTTTTTTTATTGTTAGATACTGTGTTATTCGCTTTAAAATGTAATCTTCAGTTTAGAACTTTAGTCGGTACCGGTAAGTACAGGCCGACAAAACAGTACTCACTCTACACCATCTTACCTGTCTGCCATCCAGAGTGAAGATTTTCCGGACGGCCCCGGAGTCCAGTTTTATGGCCTCTGTAATGTCTGCCAGTACCTGGTCAAAGGAATGAGCAGTCTTCTTGTTCAGTAACACCCTGACCGCCTTCCGAGGCTTCGGTCCATTCCGTATAACCGTCACTAGCTTGGGTTTAACGTAATCTTTGTAATCGCTCTCTGCCCCCTGAAGTCGCCCTAATAACGGCCCGCTCTCCCGGGCCTTGTTGTTAACGTTCCAATGCGGACCTTGCATGCACGTGTAATCCAGATTTTTGAACACATCCGTTGAGGCACAGACATAACTCTCGCCCTCTTCTAGTTCATCCAGGGAGTGAATCTTGTGACCGTTCTCCGCTGAGTAGATGTACCTGACGCCGTTTGGTAGAATATTCTTGTCACACACTGGACTCGTCGTCAGTTCCGCCATCAGAGATTCGAACGTCCGAAACCTCTCGGCGGAGACAGCGTACACGATTCCCTTGAAGAATCGGTCGCCATTTCTGTAGAAGCGCACCTTCCTGGCGCGTTTGTCGTCTGTATGTTTCATCAGACTGTGGCGGAACAGGTTCCCGTGGGCGCTGTGGCTCGGGCTGGTGCGCCCTCCGCTCCTTTTGGAGTACCTGACGCCTCCGAATCGCTCGTCAGACGCGAAGTGTTCCTCATATAATCCATTCTCCATGACCGCCGTTTCCACGGTCAAATCTTCAAAAGAGAAAACCATTCCATTTCACTACGATCAAACGTTACATTACATAAGTATAAAGGTAGGTATTCCAATCAAACTGCCATTTCCCTCCACTAAAGAGCGAATTTAAACTCCCATATTGCAGGTTTAATATTGAACCAATAGTTCAAATGATTGGATATTCGTGTTATTTCAACTGTTCGGTGTTTGTCTTTTAACCTACCTATCTTCTCCTTGGCTTATGAATATACGTACCTATACTTCATTACCATCTCTAGAGCATTCATAAAAGCCTCTTAAACACTTTAATTGAATATCAAATGTTGAATTTCGCCGTCTTTGGATAAATCATAACAGGAAAACCCGGCACTCGTAAACAATTATAAAATGATAAGGCAATGGATTGACCAAAGTGTCAAAACTTTAACAATTTAAAACTCCAAACTCCAAAACATTATTGACATAAACAAAATGTGGCTAATTTTCCGCCGTGTTTGGTCTGAAATAATAACTGAGGGAGATAGAATTGTTAAATTTCTGAAGAATCGGTTCGTATCTCTTTGGTTGCACGTGCTGGGTTTTGTTTTGGGGGTCGGGAGGGTCCAAGCAAGGGGGGTCATTTAGCGTCATAGACACATCTACACGTCACGGGTCGCTTAATAATCCGTTAACCAAGGAGTACAATAGAATGAGGAATATTCCAATCTCACGGCAAAATACAGATACTCCAAAACACTAAAGACCAATGAAGCTTGTATAACAAAGGGCGCCTATCGCTGGAATCTAGTATTGTTTTGAGCATTCATCTGGTAGATAGAATCGGCGGTATTTGTTCCCTAATAAAAGGATTGCATACATCAGGTACATATTCCTAAATCAAACCTCGATACTGCATTGATGATATCTATGTGAAGTTTAAATCGAATAGACAGTACCAATATTATTGTCCGCTTATTTGTCAATGTAGATAAATTTGTTAAAGGTCCAATACTGTTAATGTCTTTATTGGTAAATAAAGTATATAATGAAATATAAGTAAATGAATACACCTACCCTTGTCTCTCATGTTTTATTCCTGGCCTGATGACTTGACGACGTTTGTTTTTGACGTTTGTATGTCACCCTATTCTGACTTTATAATGCCTTAACTTCTATAACGACTCCAACAGGAGCGCTATGCTAATTTACACCAAAAAACAAATCTGTCCTTAATCCCTAATGATCCGATTGCTTCATATTTAATATGAAGTCAATGGCTTTTTATCGCTGAAATTAAAATCTGAAGGTTTTAGGTTTTAAATAACCTGTGAAGTCCTTACCTTTCTATAGCGGTGTCTAAATGTCCACAAGGGTTCGTCTCTCTCTCTTTGTTCACTGCAGCCTCAGACAGCCGAGTCCAATACGAGACAACATGTTCTTTGCATAAATTAATATTTTTGCTGCAGAGGTGGAATTGATGGCGGGAGAAATCCGTATTGGTAACGGAAAAATTCTTCATCTGTCAGCTCTGGATTAAATTATCAATCAATAACAAAGTTTAATTTATGACACACCAACATGTGTTTCTATCAAATTGGTTCCAATTTAACAATTGATAGAGATATTTTACTTTTGTGGACCATTTTTAAAATGCATTTTCATAACAAGTCAAATTTCCTTATTTCAAAATAAAGTAAAAAAAATATTTTCTGAGTGTTGGATTACCTAATATTGTTTTAAAAATCTCAAGAAAACGTCTAATTTATCTGTAGCTTAGACCTTGCATGGTTCATTTTGTGTCCTTGCATCACCGTTGGAAACCCACGGCTTACGACAAACAGTTGCATCTATGTATACATGTACTGGTTTGTAGTCAAAGATCATTTACTTAGTTTAACTAGAACTGTCCAAACGTGACAAAATACCCCCCGCTGGGTTTTTTCAGAAGTAAGTTTTTCCATAATAAAGAAATGTATCAAACATGGATTATGAAATTTTTCTTCCAGTGACCTTGAAATTCCCCAAATGACCTTGGGTCAAGGTCATGACACACCCTTGGGTCATGGGCAATCTTTGTGTGAAATGAGAACCTACCAAGTTTATTCATAAGAAAGATATGGACCGGACACGAATTATGAAATTTTTCTTCCAGTGACCTTGAAGTTCCCCAAATGACCTTGGGTCAAGGTCAAGACACACCCTTGGGTCATGGGCAGTCTGTGTGAAATGAGAACCTACCAAGTTTATTCATAAGAAAGATATGGACCGGACACGAATTATGAAATTTTTCTTCCAGTGACCTTGAAGTTCCCCAAATGACCTTGGGTCAAGGTCATGACACACCCTTAGGTCATGGGCAATCTTTATGTGGAGTAATAGATTCTATTGTCCCTCTGTAAGAAAGATATGGACCGGACACGATTGCACAGACAGACGGACAGACAGACAGACAGACGGACAAGGTGATTCCTATATACCCCCCCAAACTTCGTTTGCGGGGGGTATAATAAATTAATTTCGTTTTCTTTCCTTGTCTATATACACTGACGAAGCTCATTACTTGGCTCGTTCCACATCATTATCTTATTTACTTTTCTTCTTATAACACCGACTAAATTGGGTTTTGTATGGATTTATCGGTAATCAAATTTAGCATTTACAAGAGAAACTATTCTGCGTTCCAATGAATCGTGAGAATATAGGTTTTATCGCAATTCATTTTTCAGTAGTCCACAAGATGCCCATGAACAGCAACGTCACATGATCGAGTCATATTGCACTTTTGAGGGTTAAAGTGTCCAATGTCTGTCTGTTTAGACAAGGGGAACTTTATCAGGATTTGAACAATATTAAAATATCCGCCATTTATACATAACTTGGGTCCGTAAATAATTAGATTTCACAAACAAGAGACCCATGGGCCACAACGCTCACCTGAGTATCTTTGGCCCTGCTCTGCATAAGATTTTCCCCAATGTTCTTGTATTCAATGTTACATTTTTTGCCCCGCCCTTAATAAATTTACACCACTCGACCTTCAAATATGATTCATCACTGCCTTCCTGTTCTTGAAAAGTTTTAAGAATCTTCCCTATATAATCCGTACAGAGGCTCAGCTTACCCCTTGGGACCATGAACTGAATAATTCTGAGTTAACTTCGGCAGGCGCTCAATCAAATGACCTATCTGGTCCAGTGCCCTTAATTCCGGGCAGGTGCTCCATTAACAGACATGTCTGGTCCTGGGCCCTTAACCCTAGGCTGGTTCTCAATCAAGAGACCTTACTGGTCCAGGGCCCTTTACTCCATACAAATGCTCCATCTAATGACTTATCTGACCCAAAGCCCTTAACTCCATGCAGGTGATCCATTCAATGTACCAATCTGGTCAAGGACCCTAACTCTAGGCAAGTGTTCCATCAAGTGACCTATCTGGCCACTGAAGAAATAAATGCTCTGATCAACACGATCTTCTTTGACCACGCTCTCAAAGATATCACTCTCAGCTTCTCCCTGCGAGGGAAAGTGTCACAATCCAAATAAGAACTCAAACCCTGATGCCCTCAACACAATGCAGGTGCTCTTTCTAACTATCTGGCTATTGTTGAAATAGCTTGCCTGAGGACACCATCTGAATGACATAGATGTTTTCTATCAGGCCACAGTGAAAAAACCAAAAAGCTTTTGAAGAAATTGAACTTGAATTTTTGAATTTACAGAGTGAATTTAGTCATATATGCCTAATTGGAGATTTTAATGCAAGAACTTCTGATAGAGATGATTTTATTGAACCAGATGACATATCAAATCAAGAATTTGAGTTAGATGATCCCAGTTTAGACTGTCTCTCAAATGTATTTGAATTACAAAAGATAAATGTACCAAGGAAACGAAAATCATTAGATAAAACAAAGAATAATTTTGGAAACAATTTATTAAATTTTTTTGTAAAAAATAACAATATGTATTTATTGAATGGAAGATTAGAAGAAGGTAAATTTACTACAACAAAATCAAGTGTGGTCGATTATTGTATATGTAGTGTTGAATTTTTGAAGCATGTGCAAAATTTTTCTGTACTAGAATTCAATAGGTTATATTCTGATATCCATATGCCATTACTTTGTGAAACTAGAGGTACTGTGAGCGATGAGCTCACTAAATGATACCCCCCGCCTCCCATATGGTTATAACTGGTGAAATAGTCCATCTTTTCCTGTGGCCGGGAAACCCAAAATATCTGTCGGATCAAAAAGTGAAATAGGAGGTGCACAATGGCAATATGTAATAAAGATTCTGTGAAAGTTTCATCAAATTTCATTCAGTGGTATGAGAGGAGTTGCGAATAAGAGATGGGTACCCCAAAGCGTAACAGACGGACGGACGGACGTACAGACGGACGGACGGACGGACGGACGGAAATACCGATTACTATATACCCCCACTTTTCAAGCGGGGGGTATAATAAGACAGATAAAGTGCTAACTCATATACCTCAAATGATAACTGCCAAACTAAAGAAGAAAGAAAGAAAAATAAAAATAATTTTTCATGTCAGAAAATAAAACCATGGGGTAATGAAACAAGAGGCCCAGGGGCCACAGCGCTCACCTGAGCACATCAGCTAGGAAAAAACACATATCAGATCAGAACTGTAAGTTAACTTAATTGTGGGAGGGGGGGGGGGAGGGCTTGAATTTTAACCCCCAAGGGGATCATAATTTGAACGAACTAGAATCTACATTACCTGAGGATGATTCCATATAAATATTACTAATCATGGCTTTGAAGTGCTTGAAAAGAAGATTTTAAAAAGTTTCCCTATATATTTCTATGTAAAACTTTGGTCGGCCATTTTGGCCACACACTAACCCCCAGGGGTCATGACTTGAACAAACTTGAATGTACATTACCTGAGGATAATTTCACATTACTGTCATCTTTCCTGATTCAATGTTTCCTGAGAAGAAGATTTTTTTAGATTTTTCCTATATATTCCTATGTAAAACTTTGATCGGCCATTTTGGCCCCGCCCTACCCCCGGGGGTCATGACTTGAACAAATTTGAATCTACACTTCCTGAGGATGATTCCACATGATTTTCAACTTTCCTGGCACAGTGGTTCTTGATAAGAAGATTTTTAAAGATTTTTCCTATATATTCCTATGTAAAACTTTGATCGGCCATTTTGGCCCCGCCCTACCCCCGGGGGTCATGATTTGAACAAACTTGAATCTACACTACCTAAGGATGATTCCACATGAGTTTCATCTTTCCTGGCCCAGTGGTTCTTGAGAAGAAGATTTTTAAAGATTTTTCTTATATATTCCTATGTTAAAACTTTGATCGGCCATTTTGGCCCCGCCCTACCCCGGGGGGTCATGACTTGAACAAACTTGAATCTACACTACCTGAAGATGATTCCACATGAGTTTCATCTTTCCTGGCCCAGTGGTTCTTGAGAAGAAGATTTTTAAAGATTTTTCTTATATTTAAGGAATGACTCCAATTCTTGGCCAAATTATCGAGTATAATATGGTTTGGGTCAGTTTACGCTTTATAATCCGCGAAGCGGATTATAAAAAAGCGTAAACTGATTATAAAAAAGCGTAAACTGACCCAAACCATATTATACTCGATAATTTGGCCAAGAATTAGAGTCATTCCTTATAATTTAATTTTAAAATAATTATTCAACTGGGGATGTAAAATTGTGTTGTTTTTATGAGTTCAAATTTACCGCGCAATAATACAACCGTAGTAACGGAAGTGATGGGAAGCGAGGGGAGGTAAAAACAGATACATAGATCTAGCTGCCATGATGCTTGTTTACATGAGGTAAGATCGAGTAACTGTTTGAAATTAAAGGTACATTCATTAAATCTGGAATTTTCCGTGAATCCCAAGGACTGGAAATGAGGGGATTGATGGATACAGATGATTATGCTGGTTGTCAAGGGGGTGTGTCCCCATACCAAACCAGATTATACAAAATGTTATGCGTTCCTTTTTGGAAATCAACCAATGAGAGGCAAGAATACAAGCAAAATTAAATTATATTCATATGTAAAACTTTGATCGGCCATTTTGGCCCCGCCCTACCCCGGGGGGTCATGACTTGAACAAACTTGAATCTACACTACCTGAGGATGATTCCACATGAGTTTCATGTTTCTTGGCCCAGTGGTTCTTGAGAAGAAGATTTTTAAAGATTTTTCCTATATATTCCTATGTAAAACTTTGATCGGCCATTTTGGCCCGCCCTACCCCCGGGGGTCATGACTTGAACAAACTTGAATCTACACTACCTGAGGATGATTCCACAGGAGTTTCATCTTTCCTGGTCAAGTGGTTCTTAAAAAGAAGATTTTTAAAAATTTTTCCTATATATTCCTATGTAAAACTTTGATCGGCCATTTTGGCCCCGCCCTACGCCCGGGGGTCATGACTTGAACAAATTTGAATCTACACTACCTGAGGATGATTCCACATGAGTTTCATCTTTCCTGGCCCAGTGGTTCTTGAGAAGAAGATTTTTAAAGATTTTTCTTATATATTCCTATGTAAAACTCTGATCAGCCATTTTGGCCCCGCCCTACCCCCGGGGGTCATGACTTGAACAAATTTGAATCTACACTACCTGAGGATGATTCCACATGAGTTTCATCTTTCCTGGCCCAGTGGTTCTTGAGAAGAAGATTTTTTAAAAATGCCAATAATTTTTCTCTTATTCATGATTATCTCCCCTTGGAAAAGGGCGTGGCTCTTCATTTGAACAAACTTGAATCCCCTTTACCCAAGGATACTTTGTGGCAAGTTTGGTTGAAATTGGCCCAGCGGTTCTTGAGAAGAAGATGAAAATGTGAAAAGTTTACAACGACAACAACGACTACGACGACTACGACGACAACGACTACGACGACAGACAACGGACAAATTTTGATCAGAAAAGCTCACTTGAGCCTTCGGCTCAGGTGAGCTAAAAACAGAAGAATTTTGTCAAAATATTGATTTAAATGTCCTAAGAACATTAAAAAATAACTTGAGCAATATTGATATCAATGATTTAAATAAAAACCTGGTTAATGAAATTTTTTCAGACACTGCAGATCTGCTGCTTAACTCGACACGCACAACTTTTGGAATATTTAATGCTCACCAAACTCACAATAAACCACCACAGAAAAGAAAAGAATGGTTTGATAAAGAATGCAAAATAGCACAAAAAAATATAGGAAATCAAAACGAATGTTTAGGAAATATCGTTCAAGCATCTTAAAAGAAGAAGCACGGGTCAATGAACGTAAATATAAAAATACCATGGATAAAAGTATGAAAAAACATAGAAATTTAATTATGAAAAAAATTAGAAAACTGAGAAGTAAGGATCCAAAAAGTTATTGGAAAATAATTAACAAAAGGCCGAACAACAAAAAATGTGATATTAATATTGATGAATTTTACAATTACTTTAAAAATATAAATAAGGGTGATGTAAATAATGACGAACTTCTATCAAATGAGGTTAGAAATACACATAATAATGATGAACTAGACTCAGTGATAACTGAAGATGAGATAAAACACGCAATTGAAAATATTAAAAATAACAAAAGTGCTGGAAGTGATGAAATTTATAATGAATACATAAAATCCTCTGCTAGTATTATGTTACCTGTATATGTTATGTTATTTGATATTGTTTTTAATTCAGCAATTTTGCCTGAAGCTTGGATTGTTGGTGATATATTGCCTATTTATAAAAATAAGGGGAACAACAATGCCACTGAAAACTATAGACCTATAACTTTATTAAGTTGCATGGGTAAATTATTCACATCCATCCTAGCTAAACGATTAAATAATTATGCTGAGCAATATGATATACTTAATGAAAATCAAGGGGGTTTCAGATCAAATTATTCTACAATAGATAATATTTTCACTTTACAATCGTTAATCGAATTATCCTTTTTACTGAAAAAGAAACTATATTGTGCATTTATAGATTTTAAGGCTGCTTTTGACAATGTATGGAGAATAGGATTATGGCAAAAACTCATTCAAAATAATATTACCGGAAAATGTTTTGAAGTTATAGTGAAAATGTACTCTGAAAGTAAATCCAGAATAGCTGTTAATGATATGGTAACTGAATACTTTCCATGCAAAATAGGGGTACGACAAGCTGAAAACTTATCGCCCTTTTTATTTGCTTTATTTCTGAATGATGTAGAATCCTTTTTAATTGCACATAACAATATTGGTGTCTCAACAATATCAAATGAGATTGAAAAAGAACTTGGTGTTTTGCTAAAAATGCTGATTATTTTGTACGCAGATGATACAGTTTTACTATCAGAATCACCCGAAGATTTACAGAATCAATTGAACAGTTTTTTATTGTATTGTGAAAAATGGAAGTTAGAAGTTAATATTGAAAAAAACGAAAATCGTGATTTTTTCAAAGGGACGTATACCACATAAAGTTTTTCATTACAATAACAAAGAAATTGAAATTGTTAAACATTTTAAATATCTAGGAATCATATTCTCAACAACAGGCTCATTTATTAAGACAAAACAGTATGCTACTGAAAGAGCAACGAAAGCTATGTATGGTATTTTTGAAAAAGGGTAACCAATTACATCTTTCTCTATATGACCAATTGTATTTGTTTGACAAGATTGTAGTTCCAATTTTATTGTATGGTTGTGAAGTGTGGGGTTATGGTAATGTTCAAATGGTAGAAAGAGTACATTTAAAATTCTGTAAAATGCTTTTTCATTTAAAACCAAGTACTCCAAATTTTATGATTTATGGTGAATTAGGTAGAGTACCTTTAATTATACATATTAAAACTAGAATTATTGCATACTGGTCAAAAATTCTACATGGAAAACAATCAAAATATTGTTTTTTAATGTATAAATTACTCCGTGCAAAATTTGATAATGGACATGAATCTAAATGGTTAAAGAATTTGAAATCAATTTTAGACAATTGTGGATATAGTAATATTTGGAATCAGAATCAATTATTTAATAGAACTTGGCTTATTAAAAGTTTGAAACAAAAATTACTAGATCAGTTTCAACAAAATTGGAATTCAACCTGTAATGATTCTTCAAAAGGTGCGACATATAAACTATTTACAAATTTACACTTTGGATGCCAATTTTATGTAGATAGCGGCTTAAGTAATTATAAGAAACAAATTTTAGCTAGATTTAGAACAGCAAACCATATTACCAATTGAAACAGGAAGATGGGAAGGTACTGAAAGAATTAATAGAATATGTCTTTTATGTAAAAATGATCTTGGGGACGAATTCCACTATATATTATCATGTGAAAAGTTAAAAGATGAAAGAAAATTGTATATTCCGAAATATTATTTATCAAGACCAAATGTTATAAAGTTTAGTGAATTGTTTTCTTCGAAAAATATTGGGCTATTAAGTAAACTTTGTTCATTTATTAAAATTGTAAACGAGAGAGTCAGACCTCCAGGTTAACATCATTGTAAATTATAATATGAAACTAGAAACTCTTGTTGCTACAGCAACAAAGAAGGTCTTCCGTTCTCCTCTATTTATCTATATGAATGAGCTATTATCTATGTTAAAAAGGCATATAATATTTTAAATGATTTCAGGAAAACAAACAGCCAAAGGTGTAACTTACCAAGATTCTTTACATTACTTTAGACAATTATAGTCTTGATACCATGTACAAAAATCATTTTCAATTTTTTTTATCACTTCCTGTGACGACCGCAAGTGACGGTGGACGCATTGTACCCTGTATTTGTTGCCCAATCTTCATGGTTTTTTATTCATATAAGTTTAGTGTCTTGATCTGTTACACTTTAAGAGATCTCGTAATATTATCTTCTCATTTTGAGGACATTTAATCACGTGACCGGAAGTAAATTTTTGAAAAGATATTTGAGGTTACTCTAGATATTTCAGTCTAAATAACATGTCCTAAGATCACGCAACCGGAAGTGATTTTTTTAAAGATAGTTGGCGTTACTTAAGACAGTTACAGTCTTAATAACATATCCAAAAATCATTACAAATACTGCATCTATAAAAAAATATTTACTGGAAAGAAAAATACTCAAATTATGAAGCTTTTCTCTTATAACTGGAAGTTGTCTTCTTTGTTTCCGGTATTACTGACTTATTTCAAAACTACAAATAAGATGCTATTATGTGGTAAAAAAAAGTTTCCATAAGGGAAAGTTGAATTTTTGGACTTCTTTGATCACTTCCTGTGACGACTGGAAGTGACGACAGACGATCTTATCAACCATGGAATTGCTAACTCATCAGGATATACCACTTGCCAAAGTTTGGTGTCTTAATCTCTTACTGTTTCAGAGATCTAACTATAATAATTTCTCATCTTGAGGACAGGAAATCACACGCAACCGGAAGTGAATTTAAAAAAAAATAGTTGATGTTGCTGTAGACATTTGCAGTCTGAAATAACATATCCAAAACAGTTGCAAACACTTTATCTATAAAAAATATATATTGGAAAGAAAATATTCAAATTATTCAGTTTTTCTCTTATAACCGGAAGTTGTCGTTTTTGTTTCCAGTGAAGCTGATATATTTTGAAAATACAAATAAAGCGCTATAATGTGATGCAATAAACGTTCCATAAAAGAAAAGATGAAATTTCCGATTTTTTTACCACTTCCTGTGACGACCGGAAGTGACGGCGGACAATCTTAACCCATATGTTTTTCCCTTTTCGTCAAGATATACCACTCCTATAAATTTGGTGTCTACATCTCTTACCGTTTCAGAGATATAGCTATAAGAACTGTTCATTTTGAGGACAGGAAATCACGCGACCGGAAGTGAATTTTCCAAAGATATTTGACGTTTCTGTAGTCATTTGCAGTCTGAATAACATATCTAAAAATCATTTCGAAAACTTTATCTATAAAAAATATTTATGGGAAAGAAAAATACTGAAAATATGCAGTATTTCTCTAATAACCGGAAGTTGTCGTTTTTATTTCCGGTGGGACTGACATATTTCGAAACTACGAGTAAGATGCTATAATCTGATGCTAAAATACTTTCAAAAAAGAAAATTTGAAATTTTCGATATTTAAGAACACTTCCTGTGACGACCGGAAGTGACGGCGGACAATCTTAACCCAATTGGATTTGCCTACTTATCAAGATCTATCATCCCTGTAAGTTTGGTGCCTTTATCTCTTACCGTTTCTGAGATCTCACTCGGATTAAATATTTTTGAGAAAAGCGGAAATCGGACATATCTGACGACCGGAAGTGATTTTTGAAAAAATGAACAAAACGTCTCGGGGTATTTTTATTCTCTATCATCCCTGAAAATTTCAGGAAAATCCGTCCAGCCATCTCTGAGAAATCCTGCCGACAAGATTTGGGGAAAAAAATAATAATAAGAATAATAATAAGAAAAAACAGTAGAATCACTATAAGGTCTTCCGTCTGAAACGGAAGACCTTAAATATTTGATTATATTAATAAGCACACTTTGTATATATGTTATATGTAATGCTCACGCATGTATGTATATATGTTATAATAATATGTATGATCTCTATGTTGTTAAAATAACAACGAAAGAGATGTTAATAATAAACTGGTGGTAAACTTCATGGCCACAACTTAAGTACAGGAGAGTTATCTTCCCTCAAGCTTGACGTTTCTATACTACTAGTATGGAGATTAACCAGAAGTCTCTGTAGAGACTGAAGCTCTACTGGTTTGTACTTATAGCAAAGGAAGAGAAAAGTACTTAAGCAGTTGGAAATTGAAACTTTTCAACAGCAATAAATAGAATAATGATCCTTGATTAAGTCTCTTTATGTTCTTAGTGCAGTCTACTTGCATGCCACATTTATATTATAATCAAACTAAAATTGTATTTGGAGTAGCATTTTGAAAGAATTTCACAGAAATTTCTATTTTTAGTAACCACGGGAACACCGTTCATCGAAATCAAAAACCGATACACAGAATTGTGTATCTTAGTGTAGTCTACTTGTGTGCCAAGTTATATTGAAATCAGACTAAAACTGTAGGAGGAGTAGCATTTTGAAAGAATTTCACAGAAATTTCTATTTTTAGTAACCACGGCAACACCGTTCATCGAAATCAAAAACCGATACACAGAATTATGTATCTTAGTGTAGTCTACTTTTGTGCCAAGTTATATTGAAATCAGACTAAAACTGTAGGAGGAGTAGCATTTTGAAAGAATTTCACAGAAATTTCTATTTTTAGTAACCACGGCAACACCGTTCATCGAAATCAAAAACCGATACACAGAATTATGTATCTTAGTGTAGTCTACTTTTGTGCCAAGTTATATTGAAATCAGACTAAAACTGTAGGAGGAGTAGCATTTTGAAAGAATTTCACAGAAATTTCTATTTTTAGTAACCATGGCAACACCGTTCAACAAAATCAAAAACCGATACACAGAATTATGTACCTTAATGTAGTCTACTTCTGTACCAAGTTATATTGAAATCATACCAAAACTGTAGGAGACATAGCATTTTGAAAGAATTTCACAGAAATTTCTATTTTTAGTAACCACGGCAACACCGTTCATCGAAATCAAAAACCGATACACAGAATTATGTATCTTAGTGTAGTCTACTTTTGTGCCAAGTTATATTGAAATCAGACTAAAACTGTAGGAGGAGTAGCATTTTGAAAGAATTTCACAGAAATTTCTATTTTAGTAACCATGGCAACACCGTTCATCAAAATCAAAAACCGATACACAGAATTATGTATCTTAGTGTAGTATGCTTTTGTGCCAAGTTATATTGAAATCAGACTAAAACTGTAGGAGGAGTAGCATTTTGAAAGAATTTCACAGAAATTTCTATTTTTAATAACCACGGCAACACCGTTCATCGAAATCAAAAACCGATACACAGAATTATGTATCTTAGTGTAGTCTACTTGTGTGCCAAGTTATATTGAAATCAGACCAAAACTGTAGGAGGAGTAGCACTTTGAAAAATTGTTTACAGACAGACAGACAGACAGATGGACAGACGGACAGACAGACAGACAGACGGACGGACGACGGACGCATTACTATCGCATAAGCTCTTCTGGTCTCTGACCAGTAGAGCTAAAAATATACAGTACACCTTTGCCATATACAAATTAAAGAAAAAGGGAGGAAGGACATATTAGATCCAGATTTCTGCTGCAAGATCCCATGTCATCTCGAAATGGAACACTAACAATTTCATGGTCCACTCCCTGAGATTAAAAGGGGATAAGGACCCCTCAATCAATTATTCTCATCAAGGCTTTTAATTTTAAGTTTTAATATAAAGTAAGGATTTGTTAACAGTTTGCTTCCATACAACAATGCTACTTTACTAACTGCCCGTTTGTAAAACCTCTGAACTGTTCCTTAGTACAACAAAAAACTAGGTGCTGCATGGTTTTATAATAAATTTATTGTTCTGCATGTTTGCTATGATACCCGCATCAAGCTATAAGCTAGCTTCTGTGTATGACAACACATCAAGCTATGTATGTACAAAAACAGGTCTGCATCGTAAAGATACTTGCATGGAAATGTCATTTACATTTCTCTAATTAAGGTAAATGTATTTAATGAACCAAAAATTTAAAAGTCATACACACAAGATACTTCTTAATAAAGTAGCACACCTCACAAAATACAGAGAAATCCATATAAACACTTCTTCTCATCCATAAACACAAACAAAATAAATCAGAAATAAAGACAGTCATTAATAGAAACACAATCACGCTTAACTAGCACTGAATGGACACAGGATTTCATAAAAAGTAAAAATTCAAAGACGGAAAATCCTACAGCATAATGAACACATGGGAATATATATATTTTATATACATAACATTATTATCACAATTCTGTGTACATCTTGGCATACACAAAAATCTTGCATGTCTGAATTCAAGATATAATCATCTGAATTCAAGATATAATCATCTGGGATAGAGAATACAGGTCAGTTATTTATACGTATCTCTGTTCACACAATCGGCCAGGGTACGTATCTTAATTTCTGTATCACATTTAACATAAAAACTTCATCATTTTAAATATTCATAACATTTCAAAGAGCTCTCAATACTGATGTAGCTATCTAACTATAAATAACAACGGATTTCTTTGTAAAATGAAAGTTATTGTTACAGGTTGTGAATCGTGGCCAAAGTTAATATCTGGCCATCCGACCATCACAGAGGGAAACACCATAGCATGTACCACTAAATAAAAGTAAATGAAGAGCGATGGGCTGATATTTGTATCATATTGGTCAGAGACATCTAAGATGACAGAATTCAATCATCTGGGTTAATCAAGATCCTGTTTACTGAAACTTGAAACATGTGGATGCTAGAATTGAAATAAGAAAGGGGTCTTTGGGGTTACATCTAGTGGTGAGCAGCACCCTGACATCAACATAGAGTGGGAGGACTGTCTTGTATGATCGGTACCATACTTAGTTACAAAGGAACCACTTTCCACCTGTAATGACCATTAGTGGTCTGATTCAGACTTATGACCTCTGTATTGACCAGGAGTGGTTGAAGGACAGGACTTTGACCACTGTAATAACCATTATTGGTCTAAGGACAGACTTTTGACCTTCAAAATGACTGTTACTGGTCCAAGGACTGAGTTTTAAGCTCTATAATAACCTTCCTTGTTCTGAAGACAGAGTTTTAACCTCCATAATATTTACTGGTCTGAGGACAGACTTTTGACCTCTGTAATGACTAACATAGGCGTCTCTTCCTCTCCATTAGGATCCTCCAGGTCCTGTGTCAATGGTTTGATCTCGGGGACCTCTGAGGTGACTATTTTACCCGTGTTTGACATAGGTACCTCCACTATGGGGTTAGAGTTCAGTCTGTAGACAGTCATCTTCCCGGAGTCATCGTACTCGTCAGCGATGATCACTTTGTCATCCTCACTGTCCACATTATTCAGGGCTTCACTTTTCAGACTCGGAGAATTACTGACTATTCTGCCCTCCTGAACAGAGTAGCTCCCACTGTATTCCGACTTCTTGAACAAACTAGGAAGGTCACCGATTTCAAAGCTAAAATCATCACTCGGGTTAACCTCATGAATCTGCTTTCTACGATTTTTTTCTTCGCGTCTCATCAGATCTTCGCAGATTTCGTGTTCCTCCTCTGCATAGTCTATATATATGTCTGGACGGCTAGATAAGTTCTCCTTGGTCCGGGCTAGTTCCTGATTTTTAGCCATGGATCTGACCTGTTCCGAGGACACCATTTGTATTGGTACCGGTCCGTTAGAGTTAGACGTCAGGACAGACCTGGGAGGTCTGGAGATAACACCAGGCCTGGTAAACGCGGAATTTAACCGGACTGAACTGGGAACGGATGATCCCGATGCGGCTCGACGATCCATGGCTCGCTTCTTCAGAATGGCCGGCATGTTCAGGAATATCTTCTTGCAGACTTTAGAGATCTTGTCTAGGTGAGCCTGTAGAACCATCCATGACATTCCTCTATCTTGGATGATAAATTCTGAAATCATAGTCATACAGTTGAATAACTTCAGAGCACAAGAACTATAGTTAACCTTTCAGGTTATAAAGATATCCCTTAACTCATTTTAACTAACTTTTTACTCTTGGCTTTGCACATTTTGACTTAATGTATTATACTAACCTTTCAGACTCTTTAGTTTAGACTGCAGTTGTACATTCCGGGCCTGAGTAGACTGTTTATCACTCGCCATCATACGACTTATCTCCTCCATGTGTTCAATCTTCTCTTTGGCCTGTCAAGAAATAAAAATCAAATTTCCAAATAAATATTATAGATCACATTTTGAAATGCGGCCTAGGAATTCAGAAATGGTTTGTTAAAAATCATGGAAAAATTGACAAACCTTTCTCATATTTTAAGAAACTATGTTTGACACAATGGTTTTGAAAATGCACTTGATTGAAGACCCATATTTTACTTAAATGAGGAGGTGTACTTGGTTTTTAAGGCTGAGGATATATTTCAAATCTTATTGAGGAATTATACTTTAAGTTTGGAATAGTTGAGGATTTATACTTAACCACACACAGTAGTCGTATTTTTGATCAATACATGATTAGTGGATTACATAATTTACCTTATCAATGGAGCTGTACTTTGTGCTCAGTATGGTTAAGGACCTATACTTTACCTTATTGAGGAGCTGTACTTTGGGCTACATGTTGTACTTTACCTTATTGAGGAGCTGTACTTTGGGCTACGTGTTATACTTTACCTTATTGAGGAGCTGTACTTTGGGTTCTGTATTGTACTTTACCTTATTGCGGAGCTGTACTTTGGGTTCTGTATTGTACTTTACCTTATTGAGGAGCTGTACTTTGGGCTACGTGTTGTACTTTACCTTATGAAGGAGCTGTACTTTGGGCTCTGTATTGTACTTTACCTCGTTGAGGAGCGTACTTTGAGTTCTGTGTGGTTAAGGACCTATACTTTACGTTATTGAGGAGCTGTACTTTGAGTTCAGTGTGGTTGAGGACCTATACCTTATTGAGGAGCTGTACTTTGGGCTCAGTGTGGTTGAGGACTTTACCTTATTGAGGAGCTGTACTTTGGGCTCTGTGTGGTTGAGGACCTATACTTTACCTTATTGAGGAGCTGTACTTTGAGCTACGTGTTGTTCTTTACCTTACTGAGGAGCTGTACTTTGGGCTTGGTGTGGATGAGGACTTTACCTTATTGAGGAGCTGTACTTTGGGCTCGGTGTGGTTGAGGATTTGTGAGTACTTGGTGTCATCTTTGTCCTCTCCATACATAGACTCAGCCAAGGCCTTAAAGGAAATCCTCATCTCCTCACGACGCTGCTTCTCCCTGTTGATAAAAAATCCAAGTGATGACTCATCATGTGAGGCAGGAAACTGACAGTTTCTTTACAACTTAAGACATTATAAATCACAAAACAAGTCTTCCTTTTCAAATTGAATAAGCTTTCTTTTTTTAAAAAAATCATAGCATTATTATTTTGTTCAAATTGATTCATGTCATACTTACCTATAAATCCAAAAATTTAAGAATGCTTTATAATTTTCTCTTAAAGGATACAACTGATAGAGAAGAGAAAAAAATCTAACTTGTTTTTCTTCATTTGAATTCTCCTGGTTTTGGGGTCCTCCAGCACACCCTGGAATTAAACAAAAAAATCTCTCTGTGAAATGTGGGTCTCTTCATTCATAGAAAGAAACAACTGTTTTAATGAGAATAAATGACAAAAAGTAATTTATGTTTGAAATGTTCTCCTGATTCTGACCTCTCTGAAGTGGAAGTCGTCTTTGAGTACGATGGTCTTGTGGCTGGTTTTGCGTTTGGCGTGGGGTTTCTTGTTGATACAGTGGACGTTACAGTTCGGGTTGAAGTACTCCCACCTGGTGTCTGATTGCTTCCTCAGGAGTTTGTTCATGTTGACGTCCGTCTCTGTCTCTATGTCTATCTCCTCCTGTTAAATGGTCAGATCAGCCATTAAAACATTGGTTAGGAGGAAGGTATAGATGTAACAGTTTGCTTTCTTAATATGATTCTTTACCTCAGTAACAAATAACAGTACAAAGTCTTCAACAAATTTCTTATATAAAATTTATATCTGAAATTTTCTTAGAAGCTAGGTCTTTTATAACTTGATTAAATTATATTTGCTCTGGATTATTCATGGAATAATCTTGATTAATTCTGGGATCTTCATGTTAAGGCCTAACATATATGGAATACTAAAAAAGATACTTTCCATCATCATGAAACTTAGTAAAGAAATTTCAAAGAAACTTATGTATTTGTACAAGTGTATAGATTACATGTACAGACTTACATCTGATGAGTTGATGATTTCCACACAGTCCTCGTTAGGTATGATGACAGCCATATCATCTGTGTCCTCCACCGTCATACACAGGTCCTCCTCACTGTCCTCAGCCTTGTCCTCGGTCCGCGACCTCTTGTTACCCTCATTGTCCTCCTGGGACAGACATCGCTTCAGTGATGATACCCTCTCCTCAGAAATCTCACCAGCGTCTGTACCATCCCCTGCCTCGCTGGACTCTGCATTGGATTTGTCTGGATAATTTTGATTCACATTATCAAACACAGTAGATGTTCTTCCTGATGGTTTTTTCACAGGTGAATCAGAAATATAAATAACGTCCTGTTCTGCAGTTTTTTCAGTGTTCTGTTCTCTGTCACTGTTGTTGAGCTGTTCCTCTGGTTCTGTCGTCTGATCCTCTTTAGATTTCCCGTCAGCCGTGTCTGTTTTGTCTGCCTTCTCTCCCTCAGGATCTTTCTGTTCTGCATCGATTCCTCCGACCACGGTGGCATCCGATTCGTCACTCTTATCACAGCTGGAGTCCAGGTCTGCCCCTGTGTGGAGGCCCCTGTTGTCTGGACTACCACACTCACTCTCTGAGTCTGCTTCCCGCGTCTTCTCTTTGTCCTCTGGGTCTTTAAGCTCCTCTTGTCCCTTTACAGAATTACCTGAGTTACCTGATTCTGTGTTTTTCGAGTCTTCATCTTTACTGCCTACAACATTTTCTTTATAACTGGTAGATGATGGTGTGTCCTCTTTCTTGGTGTCCTCCTTCACCACGTCAGCCTTGATGTCTCTGTATTTACTGTAGGTCTCTTTAACGGAGTCAGAAAGGAGGATCTTGGCCAGCACACTCTGACTCTCTCTCATACTACCTCCTCCCTCTGTGGGTTTTTTGTCCTCACTGTCACTGGTTTTTAATTTCTTTCTCTCCTCCTCTCTCTCCTCCTCAAGCTTTCGCTTCACAGGAACACTTTCATCCTTTGATTGCTGAGGGACTTCGTTCACTTCCTTGCTCCCTTCAGTACTGCTGCACTCTTCAGTGACTTTTCTGTTTGAGTCCTCTGCCTTCTTGTTCTGGTCATTCACACTTCTCTGGTTATCACACACCTTGAGCTTGTTTGTTAGGAGTTTCAGATTCTGTTCATCACTGGACACTAGAAGGATCTGGTCTCCCAGTTTAGGCAGTAGTGGCCCCTGGACTTTCTCTGACATGGCTGGTACTGTGCTCTGAGTGACCGTGGTGGACGCGTTAGAGACGTGAGCGACGTTGGTCGTGGTAGTAGACACATCCGACAAAGTAAACACGTTCGTTGGATTCTTCATCTCCCCCACAGTTCCTGCTGGTGCCCCTGAATTTACTAAAGGCGAGCTCTTCAGAACTGAGGTCATTGGAACTGGTTTGGAATACACCGGTCCAGGAAAAGGAACAAGATGGATGACAGGCTTTCCATCCTTATCCTGGATGATCTTCATCTGAGGCAGAACTTTAGGGATACTGGAGGGGGAAGTGAAGGGACCCAGTAATGTCACGGGGGAAGACTTGGGACCCAGGACGCAGACCTTCTCCTGAACCTGAGTCATACTGAGGCTGGCGGGAGGTCGAAGGTCGTGAACCTGCATAGTGTTGCTATTGACAGGCACTTTAGTTTCAGTGGAAGAAAGAACAGGTGTTGCTAGGTATAATGGTTTGGCTACGACTGGTGAAGAAGAGGAAACTGTCTTATTTTGGAGGACAGAGTGAAGAGAGACTAAGGTAGACTTGTTGACCGCTGGCTGGATAGATTGACCCGAGGACTGTTTTATCACGGATATAGTCGTTAGTGGTTTATCGGTGGTGATTGAAGTGGTTGCTGTGATCACTGAGGTAGCTGTAACATTAATGGGGTTTGATGTTGGATGAGTTTGACTAGGAGCCACCGTGGAGGTGGTTATTGCACCAAGTCTGGCAAAGACCTCACTCCCTTTTACTAATGTTGAGATGATGGGAGTACTAACTAATGGTTTCTCTGAACTCCCCACTTCTGAAGGAATGAAAGAACCTGGTATAATGTTCATCATAGATTTTAATGTTTGGACAGAAGGCTGCTCAATGCTTGTTATCACAGAGACTGAAGATTCTTGATTTTTAATGTTGCTAATTTTTGTTGATGGTATGGATGTCAGGGATGAAGTAGTGGTCACCTGAGGAGCTGCAGACGACACTGTAATGGAGGGTGATACTTTAGGGACAGTCGGGAGGACTTTGGTCACCGTGGCAGTCTGGGGGTTCACTGTCACGGTCTGGGCGGTCATTGCCCCAGTCTGAGGGGTCACAGTCGCTGTATTGGGGATGACCAGTCTACCCCCACTGCTGTGTATGGTTATTGTTGAGGCGATGGTTGATAAAGGACTGTGAATCTGTGAGGGCTTCATCTGAGTCATTTGTTGGGTGGAGATCGGGTGAAGATGAGATCGGTCTGTGGGGGAGCTTCCGTCCTTGTTGACGATGGAGCGGTTATTGATCTGAAGCCGACTGAAGCCTGATATTCCCGTCACACCCAGGCTGGGTTTGTTGATTTCTCCCTCACTGGTCGGAACATTCACGGGCTGTGGGGGCTTGTTTACAATGTTTATTTTCTCTGACATTGAGCTCAAGACATTCTTGTTCTTCACTGTATTATCTAATGGAAGTGCCTTAAACAGTTTAGGGAAATTTAAATCCCTGGCAGAAATTCTGACTCGAATGGAGAATATTGCTGAAGGCATGTTGTTCCTGACTTCGGGAGGAATAGTGGCGGGTTTGCTGGACTTTGGGAGGAACTCGATCTCGAACTCCCCGATGTGTATGAGGCAGGGCTGAGGGTAGCTGTCCACCTGACCCTCTGGCTGGTTTTTGTGGTGGATGTGTCGGGAGATCCGGGAGAGTATCTTCTGTTTGTGAGGTTCCCAGTTACTGTTAGACAGGATTTCTAGCAGTTTGACAGAGTCCCCTTCTGTTGGGGGTTTGTTGCTCTTCAGACACACCCACTGGGTTTGCCAGACAGCTTCAGTCTACGAAGAAAAAAAATATATCAATAAAATGTTAAGCCATCCCTTGATCAGAGGCCTTGAATTATGAGAAATTTGAACTTATAATATATATAAATATTCAAGGCTGAAACAAATTTAAAATATAGAACCAATTTAGCCCAATCCATGGACTTAATATTTGATTTCTTGCAAGTCTGTATTGTGTTTATTGACTTACTATAGGTTTGCCAATGAGTCTGTCTGTTTTACTTACTATGGGTTTTCCCGTGAGCCTGTGCTGTAGTGCGGACAGTCCACTACTGGCCATCTGACCGCCGCCCTGGGGGGGACACGGGGAGGAGATAGCCCGACTCTGGACGTGGTCCTTACCACACGTACACTTCTTAGGGTGGTACCTGTCAAAACAAAACTCTAATTACTTTTTGTCTAATTTTAATATTATTATTAATTTTTGCTGAATATTGAATACTACGGGTGCAAGATGTTTCGGGACCACGACGTTTCGGGACCTGACAAATACGACGTTTCGGGACTAGCGACAAGACGGTTCGGGACTTGGGTAAAGACGATTCGGGACTTGTGTTAATTTTTTTTCGGGATCTCAACAAATTATTTTATTATGGTGATATAGAATAAAAAAAAATTATTATTCTAAGTACACATATACGTAATATTTCAAGCTTAATCCGAATTTTAATATTTATAATAAAAAGTGTCATAAAGATATACTTTAATGTGTTTTTTTCCATAACAGACGAATAAGAATAAATCTTTACAAAATTCATTTTTATTTCTAAAAATCTTATCAAATTTTTTTATTAGTTATTTTTTCTTGAGTGTGTGGTAAGGGGGTGGGGCATACTTTAAGCTTCTCAGGTTGATGATATATATTTCAAAAATATTCAGGTGATTTCCAGCTACTGTTTTATATCTTCAAAAAATATGTCAGTAAATTGTTAAAACAACAACTAAGGTCAGGTGTTGGTGTTACGTACATGTATAAAAACACCGCCGGTAATTGGCAACTTAAAAGATTGTATGGTTTCTTTTGAAAATATTTGAAAATAAAATTCTAAAAATATGGAAAAAATATCGTTTTCTTTATTGGTAAATGAAATAATTTAGAATCAAACAATATTTATAAAATAGCAATGATTTTCCCATCATCAAAATATAAAGGTTTTCAATATGTTTTGAACTTGATTTTGTCTATTTTTTCCCAAACGGTTTCAAATATTTTTTTTTCAAAAAATGTTTCCAAAACATTGTCAACGATCATAGGCAGTTATGCCTGCTGTTCAATCCATTTCTATGAAAAATATATTTGAAACTAAACATTGTAAACAAACATATTTTACAAATGTTGCGAGAACATTTTCCCAAGATTTAAAAAGAAATGCCATACTTTAAAAAGCATTAAATGGTATAAACACCAAGATTTCATTTGATATCGTTTCAAATAATGTCTTTAAAAACATTTTAAATTTCATCATAGCTTTATCTATTTAATATGGTTAGGTCGAAATTTGAAATTTAAGTTGACCTGTTAACGTTGTCATTTTTTTAAAGGAAACAAAACATCTGGAACGTACAAGTAACATGAAAAATTTGATATTTGCAAATCAAATAATATTTAGTATTTATGTACCAGTATCATTAACAGTGTGTCATGTGCCTAATTATGTAACACCACATAATATTACGCACTGGTCGGGTATCTACAGTGGACCCTCATTTATCCGGACGCTTTGGTTCCCAGTCAATTTGTCCGGATATGTGAAGCATCCGGATATCTGAATCACCAGTTAAACAAGACAGAATAACATTTTAAAATTTCGTTCCGATGAAAAACCATCCGGATACTGAAGCATCCGGATATCTGGCGTCCGGATATCTGAAGGTCCACTGTACATCGATAATTGAGTTTCATTGAGATTTGTAGTCTGTGTATACACATTAAACATAAATTCAGACGTACCCATATCATTGTAGACAAATTAACAATTTTGATAGCACAATAATATGTAACGGGAATATTTGGGACTTTCGAGGGATTAATTTTTTTAAAATGATAATTATAAATTCTATAAATTGATGTTTAAAAAGTTGAATATGGAACATTTCAGATTATGATTTAAAACAACTACCCGTAAAACGTAAAGATTTTACTGCTCGTGTGCTAGCTTGAGCCTTTGTAAATTCTGTAAACAAATATGAAATTAAATACCTAAAATTATTATTATTAAAGAGAGAAAGAAATCTTAGAACGAAAAACATGTCCGTGGTCTTTACACAGCAGTTACGACTGTATTCTACAAACTCTCGTATCAAACACTATAAATAAATCAAATACATATTTAAAAAAATATTTTTTGAATGAAATTTTGGTCAATTGTTAACCATCTATTTTATAAAGGTAATATATCAAATAATGAAATAAGAAATTAAAGAGACAACACCGCGGGCGTTTGATTTTATCGGCAGGCCTGCTCCATGCCGCATGCAAACTTTAACTCCATTCTGTGCTTTTTAAATTATAAATTGTGTATCAAATTAAGAAATTATACATGTATAAACTTAAAAACACAAGTAAACAAGTTTTATTTCATTTCCTTAACAAAATATTTAGAAGTCCCGAAACGTGTTAGCCCAAGTCCCGAAACGTGTTAACCCAAGTCCCGAAACGTGTTGTCAGGTCCCGAAACGTCGCGGTCCCGAAACATCCAGAATTCAATACTACAGACATCTGAAAACTTACATTGAACTTTTGAATGTCATTCATTCTCATATATTAAGAACCAATAATACTTTTTAGCAATGTGATGATCAGTAGAGTTGTGTATGTGCAAAATTTAGTTAATATTCAAATGAATTTGTAGCATTCCAACATCTCTCCCATCCCTAAATTTACTGGTTATGACCTACTGTATAAGTAGAATTTTTAGCAAGGATTTAATTTTGGCATTATTAGCAAGGGTGCCAAGATCGCTAAAATTTAATATCGCTAAAAATTAATTGCATTTTATTTGTTATAACTTCTTTAACGTGCATTTTAAAAATGCTAAAATAAATTACCAGTTTTCGGGACAAATCGCTAAATTTGCGTCTCGCTAAAATTTCCACTTATACGGTATCTATGTAAAAATCCTTACCCCCTGGTGTATTGAGCGTCCACTCTGGCACAAGAGACCACTTCCAGAATATCCTCATTCTCCGAGTCTGACTCAAACAGCGCCATCTCACTGTCGTCCACTGCCTTCTTAGACTGAGGCTGAAATAAAGAGTCTACTGTTACAGAAAAATACTGAGAACATTTAATGAGAAATAATCATTATGCATCAGGTTTAAACAGCATTTTCAATTCAAATGATTTTATAATAAACCATTGATTAATTTAACTTGAACACACTTTTGTTCCAAGTATGTAAAATGATCAAAAGTTTGGTCCTCTGCTGTAACTATACTTGTGAGCAAAATTTGAAGATCACATATAAATCTTCAGATAAACATGTCAGAAGAACAGACCTTCAGTGCCATTGCAGCCTTGCGGTACATTTCTGTCTGTATGGGGGCCGGTTTGACCCTGGGCTGAGGGACAGAGAGTGTGACCGGTCCAGACATGGGGAGGCCCGGGGAGGGCACCAGGGCTACCGTCACCTGAGGTTTCTTCTGAGGGAGGGGTGCAGCGGCGCTCACTTCTGTCCGGGGAATACTTGTTACTGCTACAACAGAAACACGAAAACTTTAAGAAGAAGAAATCTCTGTTTACTTAAAGGCAGTTGAGTTTTGTTTTAATCTTGACATTTATGATTTGGTCTGGATCTACTTTATGTGTACATGAATTGGCGTATTTGAAATTTAGCAGAATCAAGGGGTATAGAGTTGTTAGCATAAACATGAATTAGCATGGAACTACACATGTTCATGCCTTGTTTTGTATTAGTAAATGATTTCTTAGCAGAATTCAGTATAAGCACATTTTTGTCTGCACAAAGCCGCTAAAATATGAAGCCCACTTTTTTAGTACACATACAGTATCTGAATAAAAAAATATCCATAATATACAACTTAATTAAATCCTTTTTCCACAAAAATAATACATGATACTTCTTACCCTGTTGTTTTCCAGCATGTTCTATGGTAAAGTTAGGAATCTGGATTTCATTGGAGTCCTACAAACAATAGAATATTATTTTAGTAGTCAATACATTATACAAGTTATTTCAACATATACAGTCAAACTTTGTTATCTCAAATTCAACAGGACCAAGAAGATAAGAGATATCCAAAGATTCAATATATATGGAAGGTTTTTTTTTCAAATACTATAGTAATTTTGAGATAACCATTGTATTTAAAATATCCAAGTTCAAGATACAGGACAACTGTATTACAAATTATTTGAAAGGAAGATCAACACATTTAAAGTTAAGGAAAATAATCTATATAGAAGAAAGACAATAAAGTTTACATTTTTTTCTTAATACTGATGGTAGATATACTGTAAACGTATTACATTTAGCGGTGTATTCTTTTTAGCAATTTTGGCAGAAAGCAGAGTTCGCTAATTCAAGTACATCGCTAAATGTTTTGTATATTAACTTTTATGACTAGAAAAGTCAGACAGCGCAAAATCAAATCTATGCTTACTTGTTGAAAATTAAATTTGCGCCAAATATCGTACACACCAAATGTAATACATTTACAGTAACAACAAGATGACAGTTAATAAAAATCTCTTGAAGCAAGACAATAAAGTTTACATGAAGAAATTTTTTTTCAATACTGATGGTAGATATAACAACAAGATGACATTTTCAGACAAAGTCATTATCTCCCGTATATCATACCTGTTTCTTCTTCTGTGTCCTGGTTTTCTGAGACTCAAACTTTTCACTGGCCTCGTACACCAGCATGGCTTTACGACTCACTGCATCCAGGTTCTTGGCGAGTCGGTAAGTGGATTTTCTCTGAGGTATGACCCTGAAATTTTTCAATCACTATATAAAAGAAACTGTAAAATCAACAAGCAAACTGAAAATGGGATTATCTTACAAAAGAGTACTATTACCTATTATGTCAATATTACCAGACACAGACTCGGCAGTGAACTTATTGGGCTTTTTTACTCATTACATCAATATTGCCAGACACATATTCAGCAGTAAACTTACTGGGGTTTTTTCCCCGACTTCTTTGTCTGCCCCTCCACCTGAGGGACAGGCTGACTCTCCTCAGAGTTCCCTCCACCCTCTGACTTCTCTCCCTGTGAGGATGACCTACTGGTCCGTCGCCTGGCAACTGGGTCACAGGTACACTCGATCATACACTCGGGTTTCCCACAATGCTGTTTGCTGGCCTTGTCAAGGTTATCGTCACAGATACAGCCCAGACGACAGTACTCCTTGGTACACTTCTTCTCTGTGTTATTCAGGTCTGCAGTCTCAGGTGATCCACCAGAAAATTTACATAGGTGACAGATACAACCATAGCGACAACCTACAAAAGGTCAAACAAGGTCATCACCATAGCAACTCCCTAGTGATAGCAAGTGATTATAGGGTTAACACAAAGGAAGAAGTCATGCACCGATCACCGTGTTCCACAGAAGGAAAAACCATCACACTTCACAGAACATAGCTATAATAACTGTACAAATTCATCTTAAATGATTAACTTTGAAATGATTGCTTTACAAAACAGGAAGTGGAAACCAAGGGTACCAGTAGCCTTGGATGGGAACCAAACAATTCCATTTTTATCATTGAAAATATTTATTATTTTTTTTATTTTAAAAAGAATTCATAAGGTTTTGTGTTCTTAATATTATCAAAATATGTAGTTTACACATTTTTAAGGTTTATTCTGTAAAAGAGTGATAAATAAAGTTTATAAAGTCTGGACTATGCATGACTAACTACAAACTACTGGTGTGTGACTAGAGTTGTGAAGTTTCTGATTGAAATGTAAGCAATAGAAGAACATACCGCTATTGTACAACACCAAAGACTCATCTGCAATCAGAAGGGCAAATTAGGCAGCAATCAAAGTTTGTATTCATTAGTACAAGTCTCTTATGTAAAAGAATGCTCCTAAATGCAGCAATGATTATAAGCAGAACATGCTAGCAACTGAATTTATCACCCACAAAACAAATGTGCTCCAGAATCTACACTTCACAATTATTTCATTTACTTTATCTGACCAAATTAAAAACTCCAGAGAAATGCCAAGTAAGTACCAAATTTGTGATTCTAAAGAATCTTTCCTTTTTTGACTTTTGCACACATGAAAAAAAAAAGCTTTAAAATTCTTCTATTAACCAAATTATTATTCTTTCACTTCAAACATTGTCAAATGAAAGGGATATCTTGAGACAAAGGAATTGTGAGAGAAAATATTTTGACTGATTACTTTATGCAAAAGGAAAAGCTAATAGAAAGTTACTCTTAAGTACATCAAGAACTTTGGTACTCTGTTGAAAGAAAGACTTCATACTAGTACATGTATTTTATTTCTGTTCATGAATTCTTATGGCATTCAGTCAAAGTATATTCCCCCTAAACCTTTTTCACGTACAAAACAAATGAATGTTATATCTATAGAAAGATAGTAGGTGAGAGACAAATACATCAGAAAAGATAAGGTGCACTGAAAAACTAAATAAAGCAGCTAGAATTGAACCCCATATTTCATTACAGACAAATCCTACAGTGAGACTGACAGCGAGTGTTAGTAGTGAAGGAGAAAACACAGCCTGATGTAACACAGCTAATCTTACCTGGCTTGTCACACATTTTGTCAAACTCCTCCCTGCTCTCCTCCGTCCTCCTATCATCAGTTTTATCCCCGACCTTCTCCTTGGCTCCACCCCTACTCTGCTGCTCAATCTCTGGATCCATCACCTCCTTTTTGATGGCTTTGACAGCCTTGGCTTTCTTCTTCCCCTTCACCACAAACTTGGGATGAAGAGCTGACAGAGCCGCGTTTGCCATGCTGCTGTTCAGGGTGATGATACAGAAGTAGTTCTTCTTCCTCTTCCTCTTCTTTTTGGATGGTGTATCCAGTGACCCCTCTGTGGTTGTATCCCCATCTCTGTCCCCCTCTTCTGTGGGTGGGGGAGTGGGAGGTGGGGGTGGGGGTAATTTCTTAGGACTCTCTGGTTTCAGTGCACTTCTCAGCCTCTGTCCTCCAAGTTTCTTCAGAATATCAATATCTTCATTATTGAGCTTCAGTTTCATCATCAGGTACTTCTTGTATTTCTCCCTTAGTTTTTTGTCCCTGACTTTTTGTTTTTCAGTGTCTAAGATTTCGTAACCCATCTCAACAAGTTCCTGACCAAAACTGTTCTCCCCTTCCTGCTGCATCTCTCCCCCCTCCATCGCCTCCTCGTCTTCTGTATGTGAGGTCAGGTCAATCTTCTCCATTCTGCTGGGGTCACCTTTAGACATCCCCTTTCTGATCGTGAACACCAGGTTCTTCCTCCTTTTCTTCTTAAGGTCCAGCCCCATCTGCTTGAGTTGCTCTGGATCGTGGTTCCTCAGAAGTCTCTCCTCTGTCCTCCAGTGTAACTTTCCTTTACTGGCTTTCATCTCCAAACTCTCTCCATCAGGACCAAACTTGTTCTTCCATCCCTTGATTTGGGTGATGTCTGATGTCTTCTTGGGAGTCTTTCCTCTGACACTGCCAGGACTCTCCTGTTCCTTTGCCATCAGCTCTAGGATCAGCTCTCTCTTGAAGACTCTCTGATACTTCAGCAGCACCAGATGCATTCCCTGCAGGCTTTGGTTGATCTTATACTGCTCCTTCAGCGCTTTTAACCTGGCATCTTTCTTCTGGTGAACACTATTCCGAATCTGATTTTGCTTCACTCTCAGATTCTTCATCCTAGCCATTCCTAACAGAATACTCTCATTCCTGCCTATTTTAGTCTTTTTCTCCACTTTAACATGTGCATTTAGTGCTTCCTCATTTGCAAAGGAAGTGAACAAGACCCCATCCACTTCATCAAACGAGGGCTCACACTGCTCGATCATCCCGGAGAACTCATCGTAATGTTCTGGCATCTCTGTCACCTCCTCTAGTTCATCCTCCGAGTCCACGAGTCGCTCCTCTGAGTCTGTCCTCTTGATGGGTCGACTGAGCTTGACCTTCCTGTTGGTCTTCGTGTCGAGGTACTCGTCCAGAACATTACTGGTGAAGGCAGACATGACGTCCTGTACCTCCGTCTCTATTGAGCTGAGGACACTTAGAGGGGTGGGTTCCTTTGTGACCCTCTGGGTGGAGGTCCTTGGTACCGGGCGAGAGGACCCGGTCTTCTCATCTGGAGGAGATAACTGATTGGAGTCCGACTCCACATCCATTAACATCTGATGTTCGTCGACCGTGTCCATCACCATCTCGAAGTCCGAGCTCCCCTTGGTGCTGTTGTGGTCTCGTCTATCCTCTCTGCTGCATGGGGATGATCTGTTCACCAGTGACACAGTAGACTTAGTGGGGCTTCTGTTGATTTCTGATTGTTTTTTAGAACTTTCACATTTATCACTGCCTTCTGACACTTTTTGTTTTTTAGGACTCTCTTCCAAAGGAATGCCCAATTTTACCTGAATTTTTTCAATCACAGATTGTTCACCCTGTAATGATAGTGATAAATTTTCATTTGCCTTTGGAGAGATATCTTTATTATCACTAGGAATTTTAGCATCACTATCAGATTTGTCACTTTCTAACTTCTCCTCCTGTTTTTCTGAGCAATCTTTCTTTCCTTTCATGTTATTTGGTGACGGATAATCTGTCATTATCATATCAAAAATGTTCCGTCTTTCCTGTGTGTCAATCAGAAGCGGAACACTGGGATCAAAAGAAGCAGAAGAGTCCGCTGTCACTTTTCCATCCAATCTCCCAGCATTCTTCATTTTGATCTGTTCATCCTCCTTCAGAGTGGTCTCTACAGTTTTGGATGACACAGTTGAAGGAAGCTCACAACCTGAATCTTTCATGGTTCCTCCATCTGCTACAGAGTTTTTCTTGATCTTGATGTTTGATAAAATGGATTCCAGTTTAGCAGAAGTTGGTTTTGTAGAAGGTTCTGCACTGGTACTTGGTTTTGGCTTTTCACCTAATGGTGACTTTGAGGTATGTTTTGGAGAGACTTTAAGAAAGTCTGCAGAGAAGAAGTCATCCACAATTTCCAGGCTTTGTGGGTTGTTCTCAGGCTTCTCACTCACTGGTTTGGGATCACTTTCATTTTTCTCATTTGAATCTTCTTTACTGTTGTCTTCTTCCTCTGCCTTCAGAAGAACTTCATCAGCAAATGTGGGAAATGTATCGGAACTCATATTGTCTTTGACTTTTGCTATCAATGAAAACAGGTCCATAGACCTAGAATTGTTGCTGTCTAAACAAATCAGTGTATCTGTGTTCTCTGACTTGGATTTACTTGAGGTTGGAGAACTGTTCGTCTGCTTTACTGGTACCTCTGGTGAGGATTTTATGGAAGCTTTCTTTCCTTTCTCTGGGGTTTTCCTGGGTTTCTTTGGAGTTGTTCCTGTCTTCTTCCCTTTCTTTGTGTCTTTAGCTTTCTCTGCTGTGTCCTCCTGTTTGTTCTCTGTGTTACTGGACTCCTCTACACTCTCATCAAACTGTAAGGCCCTGATTGCTCCGGACTTTGGACTTTTGACTTTATCCACACCTGATTTAGGACTTTTAACTTTTTCTGCTCCTAACTTCGGACTTTTGCCTTTCTGTACTTTCTCTCCCTTCTTCTTTTCAGATTTCTCCACAGATTTGGGTTTTGATTTTTCAGAGACATCTCCATCAGATTTCTTCTTTCTTTTCTTTTTGGGTTTTTCTGATGACTTCACAGATTCAGTTTCCATGTTCTCCACTACTCCATTGGTAAGCGGTTGGTCCTTGGAACTCTGTGCTAATAGAGATAGTGGCTGGCCTTTCTGTTCACTGTCCATGACTTGAGTTTTCTCTACCATGTTTTTACTTGTCTGACCTTTCTTAGTCAGTAGAGTGTAGAGTTGTGAGGTCTGGCATTCACTGGATTTCTTTACTTTCTCTGGAGAGTTTTGCTCTCTGTGACTTTCCTCTGGACCCCCTGTTGCTCCCTCCTTTTCTGCACTCCCCTTTGGAGACCGGCTCCTTCGTGGTGATTTTAATGGCAAGAGAAGAATATCATCAGAGTACCTGATATTAGGGGCCCTGATTCTTCTACCCAGCTCTTTAGAAGGTGAGAGACCAGAAGGACTGTCCACCGTTTTATTCTCTGATGAAGGAGTAGAGCATCCAGAATTGTGTAGAGAATTAGCACTATCATTGTGGTTTGTGTAGAGGTGTAACTCCTTCCCCTCCCCTGGGCTGGTCAGGCCAGTCAGGGAGAGATTCAGAGACGACTTCCTACTACAGGAGTCAGGGGATGGTGTATAAGAGGTAGAAATGTTTTCAATGTCTGTGGTACTGTGAACTATTTTCACTTTCGGTTTCTTTCTTTTGATGATCTGTTTCTCTGGGGTGCTATTTGTTAAGTCTCCATTAAGAGCTCCCTCCATGGACTTTGTGTTCTTTTTAGAGGGTGACCCTTTTCCTTTCTTTTTTCCCTGTTTAACATCCTCTGTTCCAGACTTAGTATCGCCATCACAGGCCAGTGCTGGGTCACTGACAGCTTTCTTCTTTGGTGACTGTTTCCCTGGAGATGACCTTGGACTCTGACCTTCTATGACCTTCTTTTTTCCTTTGGATTTTTGTTTTCCTGTTGATGCTGTGTTCTGTTTTACAGGGGTATCACAATAAACATCAACAGATCTGTCTTCTGCTGCCTCCATAGAAGAGTCTTTGTAAACCTTCTCAACCGGGGATTTCCTCTGCAGCCTCTTTTTCAGTTCCTCTTCAAAATTTTCTTGGTGCTGCTTTTGAATGTCTGATTGTGAATGATTCATTAGTTTATTCACATGTGAGAGTTTCACTGCTTTTAAATGATTCGGTAATGCTCTGAACACATCTTCCAGACAGACAAGCAATGTTTTACATGTCTCTCTCTTGGGTAGAGTTTTTAAAGCTTCACCCACACTGGGAAACACAGAAACCTTGTGAGGGTCGGTATTCAGACAGCTGTTGGAGACACAGGGTACGGGGTTTTCTTGGAATTTCAGATGGTGGGTTTTATGATCGTGAGGCAGTTGCTGGTTTGGTGATTGTGGTGTAGTGGATTTCGGTTTTGATCCGTTTTGTTGTAAACCATTCCTGCCTGGTTCCAGCTTTATGACGGACACTGATGGTCTGTCAGCGTATAACTCACTTCTCCCACACAAGTCTGAAACAAAGAGGAAAAGTTTTGTTACTTAACCATCACGGTAGTTGTAACTGTTTCCATACAAACTTAAATAGGAATTCATATTTTATGTGTGAATTCATGATTTACATCTATTTTTTAGTGTACTTAAAAAGTATTTTCCTCTACAACAGTAGTAAGAAAATAAGAGATTACCCAGATTACATGTACCTGTAAATGTTCTGCAGTGATTGAGGGGTTTGACTCGGAAAGGGAAGGTCAAGCCATGCCCCTTAGAGGCCTGAGCCATACTTTGTACGATTCTTTTGACTCCATGATTTCTCTAGATTCTGTTCACCTGTCAAAAGAAAGAAAGACGTTGTTAGACTGTTACAAAATCAATTTCCTTCACAATAACCTCTTTTTTTTATCAAGCTAATAATGACAATTACATATTTCATTTTCAAAAAAAAAAAAATAATATCAACTCAACGAACAAAAAATACAATACTTGAATGTCACATAAAAAAAGTTTTCTTTTAAATTATTTTTTCTTTTGCCCTATTGATTCCTTTATTCTTTAAACTCAAGTCCTTCTTTTTCCTCATTTAGATTGAAGGTGATTATGATGATGAGAAATAATGTGATTTGTTGTAACTTACAAGGAGGAGGGGGGGCTTTTCTTAACACTATTTTTGTAAAATTCATTATACAATTTTTAGTACAATTAAAACATTCAATTTGAGCCCCTTGTGGTCCATTTCTATCCCCCTGAGCCATCATCTAAAGCTAAATCTAATCACTGCACAAGGAAATGGACTCTGAAGTCTGACACCTCATAATTCTTATAGTTACAATTCAATGATTTTTCATCTGCAGAATGTGTAACCTAGTTTTAACTTGTTCAGCATTGTGTAGCGGTACATTTAATTCGTAGACAAATAGCATAAAAAAAAAACAACAAAAAGAAAACAAAACAAAACAACAACTAAATTTTAAAACCTGAAATGTTAGATCTATTGAAGAGATTAATTACTGCTATACTACTGCATGCATTACTCTTCTAAAAAGGCATTCTGTACCTATAGCATGTCATTAATTCTAACATTCAATCAAACTGATTTTCCCCCCTAGGATTCGAGTAAAAAAAAAATATCAAAACAATAAAGTAGAAATATTTCTGTTGCTTAAAAAGACATACTCTACCATTGAGGAAGTAGATTTCAGAGTTTGTGTTTTCCTATTTATAGCCTAACATTTTTAATTTACTTCCTTCATTGAACATTCTTTTAAATTTATTAGACTGATACCAGGCGATTAAACACCGCTTCATTTTGACATGTTTTGTCTCGTTAATCTTCCGAATTTGTTTTATAATTAGCATGATAATATTTTATGGAGTAATTGCATTTCAAAAAAAAAAAAAAAATAGATTCAACAGAATGCTTTAAATTCAATGTGGGCGTTTTTAAATCAATATAAAGTCAGAAGTTTCTTGAATATTTAAATTATAAATTTAAAGTTTGTCTTATAAAATCAAAACAGCACTGGTCTTAAGTAGATAACTGCATGTCCACAATAAGTACTATAACTGCATGTAAAAGAATTAAATGTTTGAGAAATAGACCTCATAGATATCCTTAGGGATAATTCTCAAATAAATCTTGTAAATAAAATGTCACCATAGGGCGATTCTGGCTGGTGTCTCGGAATTAACTCCATCTAAGTATGCATGCAATATCGTCATTGATAGCAAAGACCAAAAAGAAATGACAGTTGCATAGAACTAACATTAACTTATCTATTAATTAATCATTTCAGGATCGATCTGTGAAGAATTTGTGGATTTTCCAGATGGAAATGAAATCAATTAATTATTACTAACAGTGCATTATAAGTATACCACATTAATAATAATTTATACTACCCATATATGTAAAAAAAAAAATATGTTCTAAATTGTGTCATAAAACATTAAAGTGAAAACAACCTAGAGGTTTTAGAATGAAAATATATGGAAATAACCAACAGTATTCAAGCTTAACAGTCCATTAAACAATACAAAATTGGAGCAAATCAAACACAGACCTCCAAAACATGAGAGGTGGGATCAAGTGCCATGGAGGAGTGAGCATCCCCTGCTGACCAGTCACACCAGCCATGTGCTCCTTGTCATGATCGGGAAATAACAGAAAAATCTGTCCACAAGTTCATTGTGTATATTAAATGGCCTAATAATTAGCCTAGTATGAAAAACGTCAGTCAGCATATAACTTAATGATAAATCGTATTTGCTGACAAGGTTCAGGTAAGTTTAATAACTAACTGTAACACAATGTCAACTTAGCCATTTAAATTATTTCTTTATACTGGTACAGCATTGTTAGATGACTTTCTTCTTTTAAAATTCATTGAATTGTGTTTATCTTAAAAAATTATCTCAATCCTTTACACCCTTCAAAACAATACAATATCTATCTCCTCCCATTCACCACCCCTGTGTTTTATATAGGTGTTCCATCAGTGAAGTCTGTGACAGAGTCACAAGAATTTTGATTTGCTGGACATTTTGTTTTGTTCAAGTTATGGTTGAACTATGATGGTGGGATTACCAATTTATTTGAAATTCCAATATGTATTTATCAGTATGGTTTTGTGATGGTGCTGGCATAATTATAACAAAATTATAATGAACATGAGATAATTACTGAATAAGGATGTATTTACAACTTCAGCAGCTAGTGTCAACTGAGATTATTTAATCATAGATCTACCATGAACAGAAAGAATGATTGTCTCTTTTTCTTTCGTTAACTTATTTGGATAGATATGTGTAATGAATTACAGATGTAGCAGAAGTATATTTGTAGGTCCCGACAACTTTCCTATAATCAAGTCTTATGTACAACTCAAAACAAAATGTGTTTGTAAAACACTATGCGCCCGGTGGCAACAAAGTTCGAAAAGCTATTTTTTTGCATGTAGGTCACAGTCAAGGTCACAAGGTCATTGATCTTGGTGTCATTTAACAGAGTTTAATTAGTGGAGTATTCATGCCAAATATGAAGTCTCTATCTCTCACAGATCAAAAGTTATGGGGAAGGTTAAAGTTGACAACAGACAGACAAACAGCTAAACAGAAAGACAGGACAAAAAAAATATACACCCAGATCCAAAGGCAGATTCAGGGCCGGCAATTTTGCCTATATCGTTCAGTGTAAAACTTGGATTCCAAATTGAGTCATGATTTGAACAATGTACAATCTACACTACCCCAGGATGCTTCTACATAAGTTTCAGCTTTTCTGGCCCAGTGGATTTTGAGAAAAAGATTTTTCCTATATAATTCTATATTAAACTTTGATTCCCTATTGTGGCCCCGCCCAACCCCTGGGGGTCATGATTTGAACAATTTAGAATCTACACTACCCTAGGATGCTTCCACATAAGCTTCAGCTTTTCTGGCCCAGTGGTTCTTGAGAAAAAGATTTTTTAATAACCCCACTCTATTTTTGCATTTTCCTTGATTATCTCCCCTTGTGAGGGGACTTGGCCCTTTATTTTAAAAATTTTAACTTTCCTTCACCCAAGAATGCTTTGTACCAAATTTGGTTAAAACTGGCTAGGTGGTTCTTGAGAAGAAGTTGAAAATGTGAAAAGTTTACACACAGACAAACAGACAAATGACGGACAAAATGTATTCAGAAAAGCTCACATGAACCTTTGGCTCAGGTGAGCTAAAAAATCTATATGTATCTAGGTAGTAGGAGAAAATTGCATGTTATTTATACTTTATGGTATTTTAGTTCTTTTACTTAATTATTCTTTAAATTAATCACATCATTATTTGAAAAGCTTGTCATATATTTGCTTTCCTCAAATGGTATCAAATTACAAGTTTATTGTCCATTCTCAGAATAGCTTTTATGTTACCAAGTTTACTGATGGATTCAATAGTATCAATGTAAGATTATTATTGATTTATAATTTGGAATGCTTCTATATATACATTATTTCAATAAGGAGATGGGTGAACATGACGAGAGATAAGCCTATAGCACAACAAACATGAAGGTGAAAAATTTAACCTCAATTATATCAAAATTTTCCTTAATATTTCATCTAACATTAAAGTATACTTTATGTAAAATCTCTACAACTTGCACAAATTTCATGAAGATTGAAGTTATTTGCCTATGAAATATTATACAGACACGAAAGAGGACAAAACGAGTCATTTTTTCACACTATAACACTATTTTTCGATATGAGTGGGTCTTCTCTCCATTTTTTGTAAAGTTAATCCTCAAAGTTTGCATACATACATATTTTGGTTTCCAAAATTATGGAGCAAAGGCCCACTATACCTTAAAAATATAATTTTATGACATAACTTTCGTATCTCTTAAAAAAATACTTAAAGTCCAATAAGTCAATGGTCATATAACAAACATGATTTAAATGCCACTCTTCAGCAGGACATGTGTAGAGTAGTGGTTAGCTACTCCTACAAGTAAGAACCTCCATTAATGTCCCTACGCTCTTTATGTTACGCGGCGCCAAGTCAAAAGTATCTCGCCTTGAACCTCTAGCATGCTGGAGTAAGTGGTTAGCATGATCAACAGAGAATCCAATTTAGGATTTTTATTGCCAGGGTTCGAACCCAATGGATACCACATTATAGTTTTTAAAAAAAAGATTAAGTTTTAATGAAAAATTTTCCTAAAAACTTTTTGTTTATCATGCTTTCATAAAAATCAATAAATAGAACTTTACTCTAAATACTAAATTCACAATTTGAATGTGATTTTTATTGATCTGAAGCTTGTGTGCTCTCTGCACGCTAAGTTCACCATCTCCTTTGTGTATATTTCATGTATTTATTAACCAACTACAGGTTTTAAGTACATACATTCTCAAAGTAACACTTTGATATCCCCTGTTTTTGTGTGTTTGTGTGTGCTTTTGAAAAGCAACCGGTATAAATGTCTTCTTTTTTTTTTGATTGGTTTTATGATGTATATAAATTATATCAATTCATTAAATGTCTTAATTTTAATGCTTTCAATCAAATTCAATGCAAATCATTGCTTTGAAGACAGGCACAGACAGTCCGACAGTCTGAAGACTTCTAGTTCCTAAGTTGACAGACACACAGACAAGGTGGCTAAACCAGATTATGAGATAGTGTTGCTTCATTAAAGAACAGACACACAGACAATGTCAAAGAACCAGAGAGTGTTGCTTACTTAGTGGGCAGACCCACAAACAATGACAAGTGTTGATTTCTCATTGGACATACAAACAAGCACCAGTGTTGCTTTATTATACAACAGATACTGACAGACACACAGACAAGGACTTGTGTTGCTTACTTTGTGGACAGACACACAGACAAGGACTTGTGTTGCTTACTTTGTGGACAGACACACAGACAAGGACTTGTGTTGCTTAGTAAGTGGACAGACACACAGACAAGGACTTGTGTTGCTTACTTTGTACACAGACAAACAGACAAGGACTTGTGTTGCTTACTTTGTGGACAGACACACAGACAAGGACTTGTGTAGCTTACTTTGTGGACAGACACACAGACACACAGACAAGGACTTGTGTTGCTTACTTTGTGGACAGACACACAGAAATGGACTTGTGTAGCTTACTTTGTGGACAGACACACAGACAAGGACTTGTGTTGCTTACTTTGTGGACAGACACACAGACAAGGACTTGTGTTGCTTACTTTGTGGACAGACACACAGACAAGGACTTGTGTTGCTTACTTTGTGGACAGACACACAGACAAGGACTTGTGTTGCTTACTTTGTGGACAGACACACAGACAAGGACTTGTGTTGCTTACTTTGTGGACAGACACACAGACAAGGACTTGTGTTGCTTACTAAGTGGACAGACACAAATATAAGGACAAGTGTAATTACTTTCACATTATCATTTTCAACAGACACACTGACAAAGACAAGTGTTGCTTTCTAAGTGGACTATTATAAGAACCAGTGTTGTTTTTTTTTAAACTTATTAATGCTAAGAGTGTATTTTCATTAGAGAAGTGGACAGCTTTCACCATGGATGTAGGTGAAAGCCTGTCCACTACTCTAAAGAGAATACCTAAGAATGATGTAAAAGCATGTGGCCAAGATTTAATAGTTTTCCTAAAAATGCAAAAGAAATATATTAATCTCATGTTTTACATGTATATAACTTTATATATGGTTATTTAATAGATATCTATATCGATAAAAATAAAAATGATCTTTTATTAATTTAAGAGAGAAAAAAAAAAAGACTTACACTTACATCTACAAAAAAGTCTTACTTGTTCAATAAACCTTAATTTATAATTCATATCAATTTTTTAATTGAACAAACTATCATTAAACTTTTTCCCCTTAAAATATTAATCTATGAATAACATACAAATATCATTATACGAACTCGGTTAAAGTATTAAGAAGACTTTACCTTCATTTAATCTGCATAAAAAACAACAAAAAAATCTTCACTTTATATAAAATAAAAGTATAATCTCCTTTTACTTTTAAATTAATGAAAAATTGGGTAAAACTCATCTTAATCATATAAATATAGAGAGAGCATGATCAATCACTATACATAAAGCTTTCAATTAAGACACATATCCAGGTTCATTTTGAAATGACAAAGGGACACAGATTATCAATCATATTCCAATAACTATGTTTAATGTTTGTTAGCTTCATATGTGAAAAAATAGAAATTAGATATAAAATGCACATTTAATGTTTGATATGATAAAGGAAAATAAAATGTAGGTTTTAAAAAATTATTTTTCTTAAACATGGCTTATATAAATGATGTGCAAGTTAATATACTAAAATGGTGGAACTTCCATCTAGTAAAAATAACCAAGAACCTACTTCAATGTTTATAACATGATCAAGGACAAATGAAGGTCTATAATATCATGAATCCTAAAATAATCATCTTACATAACCAAAATTGTTGTTTTATTATGTTTTTCTTTCCATTCTTACAGTTCAAATCTATTTTCAGACAGACATGCCCTCCCCTGTTACTTCGCGGGTTATAGGGACACGTGATTCAATATGCAACAATGATACGCACTTTGGCTTTTAACATTTTCATAACACAAAATAAATCGTTTTGTTTCGTACCGAAACTTTCGAAATTACAAACAAATCTATAATATTTTGATAATTAAATATCTTCTCCTTCTTTTTGCAAAATTTCAAGTTTCTGCGTGCCCTAGAAAAGATGAAAATCGTTTAAAATATTTAGGACCGTATTGATGCATAAACGCGCCCCGATATCGTCTGTTGCTAGTGATTTCTATTCGCTTTAAATAACAGGTTTGTAGTCTTTTCTATTTGAGCTTCTAGTGTTTCGTTATTTTTCAAATACACGAGAAAAGCATAAAGCAAACATAGTACGTAAAAGCAAAGGTGCAAAGACGGTCGCAATAATTAAATAAGGAGGAAATGTATGTCCCTACTAAACTTACTTTTTTTCCGCCATCTTGTAGATAGAGAGAATGTGTAGCGCATTGCAGCATGGGTAAACCGAACGGGGTTCGCGAGGACACGTGGATAATCACATGACCCGCTCTGGTAAAAATAACTTCGTTAATCATAACAAAGGTACAAGTTACTAGGAAATCAGGTTTTATTTATAAATAAAAACAAATCTACTCATCATATGGGATTGGTTTATTGATAATATCATGCTAGAACCCCTGTATTATTGAATCCCGAGATTTTGTTATGGTCAGCGATCAATGGATGGTGTTATTTGAAGAAATTTCCGTCGATATTGGTTTGCATTAGTTTAGCAGTTCAGTGCGTGACCTATATAAAGTCTGGGCTGCTTTCACAATCTGTGACATCTTGTGTATGCAATTTATACAACATATTGAGTAGCATTAATTTCATTTTCTTAAAATCACTGTATGCATAAAAATGTTCTTGTAAAATTTGCATACTTGCATGTAACAAATAAGAACACGTGGATTCAATAGACATAAATATATACAAGTCGGTTCTGGACAGGGTCTAATAATAGATTTACTGGGTGTGCATTTTTATCTAATTAGGGTCTGCATAAAATACCGATCTAAACCAGTATCACACATACGTTACAAGCCAAGCACATGTGCACAATGTATACGTCCATGACAATGCATGTTAATCGTTGAAAATTCAGATAGAGAGAGGGAAGGGAGAGAGAGAAGAAAGAACATATCCTGTTGCTTTGTCTCGGGATATAATCAGTTTATAGAGCGCCTGAAGTATCCGGATTTACTACAATCATACAACAGATCAAGCTTGAAGTCCTATATACTTGGGAACTTACAGCATTTACGACAAATATATATGTAGTTCCAGATTATAAGGACTATATGTACAGTTATATACAGTATATATTGAATTGTGTAATCTTTATTGACTTGTATATGTATACATGTATGTATGTCTTTGTTTACGATCGTTGGGCGGATTTCTCTCTCTCTCTCTCTCTCTCTCTCTAAAATTTAGCAATAATTAACTTACCCTGTCAAAACACTAATTTAAAAAGTATCACCCTTTTGTATGGAATGCCCTGATCTGACAGGTGTGTAATCTGAGATATCTCACCTGAGATAACCTGATAAAAGTTCTAAAAATATATTGAATCCCTTATTTTCATCAAAAGTTAGTAATATTTCTTGTCAAATTTTTATGTCTATGAAATAGACTAAAATTATAATTATATGTGTTTTCCTCTATTTTTTTTTTTTTTTTTTTTTTTGAATTTTAATATACATCATTTAAAAAATATTTCACTCTATTATATTATTTGAACTTTTTTGAAATATGATCATGGCAAGTTATTTTTAAGATTGATCTTTTTTGTACTTAGGCTTAGCCCCCCCCCCCACTTTTTTGCAAATATATACAAAATATAGGCATTGAAAATTGGATTTTCCCTTTTTTCGTTGGTTTACCCCCCCCTGCTTTCAATTAGCCCCCCACTTTCAATTTGCTTCCGACGCCTATGTTGTATATCTTTATTTGTAGCTCTTCTTCAAAAGGAGTTCAATATCTAAAAATGATCACAACCACCGACCCTCTTAAAAGTTTTAAAGAAAAAAAACACTCTGAAAGAATCGGGGGAAATCGATTCTGCATTTTGTGTAACGATGGGATGTTCCCCCTTTATTATAATGTATCGATATAACCCCCTCCCAGTAATGTATGCCTTTTGCAGTTACTCATTTGGTTATTCTTATTTCCAAAAGGATTGATCCGTAAGTAATGTTACGACAAATCTAATGGGCATATAAAATGTAATTAATAGTTAGTCTTTAACATTTGATATACCTCTATTTTTTCCATTTTGAATTTTGCTTTAAAAAAAAGATGTGTTTGTGAAACACTGATGCCCCCGTGATGGCAGATACTGATGGCAAAGATTTCAGGGGTCCATTTTACAAAAGAACTTAATTACAACTAAGACCGAAAACTTAGTTTAAAATTGTTAAAGTAAAGATATTTACTACATTCCCTTTTTTTAAAGATTAAAACCATTATCAATTTATAATTTTAATTAGAAAATGAGATGCTTGCAATGAAATTTTGGTCTTAGTCGTAAGTTCTTTTGTAAAACGTGCCCCCCCTTTCTCAAATTCAAGTCAAACTCCAAGGTCAAGGTCAATTAATTATTTTTATTGTTGTTGTCCAAGGAAGATCTTATCACAAGGAATATACTTGTGAAATTTAAAAGCGCTAGTACTAACGTTTTCAAAGTTATGACCAAGATTAAAGTTATCAAAATCATGTCAAACTCTAGGGCCAAGATCAAAAATATTTACTCCCATGGAAAGGTCTTGTAAGATAAATATGCATGTGAAATACGAAAGCCCTATAGCATCAACTGTTCAAAAGTTATGACCAAGGTTAAAGTTTGGTAATTTTTTGTAGCTTGAGTAGATAAAGGTTAAGGTCAAATCTACGTATTTGTACCCGAGGACTTGTTCCTTTACAAATAAAATGTGTTCTTGAAACACTGATGTCCCCGTAAGGCAGCTAATGGCGAGGGTAGAAGCTTCTCAATTTTTCACCTTGACCTCAGAGTAAACTTTTTAAAAATTTTAACCTTGTCCATAACGTTTGAATAGTTAACTCTAAGACTTCCATATTTCACAGTGTGTTCTATCTATGTGACAAGTCCTTCCCTTGGATATCAACAATTTTCATCTTTTGACCTTGACCTTTGAAGTTTGAGTTGCAAGTTTCTTAAAAAGTGGGTCAAAAGGTCAATGTCAAAAATATCTATACCCATTGAAAGGGCTTGTCACAATGAGTACACAGATGAAGTTTGAAAGCCATAGCACCAACTGCGCAAAAGCTATAATCAAGGTTAAAGTGTGTGTAGTAATTATTTGTAAAAGTGGGTCAAACTCCAGATCAAGATCAAGAGGTCAAATTTGGTGTAACCAAAGAAAATTCTTGTAATGCATAGGGAATACACCTATAAAATAGGGAGAGGGCTAAAATAGGCACTGCCTGCTGCCCAATCCCATTCACTTTTATTTATGAATAAAATTTTGTACAGGTCCAGTACAATGCCGATAAAGGTATATACCAGGTAGCTTGATAAAACTATATAGCTTTATCAAGGTATTACAAATACCTTGATTAAGGTATTTTATGTGACAAAAATTTAAAAATATCTTTAAAAAACAAATATTGAAATAAACTCCGACAACTTTCAAAGAGTTATCACAGAGAAAAAAATTAGAAATGGAAATATAAAGGTATATACCAGGTAGCTTGATAAAACTGCACTTTACCTTGATTAAGGTATTTTATGTGACAAAAATTTAAAAATATCTTTAAAAAACAAATATTGCACAAGTCGAGTTTTAAATTAAATACTGAAAGTCGAGTATTGAGTGGTTGTCAGTAAATTCACCCATGTATGAAAAGTACTCTGGTATCAAAAAGACAGCATAAAAGAGCATCTCCTCACACGACATGCTTTTATACTGATTTCTTTGTGTTTTAGTAGTGACAACAACTCAGAACTCGACTTTCAGTATTTAATTTTTAAAGAATATTTTTTGAATTTTCATTACATAAAATACCTTGATCAAGGTATTTGTAATACCTTGATAAAGCTAGCTTTATCAAGCTTCAGACCTTCATCGGGGTATTGTGCTGGACCTGTTGTATAAATAAAAAAAATATGAATGCAAATGCTCAACCCATTCAAAAGTTATAGGCAAGTTTAAAGTTCTTGCCGACAAACAGACAGGCAGATAGACAGACAGATATACGAACATACGAATCATCGGTAACGAGGACATATAAATGCGCATGTGACGCCAACCAATCAAAAGTTACGGTCAAAGTTAGACGAACGGACAAATAACGTTGTTTTGGTGTGGCAGTAGACGAAACCTAAACTTTTATTTGCCACATCTGCTTCATTTTTTAATATTTTACAGACTATTGACGTCAAAAGACAACTAAACAACTAAAACTCAACTTCTTTGGCAAACGGAACGTCTTCAACTACTACTATTTCATCGTCAACTCTCCTTATTTGTATAAAAATCCCATTAGCAATTGCATATGATATTTTTGTCTCCATATTGATTCAATGTTTTCAATAATATGCGTCTTTCGAGTACGATCAATTTCAGGCTGCTGACAAACAAAATGATGTTACAGGGTTTTCAACCGATACATCCATTTTTCCTTGTCTTCATATGAAGATGGGTCCTGCCGTCTAGGCGTGCAGGTCTGTCGACAGAGGGATGCTTCCTCCTCCTTGACACCTGACCCTATAGCCTGATCACCTGAGCTTGTGTTTCCAGTTGTTTTTAATCAATGGAGTATTCCGTCGTACCAGTATTCTTCACTGGGCTTAAGAGATTCATCTACCTCTTTGTTCATTGCAATATAAATAAAATTAGATCTGTAATCCACTCCAACTAAATCACTGTAGAACGATCTAGTTGGGGCGGATCAAAGATCTTATTTTAATAAGGTTGTGTTCATCGCAATCTATAATTTTCTTCTTTTTAAAAGTATAACATGTATCGAAGCGAATATTTCAGATAATAATCAAATTACATAATAGTCCAAATATATAGTGGCAAGTGTATACACGTACAAAATTCTGTTTTTCCTTCCTTTTGATAAAGATATTACGGCGGTTGTGAAAATACTTCTGGATCGACCTTATTGTGCCTAATGCACGAGGTTTTGGTGTCCACGTTGCCAAATTATATCAGGATGACTAAAGCATACAGTTCATTCGTATTTTTTCTGTGAACAACTCCTTGGTTGACAATGAAGATATAGAAAAGTCTGTTATATGTATGTTTACTCGCTTGGCAACATATAATATAAGAACCATGAGATTGACAAAGTAGTCCACATACAAATACAATGACCATAATGTATATCCATATATCACAAAGCATATGTAAGTATATTGTAGATGATAAATGATACAGTCACATACACCAAAAGTACACAAGATTCATGATCCTACAAGCTGAAGTCATGGCTATTCTAGTAAAGTGATAACTCAGTCAAAACTGATATGACATTCAAGACATGAACATTACCTTCTTCAAGCATCAGTCCATGCAAACATAAGTCATGGTGTGAAAACTCATACAACATTCTTGAGCCTAAGTGACTAAAGTATACCATTCACTAAATGTAGATCATTATACAACTTACAAGTAATACCATGCCATTTCAGTGATAAATCCACGATAAAGCAGACCTCGAACAAAGTGGTCACAGTACATGACAACACGTATCTCCTGTAAAAAAAAATTACTATCAAAAATTTTAATATCATCATCAAATAGGTGAATTACCATGTCATACATTTCCTTCAAAATTCAGACATCATCATCATATCCTCACAAATGTAATACATAGTCATTGATCCAAAGCAATTTCAAATGCATGAAAGAAAACACAACTAAATTAGAGTATACAAAATACAATAATGTTGGGGGATGTTTTTGTTTGATTAATTTTTATGCCCCCCTTCGAAGAAGGGAGGGCATATTGCTTTGCTGCTGTCTGTCGGTCGGTCTGTCGGTCCACTTAGTTTCTGTTCATTTTCTTTGCAACCGTTGCACATTCTGAAATGAAATTTGGTATAGAGATACATCACATAAATATCTAGGTCAATTTCTGTTTTGGGTACAATCGCACCATTTTTGACAGAGTTATGCCCCTTGGACTTAGAAAAATTTCAATTATTTGTAGTTTCCGCTCATTTTCTTTGCAACCGTTGCACATACTGAAATCAAATTTAGTATGCAGATATATCATATAAATATCTAGGTCAAGTTCTGTTTTGGGTACAATTGCACCATTTTTGACAGAGTTATGCCCCTTGGAGTTTGAAAAAATCTCAATTACTTGCAGTTTCTGCTCATTTTCTTTGCAACCGGTGCACATACTGACATCAAATTGGTATATAGATATATCACATTAATATCTAGGTCAAGTTCTGTTGTGAATACAATCGCACCATATTTGACAGAGTTATGCCCCTTGGAGTTTGAAAAAATCTCAATTACTTGCAGTTTCCATTCATTTTCTGTGCACCCGTTGCACATACTGAGATGAAATTTAATATACAGATTTATAATATGAATATCTAGGTCAAGTTCTGTTTTGGGTACAATTGTTCCATTTTTGACAGGGTTATGCCCCTTGGACTTACAAAAAAATTCCAATGGGAAGGGGGGGGGGGGCATAAGTGTTTTACAAACATCTCTTGTTGTATTTTAGTGTTCAATGCTTCTCAAGGTAACCACATAGAATTCTGAGTTGGTTCCCTAGAAAAATGCACTAGCTACTCCTTGGTCAATGGAATTATCTGATCCTCTTTGTCCTAGCACTCGTTTAACCTTGTAAAGTGTTCCAGTGTCCGACATTGAACTAACTTAACCCGAAAGAGGATCTTGATGGTAGGAGTCTTGATGGTAGGCAAAGAGGTTTCTTACACACACGGCAAGGTTGCACTCGTTTGGATAACACATATACATTAGGTTCACACTTCCCTGAACAATCTGCAAGTGTAGTGTTCTTGTCAACGTTTCCTCCCTGAGAATTCTGGGTCAAAGGGTCATCACCAGGGGTATGTACCATGGGATTCTGGAGGTCTGTTGTTTGGTTGGAATCCAATCTGGTATGAGTGTCTGTCTATCAGTACAAGCAGGCAAGACTGTTGTGCGAGTTATAACTGGGCCAAGTAGATAGGGTTGTGGTGATGGTGCACTGGCTTCACTAAAAACTTTTCCAGTGTTCTGATCTAAGAGTAATACACGAGAGTCAGATCAAACTTGATGCACTATATGAGGTCCAGAGAACTTTACTTGAAGCTTCTGTGCAGGGCCTACTGCAGGAATGGACAGGTAAACATAATCACCTTTCATGTGGTGTAAAGGATGAGAGTTTTGGTTTGCTCTGGTAACCATAGTATTCTTATTAGCCTCAATGTTGTTCTGTACTTCTGTGCGAATTGTATGGACTTTGTCAAGAAAAGCATCTATGTACTCCTGGCATCCTTTCGGTAAAGTATGAAGGTCAGAATTAAGTGTCACTGGTGAAAGTGGAAACCTTGGTCTGTATCAAAGCACTATCTCAAACAGGGAATATCATAGAGTTGCTCTGATTAACGGTAAACACAATGGATGAGAGCTTCTGATCCCAGTTTCGTCTCTTTTTGTCCATATACAGAGTAAGTCTTTCCTCTAATGTTCTGTGCATTTTTTCACATGCAACGAGACAGTGGTGGGCAAAACTAAGAGTAAATTGTTGAGATATGCCAAGCATTCTGCAAACTTCTGTTGTTACCTGTGCAGTAAATTCAGCCCCTTGATCACTGAGTATGGTGTGGCATCCACCAAATGTAGTAAAGAGCTAATACAAGGCAGAAGACACAGTAATAGCATCCTTAGATGTGATGGGTACAGCAAACAAAAACTTGCTGAACATGCAAGTAGCAAAAAATATGTATTTCCCTTACACGACACAGAGAGTGGTCCTTGTAGATCAATTTGCCAAACGTCAAAGATTTTACCTGGAGTAGGAAAAGACACTATATTTGCCTTTGTCTTTGCTTGGGTCATTTTCTGACTCTGGCAAATATTGCAAGATTTAACAAAATCGCTTATGATGGATGACATCTACGAAAAATTATAATGTTCTTTGATGCGGTCCAAGTTATCATTTATGCCACCATGAGCTCCCACAAGTGAAAGAAATGTTTTGATAAGAGCCTGTGGAACGACAAGTTGGTAGTTGTTAAGGCACTTGGTACGCTTTGCTTTGGCTATACGCAAATGAAATAAAACACCATCGGTCACTAGGTAATCTGGGGCTTCTAGAATAATTTTCCGAGCAGCTTTCTGTGAAAGTGGTAGTTTGTCCTGCTGCAAATAATCTAGAATAAGTCTCAAATCAGGATCTGATTTCTGCAACTTGGCAATGCTGGACAGAGAAAGGTTGCTTTTGGTAAGTGGCTCAAGTGTGCTCTCATGAACAGGTTTGTCTGGTATTCTGTCCGAGGCCTCATTCTCAACCACGGTATCTGCATTGTATCTGTCAGTCACACTCTCATCAAGTACAGTATCAGAGTTCACACAGTCCTGGTATCTATGTTAACTATCACCTATAACATCGGTATTCCTTGATTTGTGAATCACAGTGTCAGAATTAACATCACTAGCACTAATGTTGTGAACATGAGTAGAAGTGTCAGTAGCACTAAAATTATCATGAAGCACAGTGTCAGTATGATGGTCAGTAGAAGTGTCATTTTCACTTGTTTTATCATAAAGCACAGTGTCAATGTGATGGTCATTCGCACTTTTAGGGTGATCAAGAGTACACGTTTCACTATCATCAGGTTTGTTGTCACAGATCAAAGGAGTGCAATCATTTGAGTGTCCATTAGTATCACTAAAAACAGTGTCCACCTTGATTGGTTTTTTGTACGGAGATTTTAGAAATGAAGCACAGTATTTGTAAAACTTTGTCCATCAAGAGCTGAAATGAGTGTGGCGCCGTGCTGAGTCCCATTGGTAAGCGTAGGAATTTATAAGTGCCAAAACAGGTGTTGAATGCTGTATATTTGGAAGATTCTGGATCTATGTCCATCTGAAAGAATCCAGAGCTCAAGTCAATAGATGATATGAAGTTTGGTACACGATGGGTGAAAGACTCTGCCAACTCCTGTAAGTCAGGTATATCTAAAATGTTGGGACTGGGAGTTCAAATAACGAAAATCACAGCAGAAATGATACACAGACAGACTTGTCTCTTGGTATCCAGGGTGAACACCCGTTTTTGGTTTCTTACGCTTGCTTACAAGCACAATAGGGCTAGTGATGGGAACATTTTCATCAGCTTCTCAGCTTCTACAGGTGCAATGATACCTTGATGTATGAGCTCCTGTAAGTGATGATGCAACACTTCCTTCTTGTCTGGGTTTAACCGATAAGGACATTGGCGTTTAGGTTTAGAGTCTGGTTCAAGATGGATATGATGTTAGACCAGTGTGGTGAACCCTAAACTTGGATTTTCTTTTGTAACAAAAATTTTGATGTTCATAAAGTATTTGTGACAATTCAGATATCTGAGAATCAGATAAATGTGAACACTGTTTGTCTATATCAAAATTTTACATAAATGTCTGAACTGCGTTAGACTTGAAATCTACATTGTTACATTGGTCATAAGTTTGTCTACTACCCTATAATGAGATAACATGACACGAGTCATCTTATAACGGTGACAGTTTGGCTAAAAGGTCCCCTTTCTTCAATATAATACAAGAAGTAGTAGTATTACAAACTTTCAAACAAATTACATGATTATATGACACAGTAACAATTGCTCTAGCCACCAACAATCCTAATTTCAATGCTTTGTTTGATGTCTTAAAAATACCTTGAGTACCAACAAAAACAGATCTTAAGGTACTCAAAAATAGTACAATACTCTCTTTGTTAGGTGGTAATTCAACATATGCATCACATTTCAGATTACAGTTTTGAAATTGCACAGAACAATTTTCAAAATTCAACACTATTTTATGTGATCTTAAATATTCTGTACCTAGAATCAAAGGATGTGAGGTATGTCTAAGTACATAAACAAGAACTGAATGCTTCCCAGAGGGAACTCTAAGTTTCACACATGAAGTACCCACTTTGTCAACTCTCTGACCACTAGCAACAACAATCTCTGGTAAGTAATGGGGTACAAGATTTCTTTGGCAGTCAACTAAACAATGCATATGACATAATATTGATTGTACTACCGCTGTCTAACAAAGCAGAATTTTTTACGTTTCACTGACCCTGGCATGTACAAAAACTTTGAAACATCAGGTCTAACATTTATACATTCATCATTGACAATATCAGTACTGTCTGTATCAGTACAAGTTGAGGTATTATTATTGTGAACATTATTATTGTGAATACAATAATTTGTAATGGGCAAAACACTGTCACTATCAGTGGAAGTAAAATCATAAGCACAGAGCTTGTTAGATTCACGCACATTGTCTGCAGGTACACAACTGTCAATATCAGTACATGTATCACAATTATACTGTCAATATCAGTTACATGTGCACTGCGGAGCAAGGAACTGTCTCTATCAGTTGAAATACAATGTCGGTAGGTCTCCCTGCCCGAACAAAAAATTGTAGCTGGGTCGGAAGCCCGTCAATGAATTTCGTCATCAAATCAAGCGGTGACTTCTTGAGTTTTTTTCCTAGTTTGAGTATGTGGAAATAAAACTCCTCAACAGTAGTTTTCAGTTTGAGGCTGTTAAATGCCTCAGTGTCCGCTATGAGAGATCCATTCATATGGAGAGTGAAGGACACATACTTAAGTTTAAATTCGGCTTCAATCCGGTGCCAGGATGATTTTGTCATGACTGGTAACGTATCGAACCACAAAAAGGCTGGTCCTGCTAAATATAGAGAAAAAGCAGAAACTTTGGGATGATCCTGTGTGATTCCTTGTAAAGTCATGATGGCTTTGAAGTCCGATAAAAACTTCTCTCCATCCTCATGGGCAAACCCACTAAACTTTGTAAGGGTAATGGGAATGATTGGTGCCGAATGGAGTACAGGTGCCCTTGGCGGTTCTACGTATGGGGTAGATTGATGTGGGGGACAGTCATATGTTAGGTGCAATGGTTCCTCCCTAAACATGTGTGACTTTGGTGCAGGTGTATTACACAAATCGTCTAGGGATGGTAGAACTCGACTAATTTCAGGAGGATTAGTATCGTCTTGATAGGTAGCCATTGTACAGTGGTAAAGAGTCAAGTATTATATGTGCATGACGATCAATTCCGATGATACACACCTCGACTGAAAATGGCGGCAAAATGTCAGTCGCGCCTTCCCCCGTGATTTTCTCACTTTCTGTCACACACTCACAAAATGTCTAATCAGATGTTAACTCACAATCTTCTTCTTTAAATTCTCCACCATGTTATATGTATGTTTACTCGCTTGGCAACATATAATAATGCAAACAATTCTCTTGACAAATGACTTCGACTTCAAGCACGTTTTACTTCATTTTATTATCGGAACTCTCTAGTCTCAAAATTATACAACTCAAATGTGAACGGTCAAATATCCGGATTGCTATGCAATGCCATGGTCAATAATACAACAAGTCTCTGATGATACGGTAGCCTTACTGGCCCTGCCACGTGCCTGAACTGGTTTTCCTCTTTCCAATGATCGAGAAAAACAGAAACTGAACTAGTGCTAATTGTAACGGGGACCGTTACAGATGTTCCCCAAACGCTCCCCAACTCCCTTTTGGTGCCATATTCCCTGTTATCTCTATTAAATAAGAAATACTTTATGGAATTTAGACTTAATCAAGGTCTTGCAAAAAAAAATACAAAATATATTAAAAAATAGGCATTGCACGCGTGTTCATGTGCGTAACGACCATATTATCTTGTCTACACTATCTAAAATTTTAATAATATCAAAGCATTTAATCCAAAAGTATTAAAAAATGCACTCATTCGAGTGTATTTTTTATTTTACTCATTTCACGTGCACGCACGTGCAAGCACATGCATAATGACTACACCTTCTTGTAGGAGTCCCTTATATTTATCCAAGTTCTAAATCCCATCCTGTTTGGTTGAAAAACAAGAGAGTTATAGCCATTTGAAGTTTCAGCCAATCAGATTGCAGCACACGTGCATGCGCGTGATTTCATGAATATTTTCTATATCATATGTTAGGATATCTTAATGCATGACTATGTGTTAAATTTCAAAGCATTTCGTCAAAAAACAAACGAGATATAGCCATTTAAAGTTTTAGCCAATCAGATTACAGCACGCGCGCATGCGCATGCTTTTATTAAAATTTTAATATATCATGCTGTAGATCTTCATAATGTAGGACCATGTTCAAAATTTCAAAAGATTATGACAAGAAACAAGAAAGATATTGAGACTTTAGTTTCAGCCAATCAGAGCGAAGCGCACGTGCATGCGCGTGAGATCTTACTATTTTGACCATGCCATCTTGTCTATACTACTAATGTATCCTTACATTATGAGTTTCAAAGCATTTTATCAAAAAATAGAAAAGTTCCGACTATATCTATTATATTGGTTATTTCAAGTGTTGCACGTGCGCGCTCTTGCAAGCACGTGCGCGCAAAATGACCTTGATTCCGCAAATCTGCATAACATGTCTACTTACCCTAAAAAGGTTTTACCTACCTCGGACGAACAGTTTACAAGATCATTCCCGGACAAAAAAGTACCCAGGAAGAAGAAGAAAAATAATAATAACTAGAAACGACTCGTTGCGAGCAACGAGAGGTCTTCCGTCCGATTCCGAAGAAAAAAACGTAACGTCAACTGAATAAGTAAATAAAAATTGCACACAAGGGGGACTGAACCCAAATCCCCAGCATGAAAATCCAACGCGCTAAATACTACGTTATTGGAACCTCCTCTCTAAATCTAATTGTATATACATCTGCAACAGCGCTTCTTTCTTAGAATAATGAAAGGCCGGTCACTATTCAAAATGTCGTGCCAAACGCCACAAGTTAATCTTCGTGCCTTTTCTTTGGAATGTTCTATAAAATAGGTGTGTTAGCTTCAATGAAATTACGAAACGTTCTTATAGCCTAAAATTTGAGGTTTAGAATGTATATTAAACACATTTCACAAAATCAATATTGTATGTAAGCAAGTAACACAAAATCAGTGAACCGGCTATAAATTTTTAACTTTTTTTTTAATTTCCTGCTTATCCCCAAAGTGAACTATCGCGATTAGTTAAGCTTTCATGAAAAAGTTTAAATGTTTCGCCGAAAAACATGGCTCGCCCTATGACGGTCAAGGAATCGATACCAATTACGCTCAATAACTTGAATCATTTCTTTGAGACAAGAATGCTAATATAAACTCCATTCACCGATCTTTAAAAATGTTTTTCTTATTTTTGTCTTTTCTATTTATTTAATATGACACAAATGTGTATGGTAAAAACAGTCGTTAAGTTTTATGCTTACAAATCATCGATATTCTTAGTTGAGAAAGTATTACTTATAAATATGATTTGAGATCTGTTTTTCCGTTGTGCGCAAAAGATATTAGGTATCGAATTTCATCAGCACATTTAGTCTTTTATTTTTCTACTTTGTAAACCAGTCAAAACCAATTATAGAAGACGTTAGTTCGACACAGAGTTGCAACGTAACTACGACGTGACAATCCAACTATTCCTTTACATTTCATTTATCCTTATGTTATTTTCGTTCAAGCAAACGCTCGGCTGACTCCGTAAACCCCTATTGCGAAATGTCGGCGTTGACAGAGACAGCCGCCATTTTGGACCCGCTTCAGATTTTTGAATGCTAATATCTAGATTATAGATTTACCAATATTCAAACAAATTAGATAGTAAGCATTATAGGGAGGGTTTCTTTTAACATACCAAAAATAAATGAAAAATATTGCAAAACAAAAAAGTTAGAGAATTCGATTTTTTTTAATTTACATATCGTTACAACCGGAAGTACTGACGACGCACAAAAAGGTGATTCTGCAAACCAGAAAGTCATGATCTATCATCTCCAATAAGTCTCCAGTTCATATCCTTGGCCATATTCGATAAAAGTGCGCGACAAAATCGCATTTTAAAATCAGGAAATTGTCCATAACTTGGCACCGGAATCGAATTTTCCAAATTTCTCTACGGATGTAACAACTTCATATAATGATACATATTTTGTGAAAGTTTCATGGAAAACCGCTGAATAGTTTTCGAGAAATTGCCTGCACAAAATTTTGTCAAAAAAAGAATAATAATAATAATAATAAATAAGAAACAATAGAATCACTATAAGGTCTTCCGTGAAGACGGAAGACCTTAATAATAATAATAAGAAACAGAGTAAAAACAATATGTTCCCCAACTTCGTTTGGGGAACATAACTAGTGACAGAATACGTTAAAAGCAGTTTTACTGGCAAAATAAACAATATGACAAATACAGACTCCATTCATCAATTTTGATCTTTTCTGTACAATAAGACGCACAATGAAAAGTTAAATGAAATATAATACGGGGTCCAAATAAATTATACTTCATTACAAATAAATTAAGTCATGGCTATACATTAGCTGGCATACACACAACCTTTAATAAGTAAATTCCCACGCTTATAATCATATAATGCGGGCCACACGAAAAAGTTAATTTTTTTGGCTGCGGTGTGGTCACATGACCACCATAACTTGTGTTTTTCATCATCAAATTCGTGATCCCCCACTGAGAGCCACATGGGAGGATGCTGAATCACCATCTGCCATGTGACCTTGGCACACCGATTCATGAATTTCTGGACCACCTTATTTTCGTGTGGGTGTCGTTGTACAAATTCCGTAAATTCTAATGTCAGCTTTTCACACATCATCTGAAAAAATATAGGACATTCAATATTTAAAACATCCACAAACAATATATAAATCTTTAAGAGAATTATGTAAATTCAAGTCCTGGCCTCAATCTGCTTCGTGAAATACGTAGAATAACGAACAATATATAGACTCAAATAACAATCCGAACAAAGGAAATCACAGAAACAGAGCAAACACGGACCTCTAAAACATCAGAGGTGGGATCAGGTGCCATGGACGAGTGAGCATCCCCTGCCGACCGGTCACACCCGCCGTTTGCTCTTTGACATGAGGGGATATTTCAAAATGTAGGTAGAAAATTTGAAAAAAAACTGGCCTGACAATTAGTATGAAAAAAACCTTCTATCAGCATTTTACTTTTTGGTGATAAAATAAGTAGCTAAAGATCATTGTCATGCATGCGTATAATATGGGCAGGGTTTTTTTTTTAACTTACACCAAAAATGACGTCAGAGTCGATGTCATCAAAGTGTTGTCTTAGCTGATGTCCAATGCTCTCTGTTATGTGGTCTGGTAGTTTGCTCTTCCCACTTCGCTCCCTTTCCAAATTATCTGTGATCTATAAAACACATTTAAACTTGTCTAGGAACCGTGAAAGTCAGAATGACAAAAATGACATACACCCGTTAACTGATGATCTGATACACAGTATATAACTGTGCTTACCACAATGAAGATTTTCTTAGAAGTTCTGATATTCATAATTACGCTTAATCACCAATTACAGATTTCTTAAAATTTCTAATGGTTTAATGGTCTTACCACCAATGTTGGCTTTCGTAGAAGTTCTGCGATAGTTGCTTTCAGGGCATCGTACACATCCTTACAACTCTGAAAAGCTGCCTACAATATCGGACAATTTTAATGTATAGATTTAGATTGTTGAAAAATGCCTTAATAGCATGTCTGATCCTCTAAACCGTAAACTTATCATACTGTTACAGAAAAAATAGTTGAGGAACTGTTTTACCATGACGCATGCGCACAGGAACTGTACGATATCCTCCTCCTCGAAGTCGGTGATTTCCTCCAGCGTTTCCTTGGCGTCGACCCACTCCTGACTCTCCAGTGTGTTATACAGCTGAGCGATATTGGAGGGCCGGCATTTCTCACTGATGTTCTCCACATGACGGTTGTCTGTCCGACCTATCAACGGCATCGACTTAGCTAACCTAAAATTAGTAATAAGTGGGCATGCTTAAAAAGAACTTAACAACATTATAAAATCTCAGATCATTTTATGTTACTATTTAATAGGCACTGTACGTTTGCTTGAGAGTCTCGCTCTCCTTCTTGGCCAGTTTAAGCTCATCCTCCATTTGCCGATAGTCCTTGAGGACGGTTTCCATGGATCTCTGGGTCGTTTCCAGGGCAATCTTTGCTCGCTTGTATTCGTCCTGTACGTTGAAGGCCACGGAGTCCATCTGCTTGATCTGTGTCTCCAGTTTCTCGACCTTGGCCTTGAGTGCTTCGTTCTCCTTCTTTGTTTTGTGGAGGTCTGCGATTATGACGTCCCCGGGGCCCTGTGACGGTTTGGGGGGAATGGCCGGTCGGTCATCGGCTGGCTTACCTATCTGTTTCCGGAGTTCCTCGTTTTCACGCTTCAGTTCGTCCAATTTAACCCAGAGCTGACCCATGCCCCCCGCCGCCCTTGACCCCCGGGGAGTGCTCGGAACATTGCTCGTCGCTCGCTGATTCTCCGATATCAAAGTCTCGATCAATAATTTGGCTTTTTCCAGCAAATGCCTGGTTTGAGGATCTCTCTTTTTAAGCATAAACACATTAGAAAGCCCATCACAGAAGTTCTTAGCGTCTGCCAGCAAGTCTTTCTTTTTAGACTCAACTGCCATTGTCTTTACACGAATTAATTCTGCAAATAAGAAAACCCCTCGGACATTAACATAGCAACACTAGGATGGCATCAGATCACCAGCTACAGAAAACGTAGAACGTTACATGGACAAAAAAAAATCAATAGAAAAAATACTTCAAAATCTCAGCGATAGAAGCCGACTACAAAGGCCCAAGAATCTTCCTCTTATATCCCTAAAAAATAATTACATTCAGCAATTTATACGTATTTTGCAAATTATGCAAGCATCGATTACCAAATTTTCAGACATAATTTTGCATAATTCACGATTACTAGTTTTCAACAATACTGCATGGGTATCGATTTCCTTAGCAACAAAAATTTAACAGATGTAATTTATTCATTTAACGAAAGAGTAACCAGGATGAATGGCACAGAACCCTTACCTTTCAAATAAATCTGTAATTAATTCGTGATTTCCTCATTCCTTCCCATCATCCTTTGAGAACATGGGTGGTTTGCGTCCTTGGGTGCATATCGCTTTCGATGACAAGAATTTGGCGCATTGTCTTTGGGACACCATTTCAAACTCACGTGTGATTCATACTATTGATTGGACTGTGTAGCTGGCATCCTTACTGTGTTGACTCCAGTGCACAGATCCATACCTTAATTTTATCGATCCTAACCACCCATAACTTAACAAAGGAAAACCGATGCTACTCGCTTCAGGAATTCGGTCCATAAGCATAACTGCAAAACGACTCTGCATCAAGTTCAGTGTCAGGATATGCAAAAAATATACAGGTAGTATTCCCATCTCCAAGAACTGGCTGTTCTGACTTAATTGGCAAATCAACTACCGTTTGAAAGTTCAAACAAAAGGAAATCAAAGTGCAGCCAAAATGGCGGAAGAAGAGACAAAACCCACCACCACCACCGAGCACAAGATTTCCGAGTCCAGTAACGAAGATACTTGTCCAGACACCGCCGCACCCGTCAGTCCGGAGGACGAGGCCTACAAAATCATCGCCGCCATTGACTTCGGGACCACCTTCAGCGGGTACGCCTACGCCATGACGTCTAACAAGGAGACCATATACACCAATCGGAACTGGGGACAGACGCAGGGATTTCTTCTACAGAAAACACCCACGTGTCTTCTATTGAAACCCAATGGCGAGTTTGCAGCTTTTGGATTCGAAGCCGTATCCAAGTACAGCGACCTGACCGAGGAAGACGCCGCAGAACATTACTATTTTGACCGCTTTAAAATGAAACTGTACGATAACAAGGTACGTCATTACGGTTTAACTGTACAGATTTACGTTGATTTTCCATCCTTACCGACTCTCTTAATAATTGTTAAATCAGTCTAAATACTGCATGTAGAGATAGATTACTTTTGGCAAGAGGTATCATATACCTCATTCAGATTTGATAAAACTGCATTTGATAAAAATGCCTCTACTGAGTATTCTTTATCTATTTTTTCAGATTCTGAGTACTGAGATCGTCGTTCAAGACGTTAACGGCAAGGAACAATTGGCAGTGGACGTCTTCAGCCAATCTCTGCTCTTTATGAAGGGGCACCTGTTACGTCAGCTGGCGGGAGCTATGGGTTACGAACCGGACCTCAAAACCATTCGATGGGTCATTACTGTACCAGCAATCTGGGACGAAAATGCCAAACAGTTCATGAGAGAAGCAGCTTACAAGGTGTGTTCACTAAATTGATATCAAAAGCAACTGCATAATGACCCATGCATAATACATGTTTTAACATTTACAAACGTTTATTTTGACTTCTGACATTTTCAAGCAAATATTTCAAGTGTCAATAAAAATAAATGAACACAGATATATGTATGAAATCAATATAAGCCATTATTAATATTATTTATCTCTGTAATTTAGGCAGAACTGATTGACAATACCCATAGTAACCAGCTACTGATCGCCCTTGAACCCGAGGCTGCGTCCTTGACCTGCAGAACCATTCAGGCCAACAGCTTTATAAACAATACGGATAATCAGACGCCAAAACCAACATTTGAACCAGGAACCAAATACATAGTAGTAGACGCCGGAGGTTTGTAGATTCAATATAATGTAAAGTTAATCAGACTGATGGGAGGAATGAAATTAATCTCGATTTTTCTCTCACAGGTGGGACGATAGACATTGTGGCACACAAAGTGAGGAAGGACGGGAAAATCCGCGAACTTTTCCGCGCTACGGGAGGAGCGTGGGGTGGTACCGTCATAGACCAGCAGTTTATTAACCTCTTGTTTCGAATCTTTGGAGAGGAATTCATTAAGGCTTTTCACTCCCAGTTCCCGAAAGACTATGTGGAATTATTGCAAGATTTTGAAATCAAGAAACGCGGCGAGAGTGAGAGCGTAAGAGTTTCCCTTCCCTACAACTTCTGTAATTTCTCCCACGAGGGCAAATCTGTACAAGACTGCATAAAACACTACGCCGAGAAATCGGGCCCCGCAGTCAAGTTTTCCTCGGGAAAGCTAGTGTTATCCTCCGAAACAGTCGACTCTCTTTTTAAAGACCCTCTTGACCAAATCAACGATCACATTGAGAACTTGCTAAAACGTCCTAAGCTCCGCGACCTAAACTACATTTTTCTCGTGGGAGGGTTTGCGGAGTCTGCTAAGCTACAGTCTTCCATTAAGAAAGCGTTCAGTGATAGAGTTACCGTTCTTGTGCCTGAAGAAGCGAGTTTGGCGGTTGTGAAAGGCGCCGTGGCGTTCGGCTGCGATCCTAGCTCCATCTGTCAGAGAATATGTCGTTACACGTACGGAGTTGGGTCCTATCTACCGTTTGAGGACGGCAAACATCGAGATGATCTGAAGGTTGTATCAGACGAACTAGTGCTGTGCAAAAACATCCTACAGGTGTGGGCCGAGTGCGGAGAGGTCATCGGACATAATGAAGTTTGGCGGGAAACCTACACACCTATTATTACCAATCAGAGAGGGATCATATTCGAGTTTTTTAAGTCGGGGAAGAAGAACGTTCACTACACAGACGAGGAGAGCGTGGAGAAGTGCGGGTGTCTGGTGGTGGAGATGCCGGATATGACGGGGGACAAGGAGCGCGCAGTCGACCTCGAGGTCATTTTTGGCGGGACAGAGATCAAGGTCGTAGGATACGATCACACCAGTAAAACTCATAGGGAGACTTATATAGACTTCCTTACGTCTTAAAACACAGCTTAATTAGACGATGTAAGTGTACCAGCTTCTAAACCAAACTAACATGAAAATCCAAGGACCTAGATATAACCGGTATCAACTTAGCCCGATTCAGTGTGTCAAAAGTGCTTACGCCATCCATGTGTTCATCTTGAGCTACTTTTATTTTTACTTAACTACCTTAAGTCAGCATTACATTCCACCAAGAATATTTTGCAAATCACTGTCCTTCTCTTGTGAATCTTGTATATATCTTTACTTTGCATAAAAAATAAACAAAATATATAAATTTATTTTTTATTAGCAAAAAAATATAATATGCTTTGACATTACTTGAAAACAGTCACAAGTTGTCCTAGCGATTTAAATGTGAAGTAGCAGATATACAGGTATTTGTGTAGTATATGGTTAATTGGTTACAGAAACAAGAAGTATAGAAAGCTAGTGCTAAAGATTTCACAGAATTTCAGTAGAGTGACCTCCCCTTATCAAACTGACAAAAGCTTGGCTTCAAATGATTTGAGCAAAACATATAACTGATGGAGAAAAAACGAAAATAGGCAACTGCACTGAACATCAAAAATGTAACTCAACATTAAAAAATGTAACTAATAACTCCAACAAAAATATTTAACCAGAGAACGTTCAACATTTGTTGCTATACAGTGACTATATAAGGCCGTATTCTGTCACCAGACAATATTGCTGTGTAATAATCTGACTAGACAATTCTAATGCGAAGACTTAAACTATAAACACGATTATACGGAAGACAAGTGATTGAAAATCGACAGGACATAAATAACAGCACTAAGTATACTGGAATTTCTACTGACTATAATTCTAACTAAACACTTCACAAGCTGCGATATAGTTTTTGATCATTGCACAACTCAAAATATCTCCTGCTAAAATTGCACTTCTGGGTTAAATCACTGCGTAGTTCAAATAAAAAAAAATAAACTTAAAAAATACGAAATATTTATCAGTCCCTAGCATTTTAAATATCAGAGACAATCAGCTAAGAATCTCCCTGAATTACGTTTAACGAAGCTAATTGTTTGGACGAAGGTATTTGTTCACGAGTAAAGTTTGAGATTCTGGTTCATTATGTCAATATCTGTATTACAGCTGGGTTATCTCTCCTATTATAACCTACAGTCTAACTATCAGATAAAAACCATGTCACAGAACTAGAGAGCTGTCAGGCCACATCCATAATTAAATGTTACAACTTGTCACAAAGTAGAAAATATTCGGAGAAAGAGAACTGTAACGGTACAAGCACATGGATCGTTAACAATGAAAAGATTTTTAAACAAAAAAATATCAATATCATATTAACATTTGTAATATTTTATAAAAGTTACACCATTTTCAAACCTACAATACTTTCATGCATTCATCAGTTATTCACGGAATCATAAACAGAGTTGGTCATGTGATCACTAGTGATAAGCTACTCGCGATTTCCTGTTCTACGCAGCAAAGCCTTGATCTCCTGCCAGGATTGTCCTTACTTGTCACCTGAGGCCTTCTCTAGCGCAATATCTGGAAAGGGAAAAAAATAAAATGCGAAAATTAAATAGGAACACCAATAATGGTATTATAAAATCACAAAAATTTAATACAGCTGTTTTAACATGCAAAAAATAGTCAGAACAGATTACCATTTATTAGACTTATTTTAGCTGCTTCCTATAATTTAGTTTGTGTCAGTCAGGGTCTGTGACAATACTTATTACTACATTTAATATTCGCTGTATTTTTCTACTAAGCCAACTGTGAAATTGATTTGAATACAATTTCATGCATAGAAATATACATGGAGAAACTCGCACTAATGTGTCATCACCATGAGGTTATAGCAACACTAGAAAAAAACGCAACCATATAGGGCAGCGAGAAATTAAAATATTGAATATATTTTTGGTGCTTTCAAACATCTAAAATGTATATAAGGAATGTTTATAAGTATAATGTGAATTATTGGTCTGTAAATCACACAAAATTGCAAGAAGGCATATAACATGAAGCGCTATGAAGCACATGAAGTGCTTCAAATCATCTTTTTTGAAATTCTCAATGCCTTTTTTATGTTCTTCTAATTGCTTCTCCATTTCAATAGCTGCAAAAGTAAATCCAAAAATAAATTTTCGTTTGCCTAAGCGACAATTCTGTGTGATTTACAGACCAATAACTCACACAAAACTTGAAAACATTCTTAAACTATTAGCACATTAACACGTTTCTGTGGTTTGGCTGTTTTATTGTCTGTGTGTCTGTCTGTAACAATATATTGCCCTCTATTAGGCTTGTCCATGTCTGTTTGTCTGTATGTCTGTGATAATATTTACCTTCTTTTGATGGCAACTTGGCCCTAACCTCCGTCTCTGTTTTACTGTCTGTGTGTCTGTCTGTGACAATATTTACCTTCTTTTGATGGTAACTTGGCCCTAACCTCCGTCTCTGTTTTATTGTCTGTGTGTCTGTCTGTATGACAATATTTACCTTCTTTTGATGGTAACTTGGCCCTAACCTCCGTCTCTGTTTTACTGTCTGTGTGTCTGTCTGTATGACAATATTTATCTTCTTTTGATGGTAACCTGGCCCTAACCTCCGTCTCTGTTTTACTGTCTGTGTGTCTGTCTGTGACAATATTTACCTTCTTTTGATGGTAACTTGGCCCTAACCTCCGTCTCTGTTTTATTGTCTGTGTGTCTGTCTGTATGACAATATTTACCTTCTTTTGATGGTAACTTGGCCCTAACCTCCGTCTCTGTTTTACTGTCTGTGTGTCTGTCTGTGATAATATTTACCTTCTTTTGATGGTAACTTGGCCCTAACCTCCGTCTCTGTTTTATTGTCTGTGTGTCTGTCTGTGACAATATTTACCTTCTTTTGATGGTAACCTGGCCCTAACCTCCGTCTCTGTTTTACTGTCTGTATGTCTGTCTGTATGACAATATTTACCTTCTTTTGATGGTAACCTGGCCCTAACCTCCGTCTCTGTTTTACTGTCTGTGTGTCTGTTAGTGTGTCTATATTAGCTTGTCTGTATGACAATATTTACCTTCTTTTGATGGTAACCTGGCCCTAACCTCCGTCTCGGCATGCTTCAAATCATCTTTCTTGAAATTCTCAATGCCTTTTTTATGTTCTTCTAATTGCTTCTCCAATTCAATAGCTGCAAAAGTAAATCCAAAAATAAATTTCGTTTGTTAAAATAGAGTTAGTATATTTGATAAGACAAAATCTGAATAATTTGATGTTATGTGGCATGCGGTCAGGCCTCTATCATGCAAGCTATATTGCATAAAGCAAATGGAAAGTGATGAAAATGGGCAAATATTCCAGTCTGATGAATTTACATGTAGGACCTAATTCTTATTTTGAAATTACCACTGAGTTCTGAGTAATACATCAATGTTTGTGATTTCTGGATTAATTTTACATTTACAGTCAAACTTGAAATCAATAAGACCAAGAAATTTCAAAATAAAGGAAAATTGTTTTTAGAATACAAAAAGAAAAGGTGGTAAGGGGTGTCCATTTCAGATAAATCATGTGAGATTTCAAATAAAAGATACTTAAGTATAACTGTATGCAGTACAATTACAACTGGCTGTGCAATACTATTTTGAATTAAATCAATTCAAAAACTTTGCTGTCCAAACCTGCTTGGGAGTAAATAATCTAAAATCAAACCTTCTGGAGGGGGGAGGGGATTTTTCTCTTTTGTTTCTGTGTGTGAGAGCTGGGATTTGTCAAACTCAGATATTTCAGATCGGAATTCTACTTCCTGCTTTTCCTGTCCTATAACTGTACAAAGAGAGGGCGACATGCATAAAGCAAGCAAAAAATTGATAAAACAATAACAAGCAGAAAAAAATTATACAAAACATTCAATGATTTACTTATATACAACAACACAGCAAATAGAAAGCAGTAGACTGTATAATAAGGGTTTTTAACTAACAATGTTACGTAAGGTAGTAAACAAGGTGTCCCTGAATTATCACAAGCGGATTTTAGTTTCATTAAATGAAGAATAATGAGTTTTTAATACAATACAGTCTACATTATGCCACATTATTGCAAGAAAACAAAGAGTTACTTGTCATTTTAAGTGCATAATGTTGAACCGTTAAAATTATAATGCCGTTTTTTTTAAATTTCAAAGAAAAAAATTAAAGAAATGGTGTAATTACTTTTTCATTCCAGTAAGTGTTTATATTGCTGGCAAAGTTAAGACAAAGAGTAGATTATCAGTGGAAAGAATTTGTTTTGAGTTTTTTGACTGAGCTAGCTCAAGTGAGCTTGACTGAGTGCCAGCATGCAAACCTTCTACTGGTGGTAGTGGATTTTTTTCTTGAGTTTCGGTGGGGGCGAGTTGAGCTTTGTCAAACTCTGTGATCGACAAGCGAAACTCATTTTCCTTCTTTTCTTTGACGATCACTAATAAACACAAACAACATGCAAATTTAAGATTTTCTTCTTCAAAATAAGGTAACATAAACATTCAATAAGAAGAAGCGCGGTCATGCTATCATCATGGTAGGACTCACTTAACATTATTTAAATTTTTTTTGCAAAATTCTGTATGAAGTTTTAAACCATTTAATTACATTTAAATGTTATAAATCTGCAAAGGAATGACTTCTTTTAATGGTAATGGTAATTTAAATGCTAAAAAAGGCTAAATTTTATTTTTTCAAAAGCTGATCCTGTAATTAATGCAAATACTGGTACAAATACAGATTTGGGGTCTAAAGATATTGTTCATTAGTCATTTGTGTTGGGAAACACATAATGTACACTTGAACAACGAAATTGATTTTAGAAATCACAGAATACAAAATCATAAATGTATTATAGATTATACCAAATATAAGAGGAAAGTAAAACCTGAAGCATACACATGCAGGATACAAAATTCCACAAGGAAATCTTATCAGTGACATCTGTGCATGCCATACAAGACAAAAGCACCTGTTTAAAAATCTTATATCTAGGAAGTTTTATACATCTCTAAGTCATCTTATTCTTAATTGGGATTTTATTTATTGTTGCTCTACAATATGGATTATCCTGCCCTACGTATCAAACTAAAACACATTTATCTTTGTATGAAATAAAAGTAATTCAAACAAAATAATGCAGTATATAATTACACGATGTGTGATATCTGATACATTAATGTATTGTATGTTTCAGTATATTCTCATATAACTATTTGTATATTTGTATATTGAAGTACTATATTTAACAAGGAAATCTTAACCATCCAAATAGTCTCTTATGGGACAAATTCTCACAAAACATACACCTATCTAACAACATCTTATATACTAGGAAGTAACCATCAAAATCATAATATTCCTCTGGTATTTTTCAACTCAACTCTTAAACAAATTGTTCATCCACTTACATATCAATCTCAATGCATTGTAAATGAATCTGACAGCTAAAAGATTTCATTTTACTTTATATCATGTATCAATACATCGGAAACCCACGGCTGATTACGATTCTCTCTCTCTCCATCATGTGATGGAGAGAGGAACGAAGCATAACCAGCCGGGGGTTTCCAACGATGGTATCAATAATAACATATTTAATGTGTAACTATGAACTCTGAGCTTTGTGTTTGATGACCAAGACTATGATATGCAATATTTAGACATTTGTTCCTTATATATATGATTTGAGTCTAGGGTATGCGATCCTACAGTGTATGAAGTCTAACCAAGACGTATTTGATGTTTATGAATTCGAACCTGAGGCGTCTGGTAGCGGGTTTTTCTCCTCTGTCTGTACATGCTTTAGATTGCCTTTCTCAAACTCTGTCAAGGATTTCCTAATGTTAACTTCTCTCTTCTCCTGTTGGATCACTGGAAAAATAAGACCAAATTTATTGTTTAGGTCACGCTAGAATTAGAGGTCCCGGCCTTAAGAGTAGCAGATAAACCCGCAATAAATGGCAATCTACAATGTAACATTATATGCAGTAAAATCAATACAGAAAAAAACTGAACATAGATAGCTAAATTACAGAAAATGTAAAACTGATCATTTTTAAATGTGCTTCTCAATTCTGAAAAAAAAAAAGTTATCAATAAAACACAACATTGTTATTTATCATCATTAATGCGTAGATTTTACGTAAATAGAATTTGCCCTGACCTAGAAACATGTTTACAACATTCTCTGCACTTTAAAATATTTTTATTTCTTGTTTTAAGATTTAAATCTGCATGCCTATTAATAAAATATGTGGATATAAAAATAAATATTAAAGGTTCAGTCTTTGTATATCATAGCAATATAGTAATACATGTATTTGTGTTTTCTTTATTATTTGTACATCTGGGTAAGTAATAAATTATTGACCACAAGTTATTGATGTTTAATAGACAAGTATATAGCGATATATCAGGGCTCTTACACAGAAAAATTATTGCCGACACATTCAGTCATTAACACACAGTTTTCTTAATCACCAGTAGGTCTCAATACGTTTATTGTCATGTAGTGTAGTGTGATGTCATTCTTATAACTAATCACTTCCTATCCTTTCTGGCTTTTCTTAAGTGAATGAAATGACAAACTCTGTAAGCCTAAGTCGTATAGATATCTCATCTTTACCACAAACTGGTTATGTGTTACAAAATACCTACCTATAATGTCAGGCTAGAGGACATTCACCATCTATGTGTATCTTAATACATGTATTGTTAAACATTAAAGGTTTAAAACCACACACAATATTGGTTTTGTACATTTATTTACATGACTGGGAAAAAAGACTATCCTTACTAAATAACTTGGACTGAAAAAAAAATCTGACAGCTCTGAAATAAATATGAATTGCAATTGCAATGTTTTTTTTATGATAACGTTTTAAACAATGAATAATTTACAAAGGCACCCAAAAATTTCAAAAATAAAACATCCCTATCTTAAACTTTTTTGTCCATTTTAAACAATATATGTGTGTGGGGTTTTTATCACCTAAATTAACAAGGAAAGTAACAGCTATAATCTAAAGTACTTGACTTTATCATAAATTAACAAAATAATCAGTATATTTGACTACGTGTAACTATACAGATGATACATGTACAACCATGTGTTAATATGATTATCATTATATTGGAGCCTTGGTCTATCATTAACATATACGGTACATGTTATACATGTATATGCATCTAGCTGTGGGTCATTTTAATAAACTAGTGTACAGTATGTCAGTAGACCAGTCCCTAACATTGAAAGATATCAGGAAGACAAACCAAAGGTCAATATCCCAACAAATTGATATAGCTACATTTGATGATTTGAAGTTACTAAATCTGTGCACATATGACAATTTTCTGCAGAGTTTGCAATCTACAAGATCACACCTTGCTAAAAGAGAGGTTTTCTTCCTGAACAGAAAGAGTTCCTAAACAAGGAAAATCTAAAATTAACCCACAGGGAAGGTCCACGAACAGAACCTATATAATATACACATCAAAAATGCACAAAACATGTTAGAACTAATGTAAAATAGAAAATAAAAATAGAAAATAAAAAAATATTTAAAAAATTGTAAGTGAAGCAATATATAAAAATAAAAATATGAATCATAATAAAAGAATATAAAAGAAAAAAAGGAAAAAATAAACATATTTTCTATTGACTGAGTGAAAGGAATTAATTACTTCTATAATAATGTTTTCATTCAATTTTTTTTGTTATTCTGTAATAATCCTTGAAACTATAGGTATATAAATCAATATTGGTAGGTAAAAAGAGGTGCAAGATCATAATTCTAAATATTCTGAGAGTGTCGGAGATTTGAAAGTGAGGCTGCGACCAGCATGCATCAGATGGAAGCTACCTTCTGAGCTCGGTAGAGAGATTTTCTCCTCCGTGTTCGCTCGGCGTAACTTGCACCTGGGAAAATTCTCAATTCCTTCTTTTACTTCCTTTTCTCTTTTTTCGATTGCTATTGCTATATTAGGAAATTGTCACATGAAGCAATTAAAAATATATATCTCAATCATAAATTCTAAGTATAAGTGTTTTTAAATCTGACATAATATATAAAGAAATCTGAAAAAGATCCTTTCAATACCTGAACCAATGGTTCCAAAAAACCCAAACTTTATGTACTTTTTTAGTTAGAATTCGGTTTGTACAGGCTGTAGGGCAGATGTGTTAGATTAAAGAATGCACTGAAGGTAAGGCATTAGGGGAGGCCTGTACTACAACATAGACGTACTTTGTTTCCTTTAACTTTGTAATATGAACCATTTCCTTCCTTTTAAGTGTAGTGTTGTGTTCAGGATCAGTACCTTAACGACTGACAGGCTGGTATTACCTCCTCTAAGACTGTGTATTATCTACGCATCAGCTTAACGTAACAATCATTCTGTACATGTTTAATGTACTAAGAGGGGCACTGACCAAGCTGTTGTCTTATGTAGTCCTGTAGATAATCAGAGTTGAGTGACTGATCGAGAAATCAGTCAGAAACCCTAAAACTCCGCACTGAGATCATAAATGGACAGGGGTTTAATCTGGACTTGTTCAAATAAAGGCCCGCAATTTAACACCCATAAACCTGGAAATAGTCAAACACTGAGGGAAAGTCTGTATTTGGTAAACAAGTTTGTCATCAATACTATGACCGAGTTTAACTCCTCTATCTTTAGTGAGAGTAATGACTCCCCATTTATGCAGTATCCTACAAGTCTGTGACCTGTATGATAGATAATTAACAATAGCACTAATTGAATTTTAGGAAAATGTTCAATGTATCTGGTTATGCTTGGATCAAAGTTTTATCTGTTTGTGTACTTTTTGGTTTGTTTGTAGCAACAATGTCTGGGAAAAGTGGTTTATGGTTATCAAGAAGGATATGGAGATAACGAACAGTATTCAATCTCAACGTCCATTAAACAATATACAAAATAAGAGCAGAGCAAACACGGACCTCTGAAACATCAGAGGTGGGATCAGGTGCCATGGAGGAGTGAGCATCCCCTGCCGACCGGTCACACCCGCCGTGTGCTCGTTGTCATGATCAGGAAATAACGGAAAAAATCCGTCGTCAATTCAGTGTATAAATAATGGACTAACAATTGGTATGAAAAACGTCAGTCAGCATATGACTCAATGATAAATTGTATTTGCTGACAAGGTCATTGTATCGACCATAGAATTTACGAAATGATGACTTTAAACGAGACTGTTGATATTCTTGTTTCATCAACTTGCTTGTCAATAATTTACCTCGTTTAAGAAATTGTTCATATCAAGTTAATTTAGTGTTGGCTAAGGAGAGGTACTTAAATGGATATCTTAGTCTGGGAGTGGGTTATTGAGTTAATTTAGTATTGGCTGGAAAGCAGTTATTATTCAGATATCTTATCGTCTTGGTTGGGGAGGGGTTATTGAGTTAATTTAGTATTGGCTGGGGAGCAGTTATTATTCAGATATCTTACCATCTTGGTCGGGAAGGGGTTATTGAATTGGGGTTATTAAATGGATAACTTACTATCTTGGTCTGGGAGGGGGTTATTGAGTTAATTTAATACTGACTTGGGAGGGGTTCTTATTTTTGTTATCTTACCATCTTGGTCCAGGAGGGGTTATTATTCAGATATCTTAACATCTTGAGCGGGGAGGGGGTTATTGAGTTGATTTAGTATTGGGTGGGGAGGGGTACTTATTGGGATATCTTACCATGTTGGTTGGGGAGGAAATTTAGTGTTGCTGGGGGAGGTGTACTTGTACAGATATCTTACCGTCTTGGTCGGGGAGGGGTTATTGAGTTAATTTAGTATTGGCTGGGGAGGGATTATTATTCAGATATCTTACCGTCTTGGTCGGGGAGGGGGTTTTTCTCCTCAGTCTCCTGGTGTTTCAGCTTGTCCTTATCAAACTGTTCTATCCCACTCTTCAGTTCCTCCTCTGTCTTCTCCTGAGCAATAGCTATAAATAGATCAGAAAATCCCAGGTAAAACAGGCAAGGTAATCCAAATTACAGAGGTATAATAATAAAATACAAGGTAACAATAGGAACTTCCAGGTCAGGTATCATATAAGTATTATCTGACTATGAGAAAAATAATCATGATTCATATAAAAAAAAAAGAGTTTATTAAGGCCATAATAAATAAATTGCTAGATTCTCATCCGAATTTTTTTAAAAATTGAGGCGGGCGGGCGGCTTTTATTTTATATTTTTTATTTTTTCAATTTTGCAGATTTTTTATTGACCTGGTCAATCGGTGTAATTTTATATACAATACCTGAATAAAAGTCATAGTAAAGGTTCAATTATCTCTTACTTCACATCATCACCAATCTTTTTCAACCAATGACCCTTGTTTAAAATATATACGCATGTATTACAGCAATTACCATCTTTTCAGCTGTCAAACCATTGCGGGATTTAAAACGAAAGTAGAATGGTAGATGAATACAGATCCCGATCAGAATTAAGACGAAGAAAAACAGAAATTAAAAAAATCGTGGCGGGAGTAAAAAATCGGGCGGGCGGGGATGAGAATCTCGGAATATTTTTATTATGGCCTAAACACTGATTCCCCTGTAGAGCAGCTCATGGTAGGGTTAAAAATTTTCAAAAATAGGTCAAACTACAAGATCAGGGTCATGGGGCAAAAAGAAAAGTCTCATCACAATGAAAACAGTCATGTAGAATAAGGAAGCTCTAGCCCTAACCAATTAAAAGTTAGGGACAATGTTTTTATGGGCAAGCAGACAGACCAAACACTTTGTGCCTTTGAATTCTGTTTGAAGGAGAGGGCATAAAATGGGGGATAGGGGGCACACATTGGATAGTATCATCTAATTAATGCAATGAAGAAATTTATCTTCTTACACATGTTAATTGTACTGCATCACCTCCCAATGATTTGTCATAAACAAAAATATTTAAAGCATGTTCAGTTGATAAACCTTGTCATAGCTAATCGATTTGCTGTTTATTATTTACGCATTGTTCTATTTAATTCTCTATATTTAAATTATGTAGATGTATTTTTTAATACTGATAGAGATGTTGTTTACCATTTCCTCAATAGATAGACGGCAATTTGTAATCCATGAGAATTATTTTACCAGCTGTGACAGATCATTGACTCATACTGCCCTGTCAACAACTTGTTACATTTAATGCTTACAGCTACTTAACTAACAAGAGCCAGACTGGATTCCATAATTTATACTTTGTCAGTATGGTTCTTTATTTGCTAAAAAAAAATCATATTAAATCTAGTGCTTTGAAGACTCTTATAAGCAGCTGTTGAATAAAACAGAAGATTTCAATGGATTTCTATCGTTTCAAAAAAAAATATTGCTAAATGTAAAAACACTTAGTCTAGTTGACTTGTATGTGTTTATCTCTGGATGTACAACACTAGTTGACTTGTTAGTGTTTAACTCTGGGTGTACAACACTAGTAGACTTGTTAGTGTTTAACTCTGGGTGTACAACACTAGTTGACTTGTTAGTGTTTAACTCTGGGTGTACAACACTAGTTGACTTGTTAGTGTTTAACTCTGGGTGTACAACACTAGTTGACTTGTTAGTGTTTAACTCTGGATGTACACTAGCTGACTTGTATGTGTTTATCTCTGGATGTACAACACTAGTTGACTTGTTAGTGTTTATCTCTGGCTGTACAACACTAGTTGACTTGTTAGTGTTTAACTCTGGGTGTACAACACTAGTTGACTTATTTTTACCTCTGGGTGTACATCACTAGTTGACTTGTTAGTGTTTATCTCTGGGTGAACAAAACTAGTTGACTTGTTAATGTGTAACTCTGGATGTACAACACTAGTTGACTTGTTAGTGTTTATCTCTGGGTGTACACCACTAGTTGACTTGTTAGTGTTTAACTCTGGGTATACAACACTAGTTGACTTGTTAGTGTTTATCTCTGGGTGTACACCACTAGTTGACTTGTTAGCGTTTATCTCTGGGTGTACACCAATAGTTGACTTGTTAGTGTTTATCTCTGGGTGTACACCACTAGTTGACTTGTTAGTGTTTATCTCTGGGTGTACACCACTAGTTGACTTGTTAGTGTTTATCTCTGGGTGTACACCACTAGTTGACTTGTTAGTGTTTATCTCTGGGTGTACAACACTAGTTGACTTGTTAGTGTTTATCTCTGAGTGTACAACACTAGTTGACTTGTTAGTGTTTAACTCTGAGTGTACAACACTAGTTGACTTGTTAGTGTTTAACTCTGGGTGTACAACACTAGTTGACTTGTTAGTGTTTATTTCTGGGTGTACAACACTAGTTGACTTGTTAGTGTTTATTTCTGGGTGTACAACACTAGTTGACTTATTTTTACCTCTGGGTGAACAAAACTAGTTGACTTGTTAATGTGTAACTCTGGGTGTACAACACTAGCTGAATTGTTAGTATGTAACTCTTTGTGTACAACACTAGTTGATTTGTTAGTAACTCTGGGTGTACAACACTAGTTGATTTGTTAGTGTGTAACTCTTGGGTGTACAACACTAGTTGACTTGTTAGTGTGTAACTGTTGGGTGTACAACACTAGTTGACTTGTTAGTGTTTATCTCTTGGTGTACAACACTAGTTGATTTATTTTTACCTCTGGGTGTACATCACTAGTGGACTTGTTAGTGTTTATCTCTGGCTATGCAACACATATGGACTTGTTCTTGTTTAACTCTGTATACAACTGTAGTAGACTTGGTGGCCTTAGTGTTTATCTCTGGGTATACAACACTAGGTTACTAATTGTGTTTAATTCCGGGCGTACAATATTAGCCGATTTGTTAGTATTTAACTCTGGGAGTGAAACACAAGTGGACTTGTTAGTGTTTAACTGTGTACAATACTAGTAGACTTGTTAGTGTACAACACTAGGTCGAGGTCATATTGAAGGTTACTACTAGGGTGTTAAACACAGGTTATCTTGTTAGTTTCTCTGTGTACAAACACTGAATACTTCTACAGAAGTAAGACCTACTGCTGATGTCTGGAAGGACTACTTTTTCCAGCGGTTCTGTGGGTCGAAGTTCACTTTTGAGGAACTCACTAATGCTATTCAGATGTCGCTCTCTATTTTTTTCTTCTAGAAGCACTGCAAAGAATTTGGCCATGCAAGCAAGATATAAAAGCTTGTAAAGCAAAGCTTGTGTAAATACAGAATTGATATAAAAGATAATTCAAGTAAAACATTCATGCATGTAAACATTATTTTAATCTTCATTAATTTTTTGTTCATTAAATGAAATTGAGTGTTTGGGGCAGAAAAATATCGTTTTTGCATCTTTATATCAACCATCACAACAAAACAGAACAACGCACTCAAGCACTGAAAAAAGTGAAATATGAACATGATGAATAACATGTCTTCTTTATCCTTTTTTCCTCTTTAACATATTTTCTATTAAAGATCAAAGTATAAAAATCGTACAATATTAACAGAGAGTTAGTTTACATTTACATATATATACAAGCTCTCCTAAAGCATCTTTAAAATTCCATATATATAAACACAATTTTAAACATAAACTTCTGTATGTGTTTACAAGCAACCTTGATCATAAAAAACTTAATCTGTTGTCCCCAGCTATTCCCTCGTAGCAAGTCTTACTGTAATTGTTTACATTTACATAAATTATAAATCAAACTTATTTTCTCACAAGGTCTATTAGCCTTTCTCTAATGCTTAAGTCTATTAGCCTTTCTCTAATGCTTTAACTTAAGTTATTTGTTTCATCAACCTTAAATCATTTTCCCCTTTATTTTGTAATTCACTTAGATATCATTGCATAAATATAAATTTGGATTCTTTCCAAATTTTAAAATGAGCCTTTCATTGATATCAGTGATATAAGTAAGAGCCAAATAAGGACAGTGAACTCCGTATAAAAATATCCAGGCAATTACGCATTTTTCTAAAACAGCCTCAAGCAGTTTCTTCCTATTTTTTCAAATTCCATGAGAATTTGTACCGATTACTATATGTAGCAGAGAAAATCTGTTTCTAATTTATAAAATATTTACATTAGATGAATTACTTCAAATAACAAGGAAAGAAGAAACTTTATACTAGCTTAGAAAGGTTAAACTTATTAGTTTAAAGAAATACTTGGTCTGTATATACTTAAAGTAGAGCTGGGTACTACAGAGATAGAAAATCCTTACTACAAGAAAGACAAATGAAAAAGTGCAGGCAGTGTAAAGTATATAGTGTCTGGCTAAAAGATGAAAACTGTGGAGAGAAAAAATTTCCATTAACACGTAGCGCACTACACAGTGTGAGGTTATAAAGTCCTTCACTCCTGATATAAAACTGTTAGTTGTCACGCCTAAACTCACTACAGGGGACTGAACTCACTACTGGAGTCGGGGAGCATGGCTCGCTCCTTGGTGCGAGTCCGATGAAGCTGTTGTGAATCGAATGTCTCCACATGCTGAAGGAGTTCTTCATGACATTTCTCCTGCTGCAAGTCTACAGAGACAGCTAATAGCTTACTACATACTCAATAGCAATGACTGTAGCTATACAACTAATAGCTTACTACACACCCAATAGCAATGACTGTAGCTATATAGCTAATAGCTTACTACACACTCAATGGCAATGACTGTAGCTATACAGCTAATACCTTACTACATACTCAATAGCAATGGACTGTAGCTATATAGCTAATAGCTTACTACATACTCAATAGCAATGACTGTAGCTATATAGCTAATAGCTTACTACATACTCAATAGCAATGACTGTAGCTATATAGCTAATAGCTTACTACATACTCAATAGCAATGACTGTAGCTATATAGCTAATAGCTTTCTACATACTCAATAGCAATGACTGTAGCTATATAGCTAATAGCTTACTACATACTCAATAGCAATGACTGTAGCTATATAGCTAATAGCTTACTACACACTCAATAGCAATGACTGTAGCTATATAGCTAATAGCTTACTACATACTCAATAGCAATGACTTTAGCTACAAATACAGCTAATAGCTTAGTACATACACAATCGCAATGACTGTAGCTACAAGTCTACAGATAATAGCTTACTACATGATTACTAGAAATGGACTGTACCTCTTTCTAGCTTACTGTAATAAAATGTTTAAAAGCTTGCTACACACTCAATAGCAATCTGAATCAATTGTAGCTACAAGTCTACAAAGAGAGCTTATAGCTTACTACATACTTAGTTACAATGACTGTAGCTACAATTCTACAAACACAGCTTATTAAAGCTTACTACACCAATACAATTAGTGAAATGTATGTCTCTCACTATTATACTGTACTTCTACATCTATAGTAAAAAGCTTCCAACATACTCAATTGACTGTAGCTGTAGTCTATAGGGATCATCTTTGCTAGCCAAGGCTATATAGTAGCTACAGTCCATAATTACCCAATTTTCTTAATTTTCTTAATTTCTTTTCATAATTGTCATGTTCCATAACTTTTTTTCTCTTTCTACTTAAAATTGAATTTGTGTATTATTTAAAACATAAAATCTTAATTGTAAGGATTTATATACACTGAGATTTATGTCCTTGATATTTTGTAGTTCATGAGGCATGAAATGATTGAAGTGGGCCATCCATTGTATCTAGATAGTAAAGTGAACAATGGCTAAATATTCTCGAGTTTCACTGTAATATACAGGTTATTTAATACAATGTCTGACACAAGGATCTTAGATATGTCGCACGCCCTTTTGCCCTAGAATTACACTCTCTAATATGAAAGCGCAGTTCATATTTGGAATAGTTTTGATGCAGTACTTCCCCAAGAATAGGAGGTGCCATAGGGATAATATGTGGTTTAAATTAGGACATTTCTAACTTAAATTTCAGTTCTTCTCTTTAAAAAAAAAGTTTAATTGCAAGGTGAAAGCAGTCTAATATACGTATATAGATTTATTAAATTTTCAAATCATCCCTCAATTGAAGAATATAAAGTATGCAAAATAAATGATTTATATTTTGCATCTGCGTTGAAAAATTTTCAATTGGTGTGCACGATAAACAAATTCTTATTCGCATAATTCTAAATCTGTGTAGACAACATTATAATCCCTGTTTTACAACATTTAGACATGTAGCCATAATGGGAGTAATTACAGATAAATCAGACACTGAGTGGGCAGATTAAAGCTGTAAACCACAGCAGGGTCGGGGAATTTAAAACTTTATCTCAGTGGTGAATCCTCAATAAATGATCTGTTGTGTGCAGGTTCTTCCTGTAGAGATCGTAATTTGTAATCAATATATAAACCACTCTGTGTAACAGGAATGTTTACAATTAATAAATGTACAGGGAAATATGAATACTCCAAATTTAAATAAAATTGATATTGTAAGGTTAAAATAATTCTTTATAATTTCCTTGATATTTTCTTCCCCTTTTCCTTCAGAGAAAACCATAAGCCTGTTTTCCTGTTCTATACAGAGGTCAGGATTCTATCGTATTCGCTTATCCTGTGTATCTCTTCCTTGAGATGGTTAGATGTGAGATGACAGTCTCTCACTAACTCATCACCCCATACTCTTCCTTGAGCTGTTAGTTTGTAAGATGACACTTTCATCCCCCCTAATCTTCCTTGAGATGGTTATTGAGATGACAGACCCCAAACTTACTGAGCTGTACTAGGATCTAGTGTGACCTTTAGCAGGAAATCGTCTAAAAATCTGCTCATCTTAAGAATTAGTTTAGCTGTAACAAACTCATTACTGAAAGTTCAAACCAGAAAACTTGAAACCAGCTATCAATACAATTTTCAACACTTCCCCCATCGTGGTTATATATCTAAATGTTGTAAAATATGGATTATAATATTGTACTGAAAATTGTACGCCCTCTTTGATATTTATGTTTCAATGTAACCCATTTAGTCTCAATTTACAAAATAATTACTGCATGTACTGATTTGATAATAAATCAGAATTCATTTTTCTAATCTAACTATTGAGCTAGTCTTGCACTACTTTCTATTGTTTACTGCTAATGTGTCTGTACATCTATGTATATATGTATATGACTGGACTCTTCGGTGTGTCCCTGTATTTAGGCCCCTTAATGTCCTCACGGTTGGTCAGTAAAGAAGAAGTGATCCAAGTTGACAGAACTGGTGCCAATCTGTGCTTTATACAATAACATATCTACTCAATTCTGTCACAGGCCTGCACTTATATACCTGGCCAGGTAAAACAGTTTATCCAGTGAGAGAGTAATTATCCATCACATTTACACCTGTATGACACAATGGACCAACCTCCCGTCAGACAGGTGAAACATTCCACGGAGAGATGTCCTATGTACCTGATTCAGGTGGATAGTCTATTGAGACAGTCCTAGATACCAGGTCCACAGGTGGGAAAGGTCCCCATCAAAACAAGCCTTTCTCTCCATGCAAATTCTCTAATTATACAGCTAGCACGCAATCCCCTGTGAGAGCCCTTCAAACGTTTTCCGACATTTGTAATTTCTCAATCATGACATCTCTCCACCCCCTTAAAACTGTTACATAATAACATCTCCCTGCAAACATTGTGCAAGATTAAGTACTGAAGATAAACCGAATGTTTAACAACCAACAACCTTGTAAGCCAGAGAGAGATCCAAAACATTATTCTGATACTACCTTCCCCATCATCTAATGCACACACATGTAACTTTTAAAACCTATTTTTTTTGAAGTTTCAAAAGATCTATGGCTCCATCTGTTTTGTTTTTTTTTAAATGATCTAATACCCTGACACTTGTTGTCTTAAGAATGATCTAATACACAAACTCTTCATGTCATTTAGGTTAGATGACATAATTCGCAGACATTTGCTGTCTTTAAAATGATCTAATTCAGACAACTGTTGTCTTTCAGTTAGATGAACCAATATAAAGACACCAGCTGTTTTTAAACTGATCTAATACATGACCACTTGATGTCTTCTAAATGATTGTGTGCTGACAAACACTTTTTGTCTTTGAGATTTCATAAACAGTGTTCCACTATAAGAATCCATTTACCACATTAAAAATATTTGTATTACAGCTCCCTATGGATTTATTGGTTAACATAAGGTTACATGAGATAGTAACAATAAAACCCTGTCGTAAGATACTAGGTAACATTCTGTACTGCAGTGATTGTGTAAATTCTTACCTTCTGCGGAGGGGAGGGGGTTCTTTTCCTCCGTTTTTACGTGGGTAAGCTGGTGTTCCGCTCGCACATCTTTCAACAATTCAGGGGCCACTTTTGTTGCCATTTTAGACTCAAGCTGACAAAAAATGCAAAAAGAATTTAAAAAGTTTTTCACTCAGCAAATCCAGGCTACAGTCAAACTTCCTGTAATATTTCAGTGAGATTTACACTGATTTTTCACAAACTCACAAGTTTTTGTATGAGAAATACTTCCTTGCGGTAAATCAAATTGTATTTGTCACGTCACACTAGAATAATCCAACTTTTGACAGCAGATGTATATCATGATTATATATATTTATATGCAGAGCAGGATTCATAATCAATACACACATTTAAGGCACAAAGAAAATACAAGATACATATTTGCATGAGATTTTAAATAACCTACAAACTTCATATTTAAATAAATAAAAATTCAAGGTAAATACATCTAAATTAAATTTCAAGTAAAAAAAAAAAAATAATAAGAAAAAGTACAATGACTTACTGATTAGTGTAAAAGTAAAAAATATACTCCGAAACACAACCTTTAAAAGATTATTTAAGTTTAAAGGAATGCAACAACAACACAACACACACACAAGGGGAGGCAGTTAAATCTAGAGAACTTGTTTACTGTCCACAGACTCTGACAGGATGTGGGTCACGAACCCAGGTGAGTCAATGGGGCACGGCATGGGGGAATCTAATCACACGTACATCCTCCAACTTTACAGGACGACTAATCCTACTATCTGTCTAATTAAGTCGGTCGGCCCACACAATTACACAAAATTAAATACTCATTGCCACATTTACTGCATGTGGTTTAAGGCTAGTTGTCTGTAATTTGTCCCGGGCTATGCCTCAGTTGACAAATCTCGGTGAGGGACTCCGAGTTATTGGGTTGGGTCTGAGTCAACAAAAATTAACTACAAAGTGTACCTTATCTCTAAAACTGCACCTCTGACCTAGTTTGGCAGCTTTTTTAAGTAATAGGCTAAATATTTTCTCAATTGTGATTTAGGAAGCATCATTTTCAAAACAAATTGACTTATCTTTTTTATGTTTCATATATTTTTTTAAAATAAAATTTTCAATAAAAATAAAATTGTTTAAATAAACAAAATACCATACTATTCGATCTTAAATTAAAATCCAAACTGATACATATACCTAAAATTTTGTGAGAGGGACCAAATTGGTATTTATGGGCATCTAATAGAACTACATGTAAGTACTTTTTTGAGACCCTTGCTACTAAGCAAGTGGCATGACTGTATGCATGATTGTAATAAAACAAACTTGTAATAGACTAGAGAAGTGTTTATTCAGTTTATACTTTAGTGGGACTAAGATACTGTGCTACATTTGCATGACTATAAGTATCTAGATGTAGTAGTAGAAGTATTAGTAACGTAAGTACTCGAGTCGGCTGAGAGGAAGTCCAGTGTGACGAGGTTACTTCCTCAGGGAAATGGACCAGTTCCTAGAAATACACTATAGTGTAAAAACTATATAGGAGTACAATCCCACAGGGAAAACTTGTCTGAATTTATTGATATGTGCATTGACAACCACATAAATTAACACACTGACTTAAAGGAAATAATTGGTGGACTTTGAAATTTGTCTGAATTTCATATCTATTTTAAATACGAGGGCCGTTCAAAAATTACGCGGACTTGTTGCACAGAAAAAATATTTGACGACATAATCGGGCAAAATGTTACACATAATATAAATGAATCTTTACTTATATGGTCTTCAAAATTTCATATCAAAATGTTGTAAATTGGTATCAATTTTGAGTGATTTATCAGGACATATCATTGTGTCACGGAGCAGCAAAATCTTCCACGTCACAGAAATTATAATAAAAAAATTTGTGATCAAGCTTTCATGTTCTCAACATTTTCCCAAGATTTCATGTACAGTTTGAGTTACTTTATCTACTCAACATCCAAACACCATTTCTTTTCAAGCTTAAAATCTATTAAACAGGTAAAGAATATTCTTTTTTTTGTTTTAAAACCAAAAACTGCAGGTATTTATGAGATATAGTGTGATATTGGTGACTCTCAATCGCGTTCTTTACAGTCCGGACAAAGTTTTCGTCGATAATCTTCTTCCCGTACTCTCGTATAACCTTTATAGTTTATACAGAGGTCTAACGGTCTAAAATTTCAATTTGCCATTTGTGGACGAATGTTACGAATACCCTAGTTTACTACATGTTTTATTATGCATATTTTGGATATATATTGGCGATATCTCGAGCATAACACATAAATTTAAAACATAGGTAATCAGAGATTACAGAGCTCACCTCAATGAATGTTGTCTTTAAGTAAGGCAAAGTCACACAATTAACCAACAAAAATGTGTACATTCCAAAAATGAAAATATTTAAGCAATTTTGATCTGATACTTTGAAATAGACCTACATAAATAATTTAAACTAGTTCTTCTTAATGAAAATGTAATCAAAATCCAGCATCTGAAGCAATTTGAGAGTTTTCATCTCTTGATGCAACATTTGTGCAAGTTTGGTTTATACTATGTTATATTAGCCTTATAGTTTTTTGGAAAAAGACCTGCAACCATAACTTTTACCTGGTCTATTATCTGAAAAATGTATGTCGAATTCAGCATCCGAAGCAAGTCCATTAGTGTGCATCCTAAGATGTATCGTCCATGCAAGTTTACTCATTATAAGGCTCATAGTTAATTGGAAATGAAACATGCATCAAAAACTAACATTTTCACTCATCCACAAAAAGTAGGTCAGATTCAGCATCCGAAGCAAGCCTGGTAGTATGCATACTTAGATGTATCATCCATGCAAGATTGGTCATTAAAGAACTCATAGTTACTTGGAAATGAAACCTGCACCAAAAACTTTAACCTGTTCACTCAACCAGAAAATGTAGGTCAGATTCAGCATCTGAAGCAAGCCCAGTAGTGTGCATCCTTAGATGTATCATCCATGCAAGTTTGGTCAACTTAGGGCTTAAATATATGAAATGAAACCTGCACCAAAACCTTTAACCTGTTCACTCAACTGGAAAATGTAGGTCAAATTCAGCATCCGAAGCAAGCCCAGTAGTATTCATCCTTAGATGTATCATACATGCAAGTTTGGCCAACATAGGGCTTATAGTTACTTGGAAATGAAACCTGAACCAAAAACTTTAACCTGTTCACTCAACCGGAAAATGTAGGTCAGATTCAGCATCCGAAGCAAGCCCGGTAGTATGCATTCTAAGATGTATCATCCATGCAAGTTTGGTCAACTTAGGGCTTAAAGTTACTTGGAAATGAAACCTGCACCAAAACCTTTAACCTGTTCACTCAACTGGAAAATGTAGGTCAGATTCAGAATCCGAAGCAAGCCCGGTAGTATGCATTCTTAGATGTATCATCCATGCAAGTTTGGTCAACATAGGACTTGTAGTTACTTGGAAATGAAACCTGAACCAAAAACTTTAACCTGTTCACTCAACCGGAAAATGTAGGTCAGATTCAGCATCCGAAGCAAGCCCGGTAGTATGCATCCTTAGATGTATCATCCATGCAAGTTTGGTCAACATAGGGCTTATAGTTACTTGGAAATGAAATCTAAACCAAAAACTGCACCAAAAATGTTAACCTGCTCCAAAAACATTAACCTGGTCATTCCTTTGCCGAAACTGCAGCATCTGAAACTTTGACTGGTACAAAGAAACACACTAGAACCATCTTCCATGCATGTCTAATCAATATAGGACATAGAAGTACTTAAAAAGAAAACTGCTCCAAAAAACTTAACATTAACCTGGGACGCCGACGCCGACACGGACGCCGACGCCGAGGGTATTACATAAGCTCCCCCAACTTCGTTGAGGTGAGCTAAAAAGTGTGGTGCGCCGTCAATTTAGGAGACGTCATTTTCACAGTCGTTTTCACGGGAATCGCATCGGAGAAAAACCACTATATTTCTCTTAGTACTTCAAATATCATGTCAGAAATCTAAATACATAATAATAGAACAATTTAAAGATATATTTGAGAAAATTGTCGAAAAATATCGCGAATTATAGAAAATGAATGAGTTAAATTTTGGATTCCGCATGCTATTGCTTCAACTTTTTTGTCGTGCGCCGTACCTCTCCATCAGCGATATCAATATACCGATAATTTAAGTATAGTTTTTTTAAAATACAGAAATTTTTTCCCTAATTTATTGGAATCTTTAAGATACATATTTCTGTGAAATTTCATAACTATATGACGTCTGTAAGAGAAAATAATAGCAGAGTCCGCGTAATTTTTGATCGGCCCTCGTATATATATATGACATGACCATCTCAGAATCAATACTTTGAATAAACTCTCATCTATAAGTATGCTCAGACCCCTTCATTTTATTTTCACCTGTATATGAAATGTCATTTTTCCTGTACTGTACATATGAAAATTGAAAACTGTGCTAAATATTTCTTTAAAAAGTATCATTAATTCTGTCAACATCAAAACTGTTATCAAGAATATTGCATGTTTATCCGAGTCATAATATAAAGATTTTAGTTAACAAGAGGCCCACGGGCCTTATAGGTCACCTGAGTATCATGAAACAACTTTCCAAAAATTGACTTTCCCTTACAGAAAAAACTAATAAGAACTTATAAGTGTTTTATAATCCACTTATTAGCAACTTATAAGTCACTTATAAATTTTGAAATTTACTTATAAGTCAAAGTAAGTATAAGTGAGGAACGGATTTCGTTAATACTTCACTTATAAGTAAAGATGAGCTACATATCAGTGAATATTTCACTTATACCTCACTTATAAGTGAAGATCAGTATGGTATGAGCGAAGTATAAGTGTGGACTTATAATTTTTACCCTATACTAGACTTCTCTCAAGGAGCATTATGGGTATTCAAGGTAGCCAATCAGAAAGTTTGTCTCTGCAGAGATCAGCAACAAGAATTTGAAACCAAGTTTGTGTCTGTGAAAGGATGTTTGAGATTTTAGATTTATTTTGAGTATGCCTTCACATCAGGTACAACAAGTAGGTTCTATATTTACATCATCTCTCTATTTTAACTTCCTTTGCCTGAAATTTTGAATCAATTGACTCAGTTGCTTTCAGATTTCATAAATTTGAAGAAGCCTCAAGCTCATTAAATCCTGTTGCCTTTTTGTTCAACATTTTTGTTTGTAAACTGAATTAATATACTGGATTAATAAACTGAATTAATAAACTGAATTAAACTGAATTAATATGTTAAGTTTGCATCATCAAAGAAATGTCATATGAAAGTGATTTTTTTTCCATAAAATTTTTACTTGATTATTTCATCTAAAGTGCAGATACATGTGTATATGTAAAAAAATAGCTTTGAACATATCATGCAACACCTGCATGGTTGGAAGTTCTGTTCTAAATTAAGATCTTACAGGTAGTGTTGTACTTCACTTATAAGTCACTTATAGTCACTTATAAGTGACTAATACTTGATAAAGTATGAAGAGTTTATGCTTGACTTATAAGTCACTTATAGTCACTTATAAGTGACTATACTTGCATAAAGCATAAGTGGCTAATACTGGCTTATAAGTCACTTATGTTAGCTCATTTGCATATAAAATCCTAATGAGTAACAAATTAGTCACTTATAAGTTAATGTATCAGTGAAGTGTAAGTCCAGAATAAACAACTTATAAGTAAAAGAATAAATCACTTATAAGTCACTTATCAGAAATTTCTGTAAGGGTTGGTTCGTGTTTTAAACCAGATGCCATGAAATTCACAACTCTGAAAGAGGCACCATTGCTTATCATAATTATACACTTAGACTGCTTACTCTAGTTACTACCCAGAGTTAGATCAGAGTAAGAAAGAGAAAATGCATTTTCACTTTATAACCAGTCGTGCACCCCACCCCGAGGAACCACTGAACCTGGGGCCACATATTCAAAAATTTTGGAAATTTTATCATAAATTTTATTTCATCATAAATGGTTGATTAATACCACAGAGCAGATTTCAAGGCATTTATTTATCTTCAGACTATGTACTGTTACCCCTCCACTCCCCCCCCCCCCCCTCCCGATACTCCTGATCCAGAGAACATGAAATTAATCATGCTAGATGCACCTTTCTTCATCATAAATATATGTACTAAGATCATTGGCATAATACCTAGGAGCAATGGAAAAGATTTTCAAAGAATTCATGCATTTTCACTATATATAATGATTACCGGTAGAGCCCCACCCTAACACCAGAACCCCGGACCCACGGGCCATGAAATTCACAGTTTTGGAAGAGGCATCCTTCCTCATCATAACTATGTACATGTATAGAAATGTACATAGCAGAGAAGAAGATTTTTGAAGAATTAATGCATTTTCACTATATCATCAATGGAGCCCCGCCCTAACACCAGAACCCCTGACCCTGGGGCCATAAAATTCACAATTTTGGAGGATGCACTCCTTTTAATCATAACTATGTACTTAGTTGGTTTCTTTAATACCCAGGAGCAGAGAAGAAGATTTTCAAAGAAATAATGTTTTTTTACTATACAATCAATAGAGCCCCGCCCTAACACCAGAGCCCCTGCCCAAGGGGCCATGAAATTCACAATTTTTGATGAAGCACTCTTGGTCATCATAACTATGTTCTTAGTTTATTTAATACCCAGGAGCAGAGAAGAAGATTTTCAAAGAAATAATGCACCTTTACTATATGATCTACAATGTATATAGCTGCACCCTAACACCAGAACCCCTGACCCAGGGGCCATGAAATTCACAATTTTAGAAGAGGAACTCTTGATCATCATAACTATGTCCTTAGTTAGTTAATTAAATATCCAGGAGCAGATAAGAAGATTTTCAAAGAATCAATGCACTTTTAATATATGATCTGTATAGCCCGCCCTAACACCAGAGCCCCTGACCCAGGGGCCATGAAATTCACAATTCTTGAAGAGGAATCTTGGTCATCATAACTTTGTTTTTAGTTAGTTAATTTAATACCCAGGAGCAGAGAAGAAGATTTTCAAAGAAATAATGCTCTTTTACTATATGATCTACAATGTATATAGCCGCACCCTAACACCAGAACCCCTGACCCAGGGGCCATGAAATTCACAATTTTAGAAGAGGAACTCTTGATCATCATAACTATGTCCTTAGTTAGTTAATTAAATATCCAGGAGCAGATAAGAAGATTTTCAAAGAATCAATGCACTTTTAATATATGATCTGTATAGCCCCGCCCTAACACCAGAGCCCCTGACCCAGGGGCCATGAAATTCACAATTTTTGAAGAGGAATCTTGGTCATCATAACTATGTTCTTAGTTTGTTTAATAACCAAGAGCAGAGAAGAAGATTTTCAAAGAAATAATGCTCTTTTACTATATGATCTACATGTGTATAAAGCCCCACCCTAACACCAGAACCCCTGACCCAGGGGCCATGAAATTCACAATTTTAGAAGAGGAACTCTTGATCATCATAACTATGTCCTTAGTTAGTTAATTAAATATCCAGGAGCAGATAAGAAGATTTTCAAAGAATCAATGCACTTTTAATATATGATCTATATAGCCCCGCCCTAACACCAGAGCCCCTGACCCAGGGGCCATGAAATTCACAATCTTTGAAGAGGAACTCTTGATCGTCATAACTATGTCCTTAGTTAGTTAATTAAATATCCAGGAGCAGATAAGAAGATTTTCAAAGAATCAATGCACTTTTAATATATGATCTATATAGCCCCGCCCTAACACCAGAACCCCTGACCCAGGGGCCATGAATTTCACAATTTTGGTAGAGGACTCAGTGCTGATTACAATCATATCAACAGTTTGACTTCTTGATGTCCAGGAGTAAAGAAGAAGATTTTTAAAGATTGCATTAATTTTAGTGGTTTTGGCCCCATCCCTCAGGCCCCAGGGGGGCAGGGACCATGAAATTCATAATTTTTGTTCCCCTTCACCCATAGATGCTATATAGCAAATTTGGTTGAAATTGGTTCAGTAGTTCCAGAGAAGAAGTTAAAAATGTTCAAAAGTTTACGAACGACGTACGACGACAGACAAAAACGGATAGCAATAGGTCAGGCCATCCTTAAAAAATTGTTCGTTTGGAATTGCCGCCTGAAGGGTTTCAGGCACAGGATGGAGGGAGGGAAATTTTTTTTTTTTTAATTGAAGATAAATTTTAATTTTTTGATAAAAATCTCAGTAAACAGTAAATACATTATCTGACTTTAAAAAAAAGTATCTACCATCAACAAAAAAATCCCTAATTTTTACATATATCTGACACTATGTGATACATGTAATGGGCAAAAAAAAATTGATTAAATAAAAAAAAAATCTTCCTGCTTTTAGTCAATAAATTTTATTTAGGAGGGGGCATTTTAATGAGGCGGGAGGCAATTCCAAACAAACTATAATTTTATTTTGGCCTCACCTGAGTTTACTCAGGTGACCTAAAAATACTAATTGATATTTTGAAAAAATTGATTACAATGTACTTTTTTTAACTATGGTATAATTTTATGCCAGCATCTAGTGAAACGGGTTAATTTATAAAATTTAAAGCTGAAGTTGGAATGTCAAAAATTTGCTTATCAAAAAAGAATTTCATGCAAGGGTGTACCTGTATTCTTTGTTATATAGTTGACCTACTAGGAAAATATTCTGAGTGGAAATAAAAACAAAACACCTTTTTCCTCTCATATTTTTTGACAAGTGTCAAAAATCACTTTGTATTGAATAAATTCATTTAAACAATGACAATTTTGCTTTTAAGAGGGTAAAAATAAGTTTAATTATGGTGTCAAAGTCAATTAATATCATTTTAACACATACATGTAACGTTGATAAGTTGCTGACAACTCTTTTAAAAATTTGAAAAAATATTGAATAATTGTCAAAGTCATCATGATGAAGAGATAACATCATTTGCGTAAACATCATTTTCAGTTAGAAATAGCCTCTCCATGGACTTGATGCCTGAAATGATGAATGACATCCAATGCTGAAATTAAGCTCAATATTGGTATAGATGGCATAAAGTGACACAGGTTTAGTAAGCAATAAAAAATGTCCAGTTTTCACAGGACAGGTAGGTGATTGCTACTGTACGGCTGCTTAATAATAGGTTAAACTGTTTACAGACAAAACAAGCAGGTAAAAATCAGATAGAACAATAGAAAACTTCCGTGCCTATCTCTCATCCAGTTCATCCTTATTGTTAATAAGATTTTTTTTTCATTAGCTAATGTAACATCCTCAATAAATATGTCTCTGTTCATGAGTTTTCTGTCAGCACATCAATGGAAATACCCCATTGTATTATTTAAGGAATCACTGTCTAGTTTTGAGGGTATGCCAGGGCATCAACAATTATTGGGAAACATGGGATAATTTGCATAACGGGCGAATTTAGAATCTACATTATACCAGGATGCTTCCACATAAGTTTCAGCTTTTCTGGCCCAGTGGTTCTTGAGCAGAAGATTTTCAAAGATTTTTCCTATATCTTTCTATGTAAAACTTTGATATCCTATTGTGGCCCCGCCCTTCCCCCGGGTGTCATGATTTGAACAATTTAGAATCTACACTATACCAGGATGCTTCCACATAAGTTTCAGCTTTTCTGCCCCAGTGGTTCTTGAGAAGAAGATTTTCAAAGATTTTTCCTATATATTTCTATATAAAACTTTGATCCCCCATTGTGGCCCCGCCCTTCCCCCGGGGGTCATGATGTGAACAATTTAGAATCTACACTATACCAGGATGCTTCCACATAAGTTTCAGCTTTTCTGGCCCAGTGGTTCTTGAGAAGAAGATTTTCAAAGATTTTTCCTATATATTTCTATATAAAACTTTGATCCCCCATTGTGGCCCCGCCCTTCCCCCGGGGGTCATGATGTGAACAATTCAGAATCTACACTACCCCAGGATGCTTCCACATAAGTTTCAGCTTTACTGGCCCAGTGGTTCTTGAGAAGATTTTTTAATGACCCAACCCTATTTTTGTCTTTATATATATCTCCCCTTGCGAGGGGATATGTCCCTTCATTTTAACAATTTAAATTCCCCTTCACCCAAGGATGCTTTGTACCAAGTTTGGTCAAAATTGGCCCTGTGGTTCTTGAGAAGAAGTCGAAAATGTGAAAAGTTTACAGACGGACAGACAGACGGACGGACAGACGGACGGACGACGGACAAAATTTGATCAGAAAAGCTCACTTGAGTCTTCGGCTCAGGTGAGCTAAAAATAGCCCCAAAAAACATGAAACAAATTTATTGATTATTTAGTTACCGTAGTCAAATATCAACATTTATAAAATAAACAACAAAAGAATTTTAAATTATGATCAAAGTAATCTTGTTAACTTTAATTATATATGTGACCTAGATTTAGGTTGTCGGAAGCACGAACATATATAGGCACTATGTCACTTCTCCGCCGCCATATTGAATGCAATGTTGCAGTTGATGAAACGGGAGTTGGTCAGCATGGTCAGGAAACCGATTTGTATGGATGTTAAAATAACAGAAGAAGTTGAGTTGCGTAAGAATTTGGGTGGTAATGACTAAGGGACGATGTCTGTATCAGATGATGGAGTACGTGCAGATCCATGTGGTAATGTCAATTTCTCCACGTGGCTGTTTACCAGGAAGCGGAGTTCTCGGTCTCCGTGATAGTGGACAGCGTGCGCTAGTGACTTGCTTTCGAGCCGAAGATAATTCATTATTTATTTTGTTTGTTAAAAAGATATATTATATCAAATTACTTAGTAAACAATTAAACAAAACATCTATTTTTTCTTTTAGCATATTTACACGCCAGTGATAATTACATGCAGGTTGACACCTGACCTTTCAGTAATAGAGAAATATACATACCACAGGGTATTACCATGAAATTAACAAGATTCAATTTTATAGTGTTTATCATAGAGAAAACAATAGGAAATGGAAATATTATCTATTTTAGCCAGAATTGTCCAAATTCAATGAAATCGCCTTTGGAACATGTTGATGGAACAGTCACTAGTCAAATAAATTCTGTGCACTCAAATATACATATGTATAAAGAACATCTGGACAATAATTGGTCAATATTGTAATTTTACTAAGGTAATATTCCAACCCTGCTTTACTCCTCATGCTTTTTGGAGATAGACTTATACCCAGAATGACTGAGGATGGTGAGGGGATAACCAGTATATATTATTGTGATATAATAATGTTCATGTAAAATTAATCTTCATTTTTTTAATTTCATGAACATAGAGCTGTACTATAGTGTTTCAGTGCATAATGCTTATTTCAGCGAACTTTCATTTTAATCTCAACTTCTACCTACATTTATTATAATTTTAGAATTTGATTTGGTTTTTTTTGGATCACACATGCAATCTTATATCTATCAAAGTTCCCAATATTGACATTTAATTTTAATGCCCTTTTTATGGTCAACGGTTCAATAAAGTTGTTCCTTTTTTGAAAATTTAGTCAATAATATGGGCAATGATAGATGTAATTTCAGCTGTCAGAAGCCTGTCCTCTGGTAATAAAGTACAAAATTTTATGCTAATCAAAGTCGCATATAAGTCTGCTTTCATTCTTTTATTTTCTACAAAAATTATCATCACAGTAGCTCGGTAGGCTCTGGAGTGTTTGCTCCGTGATGGGAAAGTCGTGGGTTTGAACCCTGGCTGGGACTGACCAAAAATAGTTTCTCGTCAAGACAACATAGTGCTTGGCATTCTGAAGTGAAAGTTGCGAGTCCTTCGAATGAGACCTCTTAAAAAAAAAAAATGAGGCACTGTATCATGTAAGGCTTGGAAGGATCAAGATTCATCATGCACTGCTCAATACTGAATTGAATGCAGACTGCATAATGTTCTAGAGGTAAATTAATTAAGCCCTTTGCCGGCATATATATAAAGGTCTCTATAAGCATGATAAGTTAGAGTGGAAAATTCTCGAAAGAGGCGTTGATCAATCAATCTAACAAAAATCAAATTCATTTCAACTTTGAAGGTAGCCGCAGATCTGTAGCTCGCTGGTCTGAAAAAAATAGGGATTAATGACAAGAGAGCTGCAGTGCCACCCATTGAAAAAAAAATGAATAAAATATGTATTGCGAACAAAAAGTTGCGCTCATTTTTGGATTAATTTCTCCAAATTCTTACCTCAGCTATACAAAAGTAATTTAAAACAATTCCTTTGAACCTACCAATTATATTCTCATATTTTATACCTTCACAAAACGCGAAGGACCGAATTATCTTGCTGTCTAAAAAATGGCAGTGTACATAAGCAAAATTTTCGTTGGTTTCCATTCAAGCCCAGGAAAGCTATTTGCAATTAAGTTACATTCCTGTATAAGGAATGTTAAATTGTTTTGTTGTGGAAACAGTACAAGAATAATTTAGGAACACACGGTATAGTAACATTTTTAGATGGCGGTTTGAAAAACAATTGTTTTTCAAACCGCCATCTCAAAATTTTAAGGAAAAATAAATCGAGAAACAGTGAATTTTTTCTGCACAATAAATAACTTTTTTCAATGGGTGCCACTGTTGCTCTCCGGATTGTCAATGGATGACTACCATGACTATTTTGCCTACTGGCATGTACAGTATACAGAATCTTTCATATATTAATTTTATCAATGCTCTCAGAATTGTGTTATTCATGTATCAAAATGTTATTACATGCATATCTCCGTTTGAAAAAGCAGATTGAAACGGGTAACACGAATCACCGAAATGCCCCGTAATCACCGAAATGCCCCTAAAATCACCGAAATGCCCATCAGAATCACCGAAATGCCCTTACATATGTTTTTACACGATGTTTTTCATAAAAATTAATTTCAGTAAAGCATAACTGACAGTAAAATTAATTATTTTCATGTTCTGTGCTTAAAGCGTATCATACTTCAAAGGGCGATAACTCGTTTTTGGTGATGAACTTATAAGATGTGAAGTCTACGATGTTTTTAGAAATCAAGAATATACGTAAATAATATTACAAACAGAATTTTCATTGATATGAAAAATATGATTTACGTTTAGAATATATTTAAAAAGAAAAGAAAAATAAAAAAAGACTATTTTGGCACGTGCCTTTAATCAGTGAGAGTCTTTCTTAGATATTGTTGCAAATCTGTTTTGCTAAAATTATGTGGAATTAGAACAGTCATCAATATTTACATAGTCAACATGGCCAAAATTTAGGAACACACCGTTTATAAAGAAAAAAAATAAACAACAAGATAAAACTTTATTAATATTAACACCATCATTAATTTTTACTGTTTATTCATACATGGCAATGTGGAAATTATAAAAAACAATTGTTTAATATTCATGGCAAATGTTGTAGTTTAACTTGGCCGCCAGTCTTCAGTTTCAAGCTTTAAATAGATGGTGAATGGAAAATAAGGGACATGAGTTGTATCCTTGATTTAAAACTGAAATTGTGAATTTTTTCTTAAAATAATGTGTAATATAGTATGAATAAATAACTTTAACATTATCAAAATTTTTAAATATAATACTTTATTTTAGTAATGTCTAATGTGCTTATTTTATATTTCAATTTAGAAATGCATTACTAGTTGTAAATTCTCCTAAAGACATTGTCAATGGATGACTACCATGGCTATTTTGATCACTGTATTGTTTATGGTAAACTTATGCAGCAAAGTATCATGTTCTGTAAAAATTTCCACATCTGGCATCTCTGTCTTTGATAATATACACTTTTAGAATAAGGAGCAATTACTACTGCAATTACATCTGCTAGCACAGTTGACATATATTAATTTTATCGATATAAACACTGCATGGCCTCCATTTTTGTGTTGAATTGTGTTCCGGAATTTTTCAAAATGTATCAAAATTTTTTTGTTTATTTATTACAAAATAAGGGGCATCGGCGGCATCTCTTGGGGCATTTGTGAAAAAGCAGATTGAAACCTTTAATAAAATTAATTTCTTTACGTCTTTTCGTAAATCCCGCTCGCGGGTAATGTCTTTTTTTTCCTCACGGAACACGTCAACAGTAAAAACTGCCTTTGTGCACGTGAGAATAACAAAACTTTGCGTCAGAAATATAATTTGCTCACTGCAAAAATACATGTCAATATTAAGAGAAACCTTTCAAGCAAATTTTAATGACATTACCTTCTGCTTATTTTTCCGTAAAATTTCTTCCTGTAAACGCACTTCCTACAAGCGTCTCGCTAACGCTGCTGATCAATATCACTCGAAGCTTTGACTGACCAGCCCGCGAAATTTTGAATGACAAAATAAATTAACTAATATTATTTCATAAAATTTGATGCTTCAAGAAACGAAGGAATCCCATTATTTATTCATTTATTGAAATTTTGATTTGAAATAATCTTTTTTTTCACGCCGGATGTATAACCACTGGCCACAACGTTCACCCAAGTAACTAATGCCCTGTTCATCATCCGATTTTTTCCTGCGTTTTCTAATGTAAAACATTGATCACAAATGATGTCCTGATCATGCTACCAGGGGTAATGATTTGAATAAATCTGAATCTGCGTAACCTGCAGATGCTTCCACATAAATTATATGCCTAATCATGGCTTTAATGCTGTTCCTAGGAAAATATTTAAAGTCTTTTCCTACTAGTATCCCTATATGTTAAACTTTGATCCATCATTTCTGCCTCATCCTACAGCCAAGGGTCATGATTTGAACAAACATGAATTATCTATACTACCATCGTCTCAAGCCTCTGTTCAGTGTTCACATAAACTCTATTGGAGAGGATCGTACATTTTGGCTGTGGTTTGCAACAATGTGACCATGTCTTTGCTTTCCTGATATTTCCAATGTATTTTCTATATATCAGTTTGATCACCTTTGATTAATAGCTTTCTTTCAGATCAATTTCAAAGGCGATAGCATTACATGGTCAAGGCCATAGGCCCAATATTGCTGTTTTTGAGAGCATCTTGGAATGGAATAAAACCTAAGATCATAAGCGTAGCCCCCCTCCTTTTTTTGCAAATATATACATAATATAGACATTGGAAATTGGGGTTTACCTTTTTATGTTGGTTTAGCCCCCCTTTCAATTAGCCCCCCAACTTTCTTCAATTTGCTTCTGACGCCTATGAAGATTATGCTATCTTTAAGGGGATGAAGGATGTATGGTCACGTGACTCAGTTGATTTACATCATAATCTCAGATAAAATATGTACAAAACGAGATTGAAACCACCACAGTACTTGTATAATTTTTTTGACTGTTTGTTTGCGTTCACCATCTAGTATAAAAATATCTTAAAACATTCAAAATTTCTTGCAAATATTATCAAATTACGGAATAGATTAATCCACTCTGCCGTTTCCCTACTCTGCGCGTCCAGTGCGTCTTTGACGTCATAGTGGACCTCTTAGTTCAGTAAGATCATACACGATAAAAACGGGTAGTATAAAATCATAAAAACGGGCCATAATATGTACATGGTAGGGTATTTTGTAAATTTCAGAACGCAAAAAATATTTTTACATGGTTGTTGACGGAAAAAATTTCAGGAATGTGTGACGTCATAGTTGGGTTTTCCCCCGAGAAATGTAAACATGACCGTTTTTTTGCAAATATATACGATATTTTTAATAATAGACAATGACGACCTTGAACTTCGACGTAAATTTTCTGAATGATAGGATTTTTTGCAAATTAATTTTTTTATGGTTTAAGTTGTCCTAAAAAATGTTGGTTTATTTTAAAAGACCCCGCTGGTATATTTTTTAATGGTGAAAAATTTCAATTTCGACCGAGCAATGGACCCAGAAACACGGAGAATAAAAACCAACTTTCTTCATGTCTGCTTTATTTGTTCTGTAGGACATACTATGAAGATATATTAGGTATTTTATGCTATCTTTAAGTTGAAACTTGATCACATAATCTTGGGTTTTATTCCATTCCCTGCATCATGTGTATTTTCCTTTGCAAATGACCCTGAAGTTTACGACACTCACCGAGTACATACAACCCGATAAGAATGTGTTCGTTCCTTGGAGTTAAGACAACTATCCTGATTAAGCATTTAAACTGTACAAGACTCATACACCATAGTAGCTTTGCCATCTCCTTTTTCAGTCCTGGGGTGTTAAAACCCTTCACTTTGGTACACCTGACTGCTTCTACCTCGTCAGTGCTGTATGTAGTTCACAGATACCTCACTGTCCTTTTAAATTACATTTTTTACGTAATTGCACATTTCACTTTGCAATGCATAGATTTGATATTGAATACCCTCAATAACTTTTTATGCACCAGGATTGATAGATCCGGGGCATATATTGTTTTTATCCTGTCTGCCTGTTTGTTTGTTTGTCTGCAAACATTAACCTTCGCCATAAATTTTGAAACATGACAGATAGAGACTTCATATTTGGTATGCATACTCCACTAATTATTTCTAATGTTGCAGAAGCTTGTCTTGACCTAGGATCAATGACAGTAAGAAGAAAACTGCTCATCTCACTCCTTTCATATTTTTATACCTTCTAGATATAGAAAGGGCACTAACCCATTTTTCGATGTAGCTACAAATGGACAAACTATACATTCCAATCTCTGAATGCACTCAACTCTTGAAAACAAAACAGTTTCAGGTTTAATGATTTTTTTTCAGACATAAACAAAAATATTCAATGGCTCCTGCATACATCATTTCATTAATCTCTCTCTCTCTCTCTCTCTCTCTCTTTGCATCATCATACTATCATTTCAATGGAAGACAAGCTTTAACTATTAAATTTACTTGCCATAAAAAAAGATTCAACAATCACTCAAAACAACATGACAGCCATTTCATTTCAGCACATTATGTTTAGGAATTTTCATATTAGTCAAACATCATTTCCAACATTTTCAGATGCATAATTATTCACTCGCTCATCACATCTTAATCAAAATAGGAATATAACTTCTAAAAGCAATCAAAAAATCATTGCTTTAAATCTAGAACTAAAATCAAGCCAAGAAAACCATTGATAACAAGAACAGATCAATGTACAGGTTAAGGAGATGTTAACAGACTCTCCTAACACAATAGATACATGCACCATAAACACACACAGGAAATAAATACTTGTTACATCGTCTCTATGCACAGTTACAGTGGTTAATCTCGTACAATGATGGTATGTGTAATTTACAGTATAGTATATATTATCTGGAGTCACTGTAACGGGGGGCATAGTTGTCTGTTACACAGCACTATTACATTAGCTCTGGGGGGCAGTGTCACAGGTGACCTAGATAAGGACACACTGAGGAGGGATCATGAGGACATTCGGTGTTTGGACGTGTCCACGATGTGACTGGGATCTTCTCCGTTAACATACTTCTGCCACATCTTCCTGTACAACACCTCCATGTTTCTGGCGTAGGTTTTACAGTTAAACAGTGGACTGGCTATCCTCGCTTTCCACACCTTGGCTCTCATGGCTTTTAAACTGCAAAAACATTCCCAACAATTATAAATATGTGTTCCTCAAGTCACAGTTATTTCAATTTGTCAATTTGTTTATTTTTTGTCATTAATCATCCAATATGTGAGAGTGCTTTACAATTACACATGCTAGACAACTTACTAAGCTTTATCTGTGCCAAGTTTTGAGGCGATTCTGATGTAATCCTCGCTTGTCCTGGCTACCAGTTCAGGACATCCTAGTGTCGTCAGCTGAGAGGAAGCCACACGGGAAGCCAACGTCTCTCCTGTAAATAATTATATTGTTAGCGGTTTTCATATATGGATCCTCTAATACTTCTACTGAGCTTACAGTGGTTTAATGCCTCACTTAATAGAGTGACCATTAATACTTTCTACAGAGCTTAAAATGGTTTAATGCCTCACCTAACAGAGTGACCATTAATACTTTCTACAGGGTTTAATGCCTCACCTAATGGAGTGACCATTAATACTTTCTACAGGGTTTAATGCCTCACCTAATAGAGTGACCATTGGAGTTCCTGCCCACAGGACGTCCATGCCTGTCGTGTGACCGTTACACAGTGGTGTGTCTAGACAGACGTCAGCTAACTGTCCACGTCTTACATGCTCCTCCTGTACAAAGAAGGCATCAACAGGTTAACAGACCAGAATATCAAACCACTATCTAACCTTCAATAATCTAATGTAAAATACTCTTTAAACCATTTTAATTGAAATTTATTTAATTCTAAGTAAAATGTAACTTTGATGAATTTGTTCCAAAATACTGAAGATGAATATTATTTTTGAAAACATTTTAACCAATTCAAAAAATTTTGCAAAAAAAAAATATCTTCAAAGAAAAAATTCTTTTCCAAATAAAGCCAAATATAGATGCAATTCTGAATTTCTTATGAATGTCACTAGCTTTGTATGAAATGGTAGCCATCATACCTTGGGTGCCACAGGGGAGAATATGATTCGTCCAGCAGAGAGTCCAGCATTAGCAGCAGTCTGTAGAACATTGGTCTCCCCTACGGCCGGGAATCTGAGGAGCCACAGCACACCATCAGGCACCTGCTTCAGGATCTCTATCCACATGTGTAGAGTCTGGGGATCAATCTTATACAGCTGGTTAAAGTTACAGTAGACCACCGCATCCTCCGGCAGTCCGTACTGGGAGCGAGCGCTGATAATGATGTTCTGGGGAATCTCCTCTCCTGTAGCAGCTTTGTTGTTTGTCTAGGTAATCACGAGGAAAATAAAAATAACATCATCCCAAACAAAACTTGCCTAAATAAATACTGTCACACAATTTCAAATGACTGTCAACACTGCCTTCAAGTATTTCATTTGCATTAGTTTACTGATTAGTTTACAGTAAAACAAATATAACATTGTGTTGGAGACAGATTATACCTGGTTGGTGGTGACTCCATTTTGAATGATGACATCATTGATACAGGAGTGGGAGAGGCCTGTCTGGGTCATCGTCTGTATGATTGGTTGAACTGGGAGAGACATGAAGTCAAAGGTCACCTGGGCGGGGCTTCCATCATTGTTATCCGTGGTCTCTCCGTGCTCAGCAGTGTAGGTTATAGTCTGCAATAAGGATAGGCATACTTATCATTACTTTTCAACATACTTGACAGGAAACAATTTTCTTACTGCTTAAAAATTTCCAGGATTCAAGTCTCTTGCAAATGCATGAATTCAAACCATTCAAGTTTTTTTTTATACTTATATGAACTATGACCTAATCTATAGAAACTGACCTTGAGCTGTCCGCTCTGTTTCAGAGGTTCCAGGTTGACTCCATTCAGAATTATGTTGTTGTCTGACACGTTGCCGTCGACTTCAATCAGGAGTTTCTCCTTCAGATGAGGAAACATTTGCATGTGGTCTCCTATAAAGAAGGTGTGGGCCATAAAGGCCAGGTTCTCAGAGTACTGGTCAGCCAGATTTAGGGGGGAAGTCACTTCGTCTGTCAGGATGTAGTCCATAAATGTAGCTCCACTGGTACCCGGGTAACCTAACCACATTACCTACAAATCACCCACACATTAACATGTGATTACAATTTGCATTAATTAGCACAAAAGAGAAATTAGGGCAGTGTCTATGGCATGTAGCATCCTTTTCTAGTTAATTCACACTTTCTTTTTTGGATTATGCAAGACACAACCAGGGAAGAATGTTTTCAATCTGGAATCATGTCTATACTGACCTGTATAGGGGCAGGTCGGAGAGCGAAAAGTTCGTTTCTGGCTCCCTTCGTGTAGCCATTCATGTTGACCAGGATGTTGATTCCGTCAGCATAGATCCTGTCCGCTGCCTTGCCGTTACAGGGGATCTGGGACAAGTCTATACAGTGTTCAGCTTCAGCGTTAATCTTGGCACGGAAGGTGGTTCCATCATCAGGACTCAGGGAATAGCAGAAAATCTGTGACAGAGAAACAATAGTATAAATATACCTGTTTATCTAACAAAGAAACTAAATATACACCTTTTAAAACTAAAGCGAAGTTGAATGACTCGTGAACTTATTTTACATGTGTATTTTTACCTCTACGTTGTCTCTGTTATGGAACCCTGGGATACTCTGCATCAGATGAGAGGTGGGGTGGTTCCCAAAGTCCGAGCTGACGTACCCAATCCGCAGCCTTCCCTTGGGTTCCTTCAGATCCCGGGGATGGTCATAGGGAGGTTTGTGTAAAACATTGATCTGTTCAAAAAAATGATACATCAGAACACTAGTCACAGAGTATGTCTGAAGCCTATACAAATTATATTATTAGTGTCTTGTCGAGATTTTCATAACCCCTTTCTTACGTTTTTAAATCATTATCCGATTCCAGACATTACCTTTTCCAGACAGAGGTTAGCGTGCCTGGCTGCTATAGCCTTCCTCATTTTGTGAGACAGTGGGTAGAGCATGCTGTGGTGAGGGTGGACTGAGGGCAGGCGGTTCTTAGCCAGCTGATCCTTCACAATGTGAACGAGTCGCTTCATCCTCGAGCTGTAGTCCGTCCAGTCACACACAATCTATAACACAATACAATGTCAACTTACTGTTTACTGATTAACTACTCAGATTTATTGTATCAATATAAATTGGTTTGTACTTTGTAGGAAAGAAAATAGATTAGGCCAAATAAGGTACAAATTCAAAGTTTTAGATGACTTTACCTAGAACAATTTGTTCAGTGACCTACCTGTAGGCAATGTGCTAAGTTACAGTAGGCATCAGGAAAATCAGGCTTCAACTTTAGGGCTGTTCTGTAGGAAGCGATGGCCTCCGGGATGTTACCAGAATCCTAAAATACACACAATACAAACATATTACCGATCACTAACACACAACTCATGAACAATCTACTCAGATCTACTACCGACACATCATAATCATCTCCTATATGTACCTTGTGGATGGACGCCAGATTGCTGTGGGCGTCGGCGAAGGCAGGATTAATCTGTATGGCCCTGGTGTAACACTGCAGGGCCCCCTGTATATCCTGCATCTCCTTTAAGGTATTACCCATGTTAGAATAAGCATCAGCAAACGTGGGGGAGATCCTAAAAGGCAAGGAAACTTGTTAAAAGAGCTAAAATAGCAAAAATTTATTTCAAGAAGGCAACAGAAGATTTTGAACAATGCCCACCTGATGGCCTCTTTGTAATGCATGAGGGCCTCATGGAGTTTGCCCTGCTGTTGTAAGACACTGGCCAGATTGGAATGGGCTACAGCAAACTCAGGATATACCTAAAAAAAAAAAAGAAAGTCATCCTTAATAAAATCTTGTTTGAACTTAATACAGCAATACAGCCTACTCCGGATATATTGAAATTCAGGGGACCATGCAAATCATTTCAATATATCTGTAATTCAATATAAGCGAAATCGTGAAGCCGCCATTTTTACAAGTTCAATCCCGATCTAAAATAAAGAACAAACCCGAACAAATTGATTTGTCATCGTTTGTCTACAACAGTGAGCAGATTACATAGAATATGAGTCCTTGAAAATTTAATTTTTTTTACTTCTATTTTATTGAAAAGACAAAATTCAACCCCGTTATTATTCCCCGATCGCATTTATTTACGTTTTGGGAAAAAATCACCGGCCTTAAACGGTTGAGTACTGCTGAACGCTGCTTGTATTTCATCGTAAGTGTATTCAGGTTAATCAACCCCTTAGTTATTTCGAATTTAGGCATATCAATAGCCATTAACAGTACATATTTAATTTCAAAGTTATGTTTTTTTCCCTAGATCTGTGGGGGTTACATGTACTATATTACGTTTAAATGTTTAGTCTCGATATGTCCGTATCATATACGTGGACGCAAAGAATTTAACAGTGAAGAATTTTATTTCGTAAGAGCATGCAGTATAAAAACAGATAAGGTGAAAACTTAATTATTCACACCTTTGTATATCAACTGGTCAATCAGGCATAATTACTGTCACCAACCGTAACGACAGCCGCTAGGGAGTACTTCAATATAACCGTTATGAAAACAACTCATTATCACCTGTGGGGACCGATCAGTGGCTTCAATATAAGCGAAATTTCAATATATCCGATTTCAATATAACCGTTATTTTAATGCAAAGAATATGAGAAGCAAAAACTGGGGATTTATTTCTATTTCAAAATAAGCAGAATTTCAAAATAACCGAGTTCAATATAAGTGGAGTAAGCTGTACTTTTAATCTCTCTAGTAATACACAACACTGGTTAACAAGTCCGTGGGACTAACCTCTAGTGCTTTGAGGTACAGTCTGACAGCTTCCTCTGTGTTGCCCTGCTCTCTCTTGATGTTGGCCAGATTGTTCAGGGAGTCGGCATGTGTAGGACTCAGCTTTAGGGCCGTGTTATAGCACTCCTCAGCCTCCACCACCTGATCAACGTATAACACAAACATAAATCTTACGAAATCTTTAGTTTAAATCTTATGACAATTTCAGTGTAAATCTTAGGAAATCTTTAGATTCTAATTAAATTATTGTAGACAGTACACACCTTGCCCTTCTCCTTCAGTGCATTAGCAAGATTACAGTAGGCATCTGGGAAGTTTGGCTGAAGTTCTATGGCACGTTTGTAGGTGTCTATGGCAAGGTCAATCAATCTGAGGAATAAAACAATGTGCATTTAATTACAATGCCAGAAAAAAAAATTATTTATTCTAAAGATTGAAATAGATAAGAATGTGCTGACAGTGGGATGCTAATAAACACAGCTGTACACACTGGTACAGATGATGAGACCTACCCCTGTTCATAGTATACACAAGCCAGGTTTCCGTGTACCACGGCATGATTGGGACTCAGATTCAGGGCCCGCAGGTAAGCTGCTACAGCTCTGTCAAATATTCTGGCTTCTTTTAACACATTGCCTAGGTTTATATACGCATCCAGAAAGTTGGGATCTAGAGCAACAGCCTGTCATAGAAGTGAAACAGAGTGTAATAAAAAGTGACATAGAAAATGGTTTCACAAATCAACAGTTTCAATTACTTATGCAAACAATCTTTCTTCTACAAACAATATTTACCTTTTCAAAGTGATGGATTGCTAACCAGATTTCTCCTTGTGCATTGAACACACACCCCAAGTTACTCCAGGCCACAGCAAAATTTGGCTGTGTCTCGATAGCTTTTAAATAACAAGTCTAAACAAAAGAGAAAATATACAAAGTTAAAAGGGAGAAAAATTTACAGATTCAGCGCAACAGCATGCGCAGCGGGAGCGAACAACGCGCAAATTCTTACAACCCATCTGAGCATAAAATATGATTCCTGACGTCTGCTTGCCATAACTCTAAAGTTCAGCAACTTAACCTTTAATCCTTGACTGAAGTCCAGCCTATTATCGATAGTTAACTAGTATGATGTCAAACTGAGATCAGAAACCATTGGTTTGAAGCAGTCCTGACTATTGGACATATGACATTTCTATTATCACTGTTCATTATTCCCCATAACTCTGCCCAAGTTTGTCAACAGTTGGTTAAGTCCGGACTACTTCAAATCAGACAAGTTGTAATCGAACAACCCTTCTGACAAGTTTGTCTTAGTTAATGTTGTTAAATTTTTAATCATTAACAGGACAAAGAATACTTTAGTTTTGATTTTGTGACATGTCTGTCAGAAGGCTGTGTTCCGCTAGCGACCGCAGCGACAGGACCAGGGCGCGCGCAGCACGGGGTGATGGTAGAGAAGGAATTTCTTTATATAGAGAAAATTTATAATTTAGATTTTTTTTTCTTTTTTTGTTCTGAAAAAGATGTCAATTTTGTTAGCACTGAGACTTTTTTTTCCAGATTTTATAGGATTTTTATTTGAGACTACATACACATGTAGCATACAATACCTCCAATTTACCACTAGAACATCAAATTTTTCTGGCAATAATTACCATATAGAGTCATACCAGTTGTATACAGCAGACATCCCTGGCACGGAGGCGTGGCACCTCGTGTACTATTACAGAAATTATAAAGAAAACGCTCAGATTAATGCCAAAGTAAGTGGAAATTAGTAACAAAAGAAAAACCAGGTTATGTCAAAACAAAACAAGATTCAATTATACAACATTTCATATCCTTTTTTTAGTGAAGATTTTAATTTCTTCACATATTTTTTATCTATGCATATAATAAATTCTAGTCAAACTCTAAAAACTTATTTCTTCATGAAATTCTTCAAAATAAAGCTAAAACACTGAAGACACAAATGACTTTCTACATATAATTTGCAATATAAATACATTTCAAAACATTTCAATATCCTGGAGGGACCCTGAGAACATGACATAGCATGAGACACAGAAAGAGTAAGAAGAATGAGGGCTTGTATTGAAATGTTTTGCTGCTTCATGTTGGTTGCCTCTTATCGCCAGCTGCATTCAATAGCTAAGAAGATGAACGTAACATTGAGTTATCGTTTAATTTTTTTGGCAAATACTCTTCTTAAAATTATGTCAGTCAGTACATGATCAATTTTTGTTTTCAATGTGAGTCACATCTTCTTAACTAATCACACATCTAAATGGAAAGAAAATTGACACAAAAGACTTTCATTTTGCAAATCATTTGCCACAAATTGTTTTTCCTTTTTTTTTTAATTCACAGATTCATGTTATTATATGACCTAAAACTCTACAAAATTTTTGGCCATTTGCAAAATGAAACGACTTCAACATTTCCTCCATGAGAGGTTTACGAATGAAAGTCATTTGTATCTACATGTCACAAAAGAACACTGAGAGAACTAAGGCGTCGGATCAGCTGTAGAGTCTCTATTTATAGCAATGATGCAATCACTACCTTTGCCTCGTCCAGTCTTCCCAAAGCTTTCAGCAGATTTCCCAAGTCACTCCGCACACAGTAGAGATCCTGGAAAGATAAAACAACTGTTACTGAAAGGTCTGGACACAATAATACAGGGCAAAACAACTGTTACTGAAAGGTCTGGACACAAATATACAGGGCTCGGACCTAAGCAACATTCAATATTTTACTGTAGATTTGTGATATTTACAAAAATTCTATACTGTACTCTGTAGAGCATTAAACTGTAATGTTGAGTACTGATATGATCAAACATTTTATTGTAATGTACAGTGGTGATTCTTGTTTTCTCTGTTATGTAATGTAGTGATATAACATACTGGGTTGTACTGTAGCGCTGTGACGTAAGCCTGTACGGCTTGCTCCATGTCTCCGGCGGCTACCAGGGCGGCTGCCAGGTTGATGTAACCATCTATGAAGTCCGGCTTTAGTCTGACGGCGTGCCGGTAATTCTCTAGAGCTTCCTGTAGTTGTCCTCGCTCCTTGAACACATTTCCTAGATTGGAGTACGCCTCCGCTAGCATGGGGTTTTGTTTGATGGCAAGCTGGCTGAAGTATGCTGACCTATATCATAATGCAAGAACAGAAGTTTAGTCCCATGTTCACTGCATTTTTGTGCAATTGTTTTATTCTTTCAGTATCAAAAATATAACAGCAATTACCATTGAAGCTCACTCACAGCATTTTATAGTTCAACACTGCATAACATTTGTTTAATCTAATGACTTTAAGCTACATGTGTCCGTCTCATACCTTTCTAGGCACCTACACTGGAAGTGTATGGAGCTAAGGAGAGCAGTATCCAGTGTTTTTTTAATCTAATGACTGTAACCTAGCCGTGTCTGTCTCCTACCTTTCTAGGCGCCTACACTGGAAGTGTATGGAGCTAAGGAGAGTAGTATCCACGCGTTTTTTTTAATTTAATGACTATAACCTAGCTGTGTCTGTCTCCTACCTTTCTAGGCGCCTACACTGGAAGTGTATGGAGCTGAGGAGAGTAGTATCCACGCGTTTTTTTTTAATTTAATGACTATAACCTAGCTGTGTCTGTCTCCTACCTTTCTAGGCGCCTACACTGGAAGTGTATGGAGCTGAGGAGAGTAGTATCCACGTGTTTATTTAATTTAATGACTATAATCTAGCTGTGTCTGTCTCCTACCTTTCTAGGCGCCTACACTGGAAGTGTATGGAGCTGAGGAAAGTAGTGTATCCACGTGTTTATTTAATTTAATGACTATAACCTAGCTGTGTCTGTCTCCTACCTTTCTAGGCACCTACACTGGAAGTGTATGGAGCTGAGGAGAGTAGTATCCACGTGTTTATTTAATTTAATGACTATAACCTAGCTGTGTCTGTCTCCTACCTTTCTAGGCGCCTACACTGGAAGTGTATGGAGCTGAGGAGAGTAGTATCCACGTGTTTATTTAATTTAATGACTATAACCTAGCTGTGTCTCTCTCCTACCTTTCTAGGCGCCTACACTGGAAGTGTATGGAGCTGAGTAGCAGTAGCACCCCCGTGTTTTCTGTCTCCTACCTTTCTAGGCGCCTACACTGGAAGTGTATAGAGCTGAGGAGCAGTAGAACCCCCGTGTTTTCTGTCTCCTACCTTTCTAGGCGCCTACACTGGAAGTGTATAGAGCTGAGGAGCAGTAGAACCCCGTGTTTTCTGTCTCCTACCTTTCTAGGCGCCTACACTGGAAGTGTATGGAGCTGAGGAGCAGTAGAACCCCCGTGTTTTCTGGCTCCTGCCTCCACAGCTGCATGCAGTGTTGTTCTGAGTTGTCATAGTCCCCGGCCTGGTACTCCTGATGGGCCAACTCGGCCAAACCTACAAATCAACACATACTGTCTCACTAAGGAACACGAGAGGAACTTCCTATATTCTGATATGTTAACTATTTCACACTAGCAAAATTTTGTGCAAATTGGTACTTTCTATTTTCAGGAAAGAGGGATGTGTGATGGATGAACTCATGATTTTTAATAATCTTTTAGAACCTATGCAAGGCTTAAAAACAGGTTAGGAGTAATTCCTTGACAACTCGCTTAAACACAAAAAACTCTCTTTAAACTAAAAATAAACATAAAAACATAACCATGATAACTGTAAACAGAATATTTTGATATGGGAGAAAAATGCAGAAAAAATTGAGGTTTCAAAATCCCTTATTGTTATGAATATAAGGTGAGGTTAGTTGTTTTATTTTCCTGAGTACTACGCATTGTGCGCAGTAAAAATTCAAAAGTTTTGCATCAATAACAGTGCCATAAACCAAAACTGTAAAACAACAGACAGTTTTATCATTGTCAGCTAATGCTGACTAAGCAGCAGAACATTGTGTAAACAAAATACTAACAAAGCAAGCCAGTCGTAAAAACGGCTAAACCAGTAAATAATAAACACAGTACCTGTTGTGTCTGTGATTTGGGCCATAGTTGGCATTTCCTTTCTGGAAAATGGCGACCACAAATATTTTCTGCGATGTTGTCGGCTTCCTCGCGAGAAATTGAACAATTAGTACGTGTGCGCTATCTATAACGATGGAAAAAAGGAAAAATCCTTTTGTAAATCACATAAATGAACAGTTTCCTATAAATTACAATTTTATCAGCGTTTTCCCTTCTCTGCACATGTAACCCACCTTCTTCGAGGACACGAAGCTCATGAATATTCAAACGTCACGATTAGTGTGACGTCAAACAATCTGATTACCGCTTTTGATATGGAAACATTTCATTCATGTACTAGGCCTATTAGATGAAAAAATTTGCATAAAATCAATTTCCAAGCTAAAGTTTGACTTCTCTTCATAAACGGAGAAAACTATTTTCATTTAAAAAAGAAGGATCTTCTCTCAAAAATTCAGTGACGTAATGGTCACATGATGAATCTTTCCGTATATATGCGTTCTGCGCAAAGGCCAACAATGAATATGGGCGGATCTTTAAGAACAGCTTCAACAAGGATGTTTTTTTTTTATCACCGCTCACATAGATCGTCTTCTTAACTTGCCAACTGAGGTTTTTGCTGTTGAATTTACCATTTTATTCAATCCATAGGGGTTCCTCACAATATTAAACTTCTTAATTACTGTCTACAAATTACACCCTATATATCGAATAGTAAGAAGTTTAATATTGTTAGGAACCCCAATGGATTGAATAAAATGGTAAATTCAACAAATGTTCACACCTCAGCAAAAATTTTGAATTGCACAGTAAATTTCTGAATCCTACCAACGATTTCTTTTATTTTATAATTTTTTTTCCGTTGGAACGGCAGATTCGTTTGAACGAGTTAGAAATTAATATTTTGAACGGTTATCAAAAACCGTTTTAAACATGTACAAACGATTTTCTATGGCGAAAGCATGATTTTACTGAAGAAAAAAAAATCATACAAACGATTCTTTAAAAAATTGTTCGAACAACTTCAACTACATGTACTAAATTGTGGTTGTACAAACGAATTTCTAAGTCGTACAAGCGATGTTCTAATTCGCACAAAAGGCTCCGAGTTATAAAATTCAGAATAAATCTAACAGAGTCCATTATCCAGATAAAACATATACACTGTGATCAATCAGAAGTCACATTTTAAAAAAAAAATTATTTTTACCACAATTAATTGAATTCAATATATACAATCCACTTCAGGCGAGGATTCAGGATTTTTTTTTCCAGAGGAGGGGTCTACCCCAGACCAAAAAAAAATATCTAACCCCAAAAAATTCTTGACAAGCAAAAGAAGTAAACATTTTCCAATTAAACGTGAAAAACCTATATTTGGTGGTGGTGGTGGTGGTGGTGGAGGTGGTAAGGGGGTGTTATAGTCGTTGACTTTTAAAGCTTCGATCAAACCAATTTCAAATAAATCCGCGTTTTCAATGAGAGGTCCAACGATTTTTTTTTGGGGGGGGGGGGGGTCTAAGGTCACTATTACTTGGAATAGTATATAGATTTAACAAGCAAATTCAAAGAATTGTGGTACCCCGCTTTCGGTGTCTTTGTTGGTGAGATGTTATTTTTTAGGACATATTGTGTCTAATATGAACATCCTATTATATGTCATTTCTTAGAAATTATCTTTGAAGTTGATTTTTTTGAAGAATGAAAACCCTAATCCTGACCGTTAAAAAGTTATGGCCAAAGTAAACGTTTTTTAAAAGAAGGTCAACTCCAAGGTCAAGATCAAAGGCTCAAAGTTATTGATGAAAGGTTTTCTCACAAGGATTATATATGTGAAGTATGATAGCCCAAGCCCTTACCGTTCAAAAGTTGTGGTCAAGGTTAAAATTTTTTTCATAAGTACGTAAATCTTTAAGGTCAAGGTCAAAAGGTCAAAGTTGTTGATATCCAATGAAAGGACTTGCCACAAAGAATACATATGTGAAATATAAAAGTCCTAGTATTTACCGTTCAAAAGTTGTGACCAAAGTTAAAGTTTTTTTTAAAGTAGTTAAAACTCTTATGTCAAGGTCAAAGGGTAAATGTTGTTGGTATCCAATGAAAGATCTTCTAAAAAGGATTACATATGTGAAGTACGAAAGCCCTATCCCTCACTGTTCAAAAGTTATGGTCAAGGTTAAAGTATTTTCATAAGTATGTAAATCTCCAAGGTCAAGGTCAAAAGGTCAAGGTTGTTGATATCCAATGAAATGTCTTGCAACAAGGAATGCATATGTGAAATATAAAAGTCCTAGTATCAACTGTTTAAAAGTTGTGACCAAGGTTAAAGATTTTAAAAAATAGTTAAAACTCCAAGGTCAAGGTCAAAGGGTAAAAGTTACTGGTATCCAATGAAAGGTCTTCTCACAAGAATTACATATGTGAAGTACAAAAGCCTTAGTCCTCACCGTTCAAAAGTTATGGTCAAGGTTAACGTTTTTTCATAAGTATGTAAATCTCCAAAGTCAAGGTCAAAAGGTCAAAGTTGTTGGTATCCAATGAAAGGTCTTGCCACAAACAATACATATATGAAATATGCAAGTCTTAGTTTCTTCCACTCAAAAGTTATGGCCAAAGTAAAAGTTTGAAATTTCTGTGTAAAAGTGGGTCAAACTCCAAGGTCAAGGTCAAAAGGTCAAGTTTGGTGGTACCCAAAGAAAGGTCTTGTCACAAGGAATACACATGTGGAATATGAAAGTCATAGCTCTACTAAATCAAAAGATATGGGCAAGGTTAAAGTTTTTGTGACTAATAGGTACTAATAGGACTTTCATATTTCACATATGTATTCTTTGTAGCAAGACCTTTTATTTGATACCAACTACTTTGACCTTTTGACCTTAATTTGGAGATTTCCGTACTTATGAAAAAACTTTAACCTTGACCATAACTTTTGAATGGTAAGGGCTAGGGCTTTCATACTAGACATATGTAATCCTTTTGAGAAGACTTTTCATTGGATACCAAGAACGTTAACACTTTGACCTTGACCTTGGAGTTCAGTTATAATTTCTAATCATATAAATAGATGACTTATGATAGGACGTTCATATTAGACACAAAATGTCATAAAAAAATGACAACTCACCAAAAAAAAAAAAAGACACCGAAAGCGGGGGACCACAATTCTTTGAATTTGCTTGTTGATGCAAATCACCCATATTCCCCAAACTCGGGCAAGACAATTTACGGAAGCAGATTTCAGGGGGTGGATCCTAGGTTTTCAGCTTTCTTAGTTAAAGAAAAATTAACTTGATATTACATTCCACCATTTATTTCAATCATTGATATTTTTTTTTTTTACTTTAAAATGAAAATATTTACATAGCCAATCAGGTAACGTCTACTCATTTAGTACTCTTCTTCATCTCCTTTTCCCCATAATTCCACGCTGTACTTTCACAACTACCTAGTATATTTGAGAGGCAGCTTACTTTTACTGAAGAATGAGTTTACTATAATTAATTTTAACATTCTTTTTATTTTACTTTTTTAACAGCATTTGATTTAGATGCCCCCCCCCCCCTAAAAAAGGGGTGGGTGCAAGGCTTCTAAATAATTAGTATTCCTACCTATGTTTTAAACCCAATAAAACTTAAGATCCCTCCCTCAAAACTGCTGACATTAATTGCCTCGCGCACATCTCCCTGGGGAAGAATCACAGTTTAACGTTTAATTCGGCTTTTATTGAGTTTCCTCTCCGCATAGAATGCGTAAGTTTTCTTGGCATGCAGATCTCAACCCCCCTTTTCTGTTTGTTTGAATTTCATTGTCAATGCATCAAATTCTTTTGATGTAATATATATAGACACAGAATGATTTATACCGGTAATAATTTTGATTTACTGGACTGGGCGAAATGCATGAAACCTCCAGAACACAATAACATATAGACAGAAGTGAAACTCTCAAATATTTTCTATGCAAAAATAATTTTTTTAAAAAAATTTAAAAAAAAATAATTCCTCAAACGAGCAAAATTAAAATCACGACAAGGCCAATGATCTATTACATGAAACTCAACATAACTTTTCTGACTGATTTTTCTAACCGGAGAGTGAGAATAAGTGGTTTCATTATACCCCCCGCTTGTTACGCGTCTGTCCGTACATCTGTCTGTTAAGCTTTAGGATACCCATCTCTAATCTTATACCACTGAAAGGAAATGTATGAGACTTTCACAGAATCATCTTTGTTACATATATAGAACCATTGTGCACCTCCTATGTTACTTTTTGATCGGAAACATATTACGGGTTTCCAATAGCAAAACATTAATTGACACTGCCATTTTTTCTATATTGCATGAAGAGTATACCCATCCTTTATCCGCAACATCTTCCTATACCACTGACTAAAATTTAATGTCATTGTGCACCTCAAGGTCCTTTATTTTACTTATTTATCTAACACTTATTTTCGTGTCTCCCAGGGTAAAATATAGACTTTGCCATTATAACATATAGGAGGCGGGGGTATCATTAGTGAGCTCAGTGCTCATAATAGATCTAGTTTTACCTATCACCTGTTCATGCTCCCTGGTCCCCCCGCATACAAAGTACATGGGAGCTTGTCTCAGAAGCTCATTTACGTACATTTTGTATGCAGTATTATCTGCTTAGAGCAGGGGTGTCATTGGATACCATCCAACTCATTGTAGCCAGGATTAGAACAGGAAAGCCAGCAGAAATAAGGCATCTTTTGGAGAAATGGCAAACTTCATGAATGTCATGATGATGCATGTGTAATGTACAGATGAGATTCAGAGTGATAATCATTTCCCCCCCCCCCCCTTTTTTTTAAAAAAAAAGATGTTAGTAATTTGTTATTATCCTCAAATCAGAGAGATTATTCTGCTATGAATTGTAATCCTTTGGCTGGAATCGTATTAATCAGATTAAATCATATTGTAGAGATATTAAAATCTTCAGACCATACAGATGACGTGAATTAAATTGATCTCTGTAGAGATGATGACAGAGAGAATCCACCAATATTTTCAAATCAAACATCAGAGCCATCCAACATCGATTTGTACATTTCCTTTTATAATGAAAAGAAAATTAAAAGTTGTATGAGAAATTTTCCTTCAGTAACTAATATATTGTTAGAACAGAGCCGAGATCTGAAAATGGTGGAAGTGCATCGAAAGGTCGCACTGTGGAACTAATGTGTAGCAATGGCTGTACTGTAGGACTGAGGCGTGGAAGGAGATTTGTTTGTTCCCCGCGCTGGACTGTACAACTTGGACGTGGATCCATGGGTCCAACAGTAGAACTAAAACCAGATCGTATATCTACAATACCTACATCAACCATACCTGTCGTACATGGAATGTCAGCCATATTTGTCCTCTCTACCACCGAACTGAAGTTGTCGGTGATGGCGACTAAATATTAATTTTCTGTGATTCAGTCACTGATTAGTTATATAGTTTACTCCCCTAGAAGGCATAAAACACGTTTCTAAAAGTTACATGTATAAAACAACCTGAAACACACCAGGAAGAGCAGCTAGCACAAGTAGTGTGTCACTGTGAATATTTTTTTTTTATATAAATCTTAAATTTTTCCAAGTAGGCTAGTTTCGATTTAAGCCGTTCTGATAAACTCGTATCCTCGACCTGTCTGACTCAAGTTAAAAATTAAAAGTCATCTCTATAACTAAAGGCATTTAAATTCGATGAACAATACTATGACTTTGATAAAAAGTCGATCCCTTCCTAAATTTACAATTTATGATAATTTACATTCATCTATTTTTGATTATATTATTGCGATACTAGTTTTATACTATGCACATTTGATTCATCTGTATAAAAATTCATACATGAAAGAATAAATAAAAAACAAAATAATACAAGCAAATTTAAAGAAAGTTGGTCCTCGCTTTCAGTGTCTTTGTGGATGGGGTGCCATTAATGTATGGTATATTGTGAACGCCATGTCATATGTCATTCAACAGTAATAACGAAAGTTAATTTTATTTAAATTAGCTCAAACATGAAGGTCAAGGTCAAGGTTAAAAAAAATCATATTAATTAAAAAAATATATTTTTTTAAAAAATCATCATACATACAAAAATGAATTACAACACCTTTGTTTTCATAAAAAAAAATAAAGATAATGTTTTTTTGAAGGTTTTATTTACCTCATTTCAATGCACAAAAGTTTTTTAGTAGTTCTAATACTTGTAGGATTGATAATGTCGAAAAATAAAAAATAACATGTTAATTCACAAAATTTGTAATACCATTGAGCATTAAATTTAACAAATATTGTTTATTTACATTGATTATTAAATTAGAATAAAAATAAAGTATCAAGCATGATTTTCATTTTCACATAAAAAATTTACAAAAATGACACATTTTTGCAATAAACATATTTTTCTCGCAATGAATCTCTGTAAACATCTTTAATCTATCAAATTTCAATATACAGTGTATGAGCATTAATTTTTAGTTTTGATTATATTGTATATTGTGAACGATTTCTTCAAAGGTAATCATGAAAGTGTAATTTATATTCATTTTAAAAAATCAATTATAACGTAAAACTTTGAAGGTCAAGGTTTGGGTTAAAAAAATCATATTAAAAAATTATAGCATGGTCGGAGATAGCTTGGCGTGGATAACGCGCATGTCAAATATGAAAATCTCTTTCCTTCTCAATCAAAATTTATAAGTAAAGATAACATTTTTTAAAAGTAGGTTATACTTCAAAGTTAAGATCACAGGGTAAAAAATCATGGTATGTTTAGAAAGGTCTTGTCATGGATAATATATATATGCAATATGAAAGCCCTATCTTTTCTTTTACAAAAGTTGTATCCAATTTAGTGTAATGTTACATTTTTTTGAAAAGTAGGTCAAACGTCAAGGTCAAGGTCACATGGTTAAAAACCATAGCTAGTATATTTGGAAATGTCTTGCCACAGGAAATTAACGTATGAAAGCACTAGGTATCTCTTCTCATTCAAAAGTTATGACCATGATAAAAGTTTTTGTAAAAAAAAATCTGGCACAGTTGGGAGTCGAGCTCTGCGAGTACTACATTTACCCAACCCCAGACACTCACTTCCGGTAAGAAGATGGACGTGGAAGACGAAAACATTCTTGCAGGGATTTTTAAAGATTCTTTCCCTGAAAACTGGCAAGAAAATTCCGACTTCCTGCAGTACCTGAGTGAGTTGAGTTCATATGGAGTCCAAAAACTGTCACTTGAGCCTGATCATCTGGCCGAAGAAAAGAACGAGATACTTCAAGCCACGCAGAACCTGGCTTTTCAGCACTACAAAACGTTCATAGAGACAGCTGAATGTTCAAGGGACATTTTTAAAGATTTCCAAATAGTAGAAGAACATGTTGGAAACTTATTGGAAAAGTTGCCGAATTTCAGTGAGGAATGCAATGGTGTAATGCAGAAAGCCCAAGAAATTAACGCCAGTCGGCGAATGAATAATCTCACCCTTCAGCGACACACACAACTGCTAGAAATCCTCGAGATGCCACAATTGATGGACACATGTGTAAGGAACGGTTATTATGAAGAGGCGCTGGAACTCGCGGCTCATGTCAAACGACTGGAGAAGAAACATGGCAGTATTTCCATTATAGGGACGATAGTTACGGAGGTAAAAGGTTCCACACAGCTGATGCTGAAACAACTAATTCAACAGTTACGTACCAATATCCAGCTCCCAGCCTGCTTAAGGGTGATTGGTTACATTCGACGAATGGATGTCTTTACAGAAACAGAGCTAAGAATCAAATTTCTTCAAGCGAGGAGTACTTGGTTTCAAGGAATTCTGAACTCGATTTCCAGAGAAGATCCATACGTGCACATAACAAAAACAATCGAGGCCAGCCGTGTGCATCTGTTTGACATCATTACGCAGTACAGAGCCATTTTCTCTGATGATGATCCGCTACTGAGCACAAAGAAAGACGACACGGTCAGCGAAGCATCTTTATTTCATGGATGGGTGGTTCACAAAATCTCTGAATTCCTGGCAACATTAGAACAAGATCTAATGATGGGAGTGGGTGAAAGATTAGACTCTGTCTTAGGGCAGTGTATGTACTTTGGACTCTCTTTTAGTCGAGTTGGAGCAGATTTTCGGGGTTTGCTTGCTCCGATATTCCAACATGCTGCTGTCATGGGATTCAGAAACACAATGAAGGAAGCCAATAAAAGATTTGAATTAGACATGCAGTCTTATAATCTGTTAGCCCAGACGAGTACGGTGGGCTCAGTCCCATACATTGCACAAGGGAACGAACTCTATCCTCCAGCGATCCTCCTGGATTACTCCCCTTTAGCTGTTTATTGTAACCATGTTTTGAGTGGATTTAATGAACTGCGACTGTGTGCTCCGGTATCTGTTGCTCACGAGGTGGCTGAAGCTCTACAGAGTTCGCTCCTGGAAGTGAACAATGTCATTCTGTCCTTTCACAGAGCGGAGGAGGCAACGTTTGATAAAAGGGAGCAGGAGAAATTCACCAAATTCTGTGACGTATACGGAGAAACTCTCCTACCCTATCTTCAGAAATGTCTCCAGGCTTTATTTCCACCTCAGCAGTTGTCTGCCCTTCTTGGTGTTCCTGTTAATTTACTGGATTTAAAAACCGTTCTAGGAAAAATCGAACATTTGATGCCAGAAAAAGAACAGCTGGAGACAACAGAGAAATCCAAGTCAGAAGAGAAGCAAGGGGAGTCAACGAACCATGTAACAGAACAGAAATCACAAGATTTACCCATTAACCAAGCTCCTGCTCAGGAGAATGTTCATCTGGGGGAGGTGAGAGAGACCAAGACTGTAGAGACAGACTCTGGCCAACAGGGAGGGCCCAAAATCGTCCTCTCGACCCCCAACTCTGATAGAGAAGCCATAGACTCAGATTCAGAGACACCCAGTCAAGTCGTCTTCACCACGAGTAGCTGTGAACATAGCGAACACAGTGATGTAGAGTGAGGTCTAAATGGATGGAATATTTATATATTAAGGAATTTCTGTTTTGTTTGTTTACTATTTAAAAAAAACATAGTAGTATTGTAGTAAGCAACAATGATCTTTAAATATTAAAATTATTATTAAATATTTTTGTGAAGTATATGTAAGAATTATTTATTATTGGACATGTTATTTCAATAAATCTTGGGCCACCTCTGTTTTTGATTATTTAATTGTTCTATTTGTTTTCATTAAAATGCAATGATAAAATAGCCTTTAACCGTGTTCAAGTAACATCCGACTTTCTACATGTGCTGGACTCGCTCTGAAATAGACATGTATAGGAAAACAGTTTTATAACATCAATCAGAGAGAATGTTTCACTCCAGGATCATTTTATGATATTAAATTCTACCCTAGATTTATTAAACATTGTTATACCTACACTAAAGTATTCATTGGATCAATAAATGAGATTAATTCTGAATTTACAATTACCAATTTTATCCCCTGTTTTCCATGTGTTAGTCCTGGTTCGAAATTTGTATCAATATAATAAATCAGTTTACATATAATTATATCAGAAAGGGAGTTTAAAAGATTCCAATTCTACACAGGACTTTATTCTTGAATTTCTTTGGGTCTGCTGGTCTAGGCGGTGGGAAACTGGAATCCCCACTCATTGGGGCCTGTCCAGTGAGAACTTGGAGTTGGACTGTCAAAAAGATGATGGAAGTTGTTACTTGAACTCTATTGTTGTGCTTAGTTAAGCCTAGTTTTCTTATTAAAGTGTGTTATTTGATTTTGGATCATGAACAACTGAATATTGGATGAAATATATATTTTTATCCACATCATATTTTTTTTTAATCTGACCAGCTTTAGTCAAAGAAGGATAATTCAATGTTTCTTTAAAAGTGAAAGTAGAGTTACGCCGCTTTGTTTTGTATGGAGCGATCATGTGATTGACACAGTTGGTCGTTGACTAAGCCAGAGGATGCTTAGTACTTTAGTGCAGTTTGAACCAGCAGTGACACAAACATGACGTGAAAATATCAGGATTAAAACAGAGCCACCTCAACGGTAAGTTACAAATTATCGGAGAAAAACTTAAGAGATTTTATGTACTAAGGTTATTTACTGGGGCTAACATCTATGTATCCTTTACTTGGATGATTTTTCAATAAATAATTAGGACCTACTATGAAATAATGTAAAACCAGTCAGAGAGTCGTAATTTTTAAAGTTTTAAATTTAGAATGTTTATTGTAATTAAAAAAAAAAGTGTAAAATTAAAGTGAAGATGTTGGTCCTATAAACTTAACTTCTCAATGTACCTTTACAGAGCATTATGTGTTGAGTTATACAATTGAAGTTTTTTTTTTGGTTCAATTCCTGGTTAAAGGCTAATCAACGCAGTTCAATTTTGTTTTATCTACCAGTCTAAATCCAGATATTTCACGTAAAGATATTATAAATCTTTCCAAATTACTGATTAATATTTCAGACTACCGTATAAGTGGAAATTTTAGCGAGATGCAAATCTAGCGATTTGTCCTTAAAACCTGGTAATTTATTTTTTGCGAGATGTTATATTAGCGATTTGAAAATGCACAGTAAAGAAGCTATTACAAATAATACGCAATTAATTTTTAAAATCAATTTTCTCTACAGCATCGCTAATAATGCCAAAATTAAATCCTCGCTAAAAATTCTACTTATGCGGTATTAAAAAATATTTATAAATTTATGAGTACACTGCAATCGACACATGTACATGTAACATCCAATGTCTTTAAATCAATGAATTTTTAAAATGATTTCTCTACAGTATTAAAGTATGGAGGACACTTCAGAGAAAACTTGTCTCCTTTCTGAGTATGAGCCGAATCACAACCCCCAGATCACCGTGGAGGTACCACAAAGGGATGCCACGAGGGAAATGGCCCGCAACAAACGTCGTAATCTACAGAGATCCGTGACGGCCCTGGAATCTGTTGAGGTTCCCAATAACTCCCAGGATTACGTGTCCCACAGCTACAGCAGTTCACAGGGCGAGGAGCTCCCAGACAGGCTCAAAATCTCGTACGTATCATCTAGAACAGTTAATTAAACTCAGCTTCTGGACAGACTCAAAATTGAGCTCCCAGACAGACTCAAAATCTCGTATGTATAATCTGTAACAGTTAAGTAAACTCAGCTCCCAGACAGACTCAAAATTGAGCTCACTAGACAGACTCAAAATCTTGTATGTATAATCTATAACAGTTAAGTAAACTCAGCTCCAGGACAGACTCAAAATTGAGCTCACTAGACAGACTCAAAATCTTGTATGTATAATCTATAACAGTTAAGTAAACTCAGCTCCAGGACAGACTCAAAATTGAGCTCACTAGACAGGCCCAGAATCTCGTATATATAATCTATAACAGTTAAGTAAACTCAGCTCCAGGACAGACTCAAAATTGAGCTCACTAGACAGGCTCAAAATCTCGTATGTATAATCTATAACAGTTTAATTAAACTTTTATTTTATGTCCCAATTTTGGCTCAGCAGTTTGAGTTGTGAATATGTAGGAAATTATTTGTCTTTATTCTTTCTTTAATTTGCAGCCATAAAATTTGAAGTGATGTCCAACTTGTTGGAGGAAATAGAATAATATTATGGCAGTCAGATTCTACTTTCGTAAAAAGGAAGAAACTTCCTGACATTGTACAAATTTATTGTCAGAATTAAACATATTGAGGAAAAGTTAACAACAAATATAAACATTAAATATTGATAACATATCTTTTAATATTTGAGCTATGAATTAAGGTAAATTATACAACACAATATTGTTTACCTCCCCTTTCTTATTTATATTTTTAGCAATTATACAATTTTAATGACAATGTAGTCTTTATTTTGTTTTTGTTTTGATTTATTTCAGGAATTTACAGAGTCTTATGCACCTTCTGAAGGGTAATATTGGTACGGGGATACTGGCCATGCCGATAGCGGTCAGCTACGCTGGACTGTGGGTAAGGATTTAGGGGGTCAAGGGTAATATTGGGACAGGAATTCTGGGAAAGGATTTAGGGGGTCAAGGGTAATATTGGGACAGGAATTCTGGACTGGGGAATAAGAATTTAGGGGTCAGCCCTTGTCTGATATTTAGGAAGCCTTTGAAGTTTATTGGCTAACGAAGATCCAAGGTAAATCTCCTCCAACTTCACTTACTATTGGTGGCTTGGAGACATGTTCTTTTGGTGGAGAGGAGAAGAACCTTAATTAATGACTGGAGAGCTTAATATCCCTAATATTGTTTGATGACCTTGAAAATGAACAATGACTTCTTGACAACTCAGCTGCTTGTAATGCTACTCCAGAAAGCAATGGCCCTATTACAAATCACCATTTGTGTACATGAACTTCATTCAAAAGTCATCAATTAATTTCTACCATTTGAGAGATTTTTTTTGATAGTTATAATGCTATACCATGTATACTGTCAACTTGATTCATATATAAATACTTCTTTATAACTTGCCATCTCATATACCACTACCAAATGATCTCAAAGGAAATTCATGAGCCCCTTGCTTCATGAATTATTTGTGACATACAAATGTATTTGTCTTTAGCATACAGATCCTGACAAAATGTCGGACATTTATGAGGGGAATGAGATATGAACCTGAGATACCAGCACTAAATTCAGGTGCTCTAACCGCTGAGCTACCCTGGCAGAAATCTTAGACTGAGATTTCTGCCAAGGTAGCTCAAACCAATACTAGTACACATCAAACTGGTTAATGACTAAATAATGACTTCAATGTCATGTAATATTTTCCAATATGTTTATAAAATTATTAATTTAAATCTTAGAGCATCATAAGATGAGATGAACATGTCATTGTCCTCATTATAACATCTCCATATGTGAAGCATGCTGACTGTGTATCATTAGTTAAAATGACTCTTAAGTGGGCAGTAAGTAGATATACAGAGTAAATGACATACATGTATTCGTGTATCCTAAAAAAAACATACATGTAATCATCTGAAACTTGATTTGGCCAAAAAAGTTTGAGATGACCTCAAATTCAAGAAGTCAACTTGAAGGTTAAAATGCATATTTACTTAATGAAATGATGATTAGGGCTTAAAACAACTTGGCATGTCCTTCAAGAGAACAAAGTTTGACTTGAGTCACATATCTATTATTAAGACCCAATATACGACTGCACTGCAATATTTTTGTTATGCCCCCCTTCGAAGAAGGGAGGGCACATTGCTTTGCTGCTGTCTGTCGGTTCACTTATTTCCATTCATTTTCTTCACAACCGTTGTACATACTGAAATGAAATTTGGTATATAGATATATCAGATGAATATCTTGGTCAAGTTTTGTTTTGGGTATGATCTCACAATGTTTGACAGAGTTATGCCCCTTGGACTTAGAAAAAATTCCAAGTATTTGCAGTTCCTGTTCATTTTCTTCGCAGAGGTTGCACAAACTGAAATGAAATTAAGTATACAGATTTATCAGATAAATATCTAGGTCCAGTTCTGTTTTGGCTTCAATCCCACCATTTTTGACAGAGTTATGCCCTTTTGGACTTAGAAAAATTACAATTTGTGGAGGGAGGCATAAGTGTTTTACAAACATCTCTTGTTTTTTCTCAGGTTGGTTCGACTGGTATTTTACTGCTGGGATTTTTAGCAACACACTGTATGCATACTCTGCTGAACTCGAGCACACATCTACGAAGGAGGTAAACTCATCTATAGTGAATACTCTACATAAACTGACGTTTTCAAAATTTATTGCAATCACAGGGTATTGAGTGTTTGGCTTATTATACATGAGTGCTACATACGTCAGCACCGTGTATTTATAAAAGATTTATTAACCGTTAATGGTATTAATGAATTAGCACATTGTTGTACGCGCCAAAGCCCTAAAATATGAAGCCCGCTTTTTAAGTACGCAAACAGTATACATATAAATTTTCCCTTAAATACAGTTATGATTAGGTAATTCAAAATCATTCCTTAGATTTTGATAGGTAACAAATCTCTAATATTAGATGTTATATTTTATGACAGAGAGAAGACCTCAGCACTTGACTATGCAGCAACTCTCCGTCTCAGTTTGTCCAGTGGTCCATTATTCCTCAGGAGATATGCAGGTCTGGGAAGGTAGTCATTATGTTTATCACCACTCCAGGGATTTGGTATTTCAAAATCATACTTTTCAAAGAAAATATACATGCTTAACTTGTCTAAACTTGAGATTAACTTTTTATTATTTGATTTTTTTTCAGCTTTTTGATCAATATGTTTCTGATGATGACACAGTTTGGTTTCTGCTGTGTTTACCTCCTCTTTGTTGCAACCAATGTCAAACAGGTAATGTCAAGGTCAAACAGGTAATGTCAAGGTTAAACAGGTGATATCAATGTCAAACAGGTTATATCAATGTCCAACAGGTAATATCAATGTCCAACAGGAAATGTCAATGTCAAACAGGTAATGTCAAAAAGGTAATGTCAAAGTCAAACTGGTAATGTCAAGGTCAAACAGGTAATGTCAATGTCAAACAAGTAATGTTAAGGTCAAACAGGTAATGTCAATGTCAAACAGGTAATGTTAAGGTCAAACAGGTAATGTCAATGTCAAACAGGTAATGTTAAGGTCAAAAAGGTAATGTCTGTCAAACAAGTAATGTCAAGGTCAAACAGGTAATGTCAATGTCAAACAGGTAATGTTAAGGTCAAAAAGGTAATGTCAAAGTCAAACAGGTAATGTCAAGGTCAAACAGGTAATGTCAATGTCAAACAAGTAATGTTAAGGTCAAACAGGTAATGTCAATGTCAAACAGGTAATGTTAAGGTCAAACAGGTAATGTCAATGTCAAACAGGTAATGTTAAGGTCAAAAAGGTAATGTCAAAGTCAAACAGGTAATGTCAAGGTCAAACAGGTAATGTCAAGGTCAAACAGGTAATGTTAAGGTCAAACAGGTAATGTCAAGGTCAAAAGGTCAGTGTCAATGTCAAACAGGTTATGTCAATCTCAAACATGTACTGTTTATGTCAAATTATATAAAAGTGAAAATATTGAATATCCTTTACTATAACAATTCTTCCGAGATCTAAATATATATAGTAAAAATACTTATGATGTGTTCTTTGCAATTCTGTACAGGTGTTCCACAGTTTTTGGTCAGGTGACCCCAGTCTTTCGGTATATATCATCGTTATTGCAGCCCTCCTCATTCCCTACAGTCTGATACGGAATCTCGTGCACCTCGCTCCATTTGCCATGTTTGCTAACGTCCTGAACACGGTGGGATTGGTGATTATTTTCGAGTACCTATTCCGTAATCTACCGGACCAGAGCACCCGACCAGCGGATAAGTCCTATGAAAAACTGCCGCTGTATTTTGGGACAGCGCTGTTTACTTATGAAGGAATTGGTCTTGTAAGTGCAATATTTTAGACTTCTCCCATAAAAAATTCACCTGATAACAACATTTCAGAATTACATTCTTGTTAAATGAAATAGTGGGCTTTTATTTAGTGTGCAAAATAAAACCATGTAACTAATGTATTTTTTTAAACTTGAAAAAAGAGTGTTTAGAGAGAATTTGCTGATACATGTTATTTTGAGTATTCCTTCTTTAATTACATTCAACAATGAACATACAACCCTTTTATTTGCAAGGTTCTGCCGATTGAGAATAAGATGAGGACTCCGGAGAATTTCCTTGGGTGGAATGGAATCCTGAACCTTGGGATGATAACCATCTGTTCTCTGTACACCGCCATGGGCTGGTACGGCTACCTCAAGTTTGGGGACGACGCCAAGGGCAGTGTGACCCTGAACCTCCCCACAGATGAATTGTGAGTAGTGGTAACTGACAGACAAAATGTAAAAATTTGATGCATTTGGAGGGGGTTAAAAAGGCAACAAATTACAAAGTTTGTTATTGCTTAAGAAACGAGCATTTATACTTAAAAATTTATATCTCAAAAAATTATATCATAAAGTTGTTTTTAATCAAAAGATGAATTTATTAAAATATAAGAATTGATACAATCATGTAGTTCTAAATGCCAGAATGAAGGCACACAGTGAAGTCATACCAGGAATGCAAGAATGGTGATTTATTTTAATGCAATTTGACGTCATTTTAACTAGGACGTTATTGTATTCAATCGTGATGTCAATCAAGGGTACTGTGACCTATCTGAAACAACGCTGCATGAAAAGTATGTGCAAACCAAGTACAGATGACTCTCGATGGCTCGAACTCCGATCTCTCGAAGTGAACCTCCAGTCCCGTTTTTTTCCTCTATATAACTAAGCAAATTTACTCCTGATCTCTCGAACTTCTATCTCTCGAAGTTCTCTATCTCTGGAACCAAAGCCGTGGTCCCGTTACACATATTTCATTGAATTTTACTCTCTATCTCTCGAAGTTTTGATTGCGCGTGTGTACACGCCTATCAACCGTAAAATTAATGCAGCCTGGACTTACCTGGAAAACAGTGAACGCCTGGGGCTGGCATGGAGGTGTTAATTGGGTGTTTACATAGATGACACTACACCTGTGGGTCGTCCGTGTGTTGATATAATTAAGGAGGAATGCCACACCAACTTTTTATTTTATAGATCTCTGAGTCGACCTTTTTAAACAATGGTTCCAGCATTGAAAGGCCGACATTAGCTATAAATTATTTTATATGAATTTTTTTGTATTTATTCAAAGAAAATTCAAAAAATTATTTACATCCAAATTATATGCTTTCTTGTAAAAATTTTGCTGTAAATGAATGCATCACATAAATACCTAATAATATGTGTAAAGAAAAGCCGTATAGATATTAAAATTTTTTAAATACAAAAAATATTTAAGAAAATAAAACACATAATTTGTGAATAGTTTTTAAACTTGTGGTTAAAATGTTCTTAAAACCAGTCACAACTTGGGAGAACATGTTCATTAATCATATTTGTAAAAGAAATTGAAATGAAATAGCCAAATTTTAGAGAAATAATTTTTTTTAATTTTGGCCAATCCCGATCAAAATTAAACCGATTCCAACCATAATTGTACAATTATTGGAAATAAATAGCATTTCCCTAAGAACACTAGTCTGATTGGGTGTAATAAGGGTTAAAACTAGGGATGTCAACTGAACTAATATGACTAATAAAATATCGACTAAAATTTCTTTAGTCGGTTATTCGTTAAAAATGTGTTTCATCAAAGTAATTGAATTCAAGGCAATAAACTTATATTTGCCCATTTCATTTACTTACAGATCAATATTTTCATATGTAAAAATTAAGGGTACGCTATAACTGTTCAAAGGAAATTATTTGTACGTCTATGTATTTTCAGCAAACATATCTTCAAAATACATGTAAATTGGGGTCAGTTATGAGAGTAATTAAACCGTGTTTTCTTTTTCTGATATTAATTTCATGCAATCATTGATTGTTTGCACAAAATTTCATACCCGGTAATTAAAATTTATCCCAAGCTATCTCTCTCTCTCTTTGTTTTTATAAGCGACACGCTTGAATTGTGTACCTGTCAAAGGTCATTGACGGACACGTAGAAAAATATGTAAAGAGAGGACAAAAAAAATTGGATACATATTGATTTCAGAAATTCGTGGTATAATGGTGATAGTGTAGGTTAAAAATTGAAGATGATATGAACAAATAATTAAAATTAAACGAATATTCGACTATCGTTCGACTAAAGCATCCGACTATTCGACTATGCTGCCCGAGTAAAATTGACATCCCTAGTTAAAACATTATTGAACTAATATGACAATAAAATAGATTTCTTCATTGTAAATACATGAAGAGGCAATAAATTAGGATTTTATTCATTTTGTGTTAATTTTGATCGGGATCAGTTTAATTTTGATCGGGTTAGGTCCAAATATCAAAAAATTAATTTCTCTAAAATTTCTCAATTTCATTTCAATTTTTTTTAAAAATATGATTGACAAACATGTTGTCCTCAGTTGTGACTAGTTTTATGGTGTTTTTAACCATAGGTTTAAAAAATATTCACAAATAATGTGTTTTATTTTCATACATATTTTTTAATAAAAAAAATTAAGAAGTCTAACCAGCCTTTCTTTACATATTTTATTAGATATTCATATGATGCATTCATTTACAGCAAACTTTTAACTCGAAAACAACTTATTTGGATATAAATAATTTTTTTCATTTTCTTTGAAAAAATACAAAAAAAATTATTATAAAATAATTAAGGGCTAATATTTGCCTTTCAATGCTGAAACCATTGCTTAAAAAGGATGACTCAAAGATCTATAAAATAAAAAGTTGGTGTGGCATTCCACCTTAATTGGTTATAATTAGTAAATTATAAACCAATTCACAACTGGGTTATTTTGACTTGAAACAGAGACAATAATTTTTAGAAAATAATTTATGGACAATCGTTTTGATAAGTTCCTATAGACTATGAACTTTTATTAGAGTCTACATAATACCACATAGCAAATATTACATAAGAAATTCGAGGTGCTTTTTCAAGGACTGAATACTGATTTTAAAAAATCTGGTGACGCTGGTGAAGGACCCGATCAAGCCGCGGAATAGCAAAACTGATAATTGCTATTCGGGTTTCATGTAATCATGAAAGAAGAACAAATAAATATTGAAACTGTAGGAATTCGTTTAATTTATTCGACATACGACCATTGATATCAAGTAAATTACCTATAAGGCTAATTGTGTTCGGCGCGTCCATCTCATCTCAATATCACAAAACTATTTTCTCCCTTCATTAAAACACTCAAAGGACAACGATTTTCTTTATAATTTAAGCATTATTGCTTATATTCTAGTCGACAGACTGAGCCCGATTGTAATTTTTTGTTGGGTGGATCCAGAATTTTTTTTTCTAAAAGGTGGTGGCTCAAAAGGCAAGGGGACTTCAAATTGATTGATTATTGCTGTTTTACGCCGAGTCCGCAATATTTCAGCCATATTTCGGCGCGCAAGGGGAAGAAGTCCGAGGCATAGCCTTTAGTAATTTTACAGTTTAAATAAATTTGAATTTTCTAGAGATCCGGATCCCCTTTGATCCATGCATGCCTTACCACAATTTGTGCTAGAGTGATCCGAAATTTACCCCAATTTTCTGAGTTGCCCTACTTTCGATTTCTCTCTCTCTCTCTCTCTCTCAAAATATAAACTATAGCATTTAAAAATATTTAGTGCTTCAATTGGTTTTTATAAATTTTCTTAATGTATAACACATAGGCGTCGGAACCAGGAGGGGGGGGGCTTAGGAGGATTAGCCCCCCTTTTTTTGGCAAAGAAAGACATCATATAGGTAGTAAACATTGGGGCGAAGGTTTAGCCCCCCCCCTCCCCCCCCCCTTACTTTCAACAGGCACGTTGCAGTCTAGTCGAAGAAGGGTAAGTGGTAGTATTTGAAAGAAAAATTTGGTACTGAAAGAAGTTTTATCCCCCCCCCCCTCGAAATACGATTTTCGTGTTTGGACACATTTTCCTTTTTTTTTTTTGCTTGTTAAGATTTTTCAGGTTTGAAATTTATTTCTCTTTCACTTAGCCCCCCCTCCCCCTTTCAATTTGCTTCCAATGCCAATGTGACAAAATAAAATTTACAAGTATTACGTAATGACCCTAGACTTGAGAGTTTAACCTCCTTTTTAGAGACTTGATTCTCATGCCAGTAAACTGCCATACATTGGTATCGTGTATGAAGATTCATTGTAAGGCTTGTTACGTTTTAAACTAAATACTACTAATAAAAATTAACTTGACTTAATTTGAGGATGGGGAGTAACTTTAGTTACAGAAATGGCTTTGCAATAAAAAGCCCTTTTAAACAAAATTTTGGTCAGAAAAATATATCTTATTAATTTATTGAAAAAAAAATTGAACAGAGAAAAAGTCTTACACTTTTTGGCATCATTCTAAGGTTATGGTGAGATCAAAACAAACCATACCTTTTTGACTCTGTAGAATCATGTCATTTTCTTTTTATATCCCCGCAAACGTAGTTTGGGAAGGTATATAGGAATCACCTTGTCCGTCTGTCCATCTGTCTGTCTGTCCGTCTGTCTGTGCAAACATGTCCGGTCCATATCTTTCTTATGGAGGGACATTAGAATCTACTACTCCACACAAAGATTGCCCATGACCCAAGAGTGTGTCATGACCTTGACCCAAGGTCATTTGGGGAACTTCAAGGTCACTGGAAGAAAAATTTCATAATTCGTGTCCGGTCCATATCTTTCTTATGGATAAACTTGGTAGGTTCTCATTTCACAGAAAGATTGCCCTTGACCCAAGGGTGTGTCATGACCTTGACCCAAGGTCATTTGGGGAACTTCAAGGTCACTGGAAGAAAAATTTCATACTTCGTGTCCAGTCAATATCTTTTTTTTTGGTAAACTTGGTGATTCTCATTTCACACAAAGATTGCCCATGACCCAAGGGTTTATCATGACCTTGATCCAAGGTCAATTATGGAAGTTCAAGGTCATTGGAAGAAAAATTTCATAATTCATGTCCGGTCCATATCTTTTGTATGGATTAACTTGGTAGGTTCTCATTTCACAGAAAGATTGCCCTTGACCCAAGGGTGTGTCAGGGTGTGTCATGACCTTGACCCAAGGTCATTTGGGGAACTTTAAGGTCACTGGAAAAAAATTTCATAATTCATGTTTGATACATATCTTTCTTATGGAAAAACTTACTTCTGAAAAACCCATCAGGGGGTATTTTGTCCCGTTTGGACAGTTCTAGTTTATTCAATTCCCACAAACTTCCTTATGAAGCATAAATAAACATAATTTGAAAAGTTGTGACCAAAGTGTCAAACATTAAATTTTATTGAAACCGTCATTAAAATCAACTCCTATCAGTACTTTAAATACTTTGAATAGTAGAGGAGATCAAGCCCGAAGCTTGTATAAGCGATAAATTTTATAAACAAAATATGTTGCGTGAGCGCGCCGACGCGCCGAATACAATTAGCCACCTGTAAAATAAGATTGAAAATGTGCAATTACTTTATTTACTCATACTTCCGGTATCTATAAAAGTAAAACATCGATGGTCGGAACTGAAAATTCCGGATTTTATTGACTTTCCATCTCTCGAACCCTTTGATCTCTCGAACTTTTCTCGCGGTCCCTTGAACTTCGAGAGATCGAGAGTCACCTGTAGATTGGGCCGTGTGAAGATCCTCTTGAATCATAGCTCATCATATTAAACATTACATGTATTGATCTCTCTACCTGGAGTGTTGACCCAGTAATGTGGTTCTCTTTGTAGCCTGTACCAAGCGGTTCTTCTGATGTTTTCAGCATCACTGTTTATCTCATTTGCATTACAACTGTACGTCCCAATCAGAATCATCTGGCCAAAGATAGAGCATTACCTTGTGTCTAAAAAGAAGAAGCACTTGGGAGAATATATTCTCAGGATTTTTCTCGTTGTCCTTACAGGTAACTTACAGATAATGTCCTCACAGGTAACATACTGTTAGTTATCCAGGTCCAATCAAGGGTGTACGGGGATTTACCCTGGATTTTATTCCAAACACCCTGAGGCCGAAGGCTGAAGATTGTATGGAATACAACCCGGGATAAATCCCCATACACCCTTGATTGGACCTGGATAACAAATTTATTTTTTTTGTAATCAAATAAACATTCTTTGTAAACATAAGTTTAATGAACGGTATTTTAAGCTATAAGTAAAGTGTACTTCATGCTACAATGTATCGTGACATCATATCATTTGCTTTTTATCATAGAGAAGCTATGCATTGTAACATCTTATTAGTTATCCAGGTTCAATCAAGGGTGTACGGGGATTTGGCCTCAGGGTGTATGGAATAAAACCCAGGGTAAATCCCTGTACACCCTTGATTGGACCTGGATAACGAATTTATTTCCTTTGTACCCCAAAAATGCTTTGTAAACATCAGAGTGTGTCTCTGTCTATCAATAAGATATCTACGTACTACAATGCATCGTGACGTACGTCATATTATTTGGTTTTTATCATAGAGAATGTATGCATTGTTACGTTACGTTTTATTTACACCCGGCTCAAGTCGGGTGCATGGATTTTGTGACCAATCAAACCTCTTGTTACAAGCTACATAGGAAATAATGTGATTTACACTGGGTTCAAGTCGAGTGTATGGAAATTTATTTGTAACCAATCAAAGCTCGTGTTACAAGCTTGATAGGAAATAAAGATAATATCAAACGCGGATCCAGAAGCCCCAAAAACAAAAAAAAACAAAAAACTCGCCCAAATGTCAAAAACCTATTTCGGGGGGGGGGGGGGGGGGGGGGGGGGGGGGGTTACCTCAAATCTTTCACTTTTCATACCATTTTCACACCTATTCGCGTTTACCGGGGGGGGGGGTGTCAGTGTTTTCGAAGGGGGGTCCATGGTAACTTTTTTTCTTGCTTTAGAATATACATTTTTTAACCTTGTAAATTCCACCCCCTTGACCCCCCTCTAGATCTTCGCATGCATAAAACATACAGATACTCCGGTAAATGTCCTCACAGGTAACATACAGATAAAAATGGCTTTTTCTACACTTTATATTATATACTTGAATAAATAAGAATGAAATATTGCACAATTATTAGTAAATCGCATATAGCAAAAGGAATTCAATATTTTTTTTTTATATAGCTAATAGTCTATACCAAAAAAACTGATAAAAATCTAGAGAATTTTAGGGTTCAATATCTTGGCATTTTATTGAACGCTGAGTTTGTATTATGAGTATGCCTGGAAACATACTGAATACGAGTGTTCAATATCAAATGCCCAGTTATAAACAAAAAAATGTTGTCTGATCAATCTTGGAAAGGCATTCAAAAAAGATAGCAGCAACCATGCAGGTAAGATGTGTTTATTTTCACACAAAAATGAAATTTTTGATTTAAAATTTAGCATGTATCAGCCCAACTAAAGCCTAAATAAACAAATAATGTTTTTTAGGTCATATGGAATGATGCGATATTGAACACTGACAGGACAGGCGTTAACTTGAATAATGATACTAAAAAAACAAGAGTTATTTAGTTTGAATAATTATTATAATTCATTGGGAAAATGTTTTAGCTATATTATATGAAGCAGTTATTGAACTTATATTGGTGAATATTGGCACAAGTTCACTGTAAAAATGTACTAGCAAGCTTGTGTATTTGTACAGCCAACTTGTGCCAGTATTCACCAATATAAATTCAATTATAACTCTACAATGTCATTAAAACAAATTTGATTACATACATTAGGAGTCTGCTTAAAAATTCAAATATATATAAAATATGTAACACAGTATGTCTAATGTTAAACTAAATCCTGCGTTGTTTTTTTCAGCTATTGTAGCCATAGTGGTTCCGGAGTTGGACTTGCTTATCTCCCTTGTGGGGGCACTGGCCAGTAGCTCCCTGGCTCTGGTGTTCCCTCCCCTGATAGAAATCCTTACCTACAAAGCGCCCAATGAAAAAATATCTCCCATCATCCTCGTAAAAAACATTGTTATAATGTCGTTTGGGATTTTTGGATGTGTGGTTGGAACTTGGATATCTATAGATGAAATTATCAAGAAAAGAAATCCACAAACTACAACTCTGATGCCATTTAGTTCTACAACTGCAAATCCTAGACATAATTTAACTTTGTTCAACAGTTCATGACAAACACTTCTTGATCTGGGTGTGAATTTCTCAGTAAGTTTACATCATGTTTTGGACACTTGTTGTTATGCATGGATTTGAGTCCCCTGGTAGAATTTCAACCCTGGGGACTAAAGGTCATGACCTCTTGTTTTGTATCAGCTTAATTTTACTTTCAATTTCTTTTTCTGGTGATGCCAGATATTTAAACAAGATCTTATGGTTAATTTTTATCTTTTATGATTAAAATTGTCTGTGATGCTGGTCATCATGGACCAATGGTAATGTCCGTTACAATATATGGTCAACTTGGATCCCAGTTATGGACCATTACAATATAGTCAACTCAGATCACAATTATGGACCAATGGTATGTAGTCAATGTAGTCAACTGAGATCAAAGTAATTTGGGAGGGATGGAAATAAAAGTTTTGTGTTTTTTCTTTTTATTGTTAGGAGTTTCTTGGTTGTTTTGAATTGTTACAAACTTATAACTGAATTATTATCTTATACCATGTATACCAATTGATTTTATATGTATTTTATAGAAAATTTCTAGGTGTATTTTTAGTTTTATTAACAATGAAGAAAAATTGAATTTTTCAACGTACATACTCTTATAACATTCCATCAAGTGCATTTTCCTCAGATGGGACTTTCTTGGTCCAGAGAAATTAAAGTCAGCAATTAGCCATTGGATTACATGTGGCATTAGAATAATTGTAGAAAAGTTACAGGGTATTACTTTTGACTTGAGGTTGTCTATAACAATGTTATCTACAGGAAAAAACTTCTCTTTACATGTACTGTGATATTCAAAGAATAAATGATATATTTTCTTTTCTTGTTTATTTCTGTCAACAATACATATTGAGTTTAATACAACTCCTCAATGGCTCATGAGTAAAAGAGAGTTCAACCATCATCCGAACCTGTATGCCAAGTTGTATCAAAATCAGACCAAAACTGTAGTAAGAGAAGTGGTTTGAAAGAATGTTACAGAAATATTTATTTATAGGCAGGGGATCAAACAGACCAAAAACTGTTTGCCTCTGAATCTTTCATTATGGGGGCATAACACCCCTACTAAATATCCATTTCAAAAGGATTTAAAACACATATACATGGAAGCCAAAGCATGTGATCTGGAGGAAATTACAATATTTAAGACGGTGCAGTTAAGATTTTTATCCTGCACACCAAGATAAATAAAAAGGCAACATGGTACTGCTGATGTAATGTTTATGGTGTTTGTTCATAGTTCATCACACTGAAATGAAACACGACAAAGAAAAAAAAATCAGTTGTATCTTAGATCATTAGATAAATGAAAGACATGGTACAACCCTATAAAATGGAAGCATCGGTATGCATACCAGTAACTAGCATATTAATCTCCCTTTTAATACAGAACAATCTACAGCACAGTCAGAATCAACTTCTTAACTTTTTTGACAACCATCAATAATTCTACAGGCTGCTTCAACAAGATTTCTGAGTAGGGTTCTTTTCCTCTTCATTTTATGAAAATGGTTTCCATTTCCAGCACTCAGATCTAAGATGGGCAGTAAAATGAGTAATACATGTATCTGATATTTGTGTATAAATAATTATTTGTCTGTCTATGGAGCACTATAGATATTCTCTCCACTGAAGTTTATTTTGTCACCCCCAGATCCCGTTCTACGATATTAAATGTCACCCCTTCACATGTACAAACTGTTCTCCGTAGTAATTAAACACTGTCAAGTCGGGCTTCTTTCTTACTACGTCTTCGATCAATTCATCAATTATCTGAAACCAAGGGGAAAAAACTTTCAGTAAAATGGACTTGTTCTCCAAATTTTTAATATAAATTTTCACAATAGTTATGACATAAAAATAAACTTATAAACTAAACCTGTGTAGAGATGTACTTATTATTAATGAAAATGACAAATCAATCTGATTAAAATCAGATCTTTGTTAAACACTCCAAAATTCTTATGGTAGATGTACAGAGGCCATCAGAAAAGATCTCATTTTAATCAGACTGATGACAAGTACAAGTTAACAAATAATTCCTATCGTCACTTTCATCACTTACCCTATTACACTGCTGTAGACACTTACCCTATTACACTGCTGTAGACACTTACCCTATTACACTGCTAAAGACACTTACCCTATTACACTGCTGTAGACACTTACCCTATTACACTGCTGTAGACTTACCCTATTAAACTGCTGTAGACACTTACCCTATTACACTGCTGTAGACACTTACCCTATCACACTGCTGTAAACACTTACCCTATTACACTGCTGTAGACTTACCCTATTACACTGCTGTAGACACTTACCCTATTACACTGCTGTAAACACTTACCCTATTACACTGCTGTAGACACTTACCCTATTACAGATAGGACACTTACCCTATCACACTGCTGTAGACACTTACCCTATCACACTGCTGTAGACACTTACCCTATTACACTGCTGTAGACACTTACCCTATTACACTGCTGTAGACACTTACCCTATTACACTGCTGTAGACACTTACCCTATTACACTGCTGTAGACACTTACCCTATCACACTGCTGTAGACACTTACCCTATTACACTGCTGTAGACACTTACCCTATTACACTGCTGTAGACACTTACCCTATTACACTGCTGAAGACACTTACCCTATTACACTGCTGTAGACACTTACCCTATAACACTGCTGTAGACACTTACCCTATCGTACTGCTGTAGACACTTACCCTATCACACTGCTGTAGACACTTACCCTATCACACTGCTGTAGACACTTACCCTATTACACTACTGTAGACACTTACTCTATTACACGGCTGTAGACACTTACCCTATCACACTGCTGTAGACACTTACCCTATCACACTGCTGTAGACACTTACCCTATCACACTGCTGTAGACACTTACCCTATCACACTGCTGTAGACACTTACCCTATCACACTGCTGTAGACACTTACCCTATCACACGTTATTTTATGTAAACCAATAATGTCAAGGACTTCTAAATTCCTGTCAAAGAAGAGAGATTAGAAAGATACCTGTTATTCAAATAATCAAACAATTATCATGTGTATACAGCGTTATATGTGCTGGTGTTGTACTTGAATTGACACAGCAAGGTTAAGTGGAAAAAATGTCCAAAAAAACCCCCTAAAATTTAAGCTAAAATGAGCTAATTCAGCAATTAATTTACAGAAAATGGAATTTCAGAAATAAGTAGACTGTATTTTGAATGGCATGATTTTGTGAGAATCTAAGCTGTTAAAAGAATCTAATAGATTGTTAACTTCATGACAGCTGTGTGTGATATTGACTTTACCTGCAGTGGTCGACAATGGAGATGACCCCAGGGTCAGTGATGTCCCAGCACCAGGACAGGGCCAAATTCTGGAGGGTAGGGCCACAACTGTATGTAATATATAATACTCAAAGTTAGTACAGGACAGGGCCAAATTCTGGAGGGTAGGGCCACAACTGTATGTAATATATAATACTCAAAGTTAGTACAGGACAGGGCCAAGTTCTGGAGGGTAGGGCCACAACTGTATGTAATATATAATACTCAAAGTTAGTACAGGACAGGGCCAAATTCTGGAGGGTAGGGCCACAACTGTATGTAATATATAGTACTCAAAGTTATTACAAGACAGGGCCAAGTTCTGGAGGGAAGGACCACAACTGTATATGATATATAGTACTCAGTTATAACAATTAAGAGTAAATCACAAGTTTTATATACACTGTCCTGCATATAGAAAATCTCAACTTTTGACATGAATTAATCTATTCTAAGTGCAATTAAGTATCTCCTTGTTCTAAATGTAGCATCTTTAGTTTCTTAGGAAATTTCTTTCTCATAAATATGCAGCCTTTCTGTGTGAAATTCCTTAAATTAACAGATCTACACAATATAAAGCTAATTACGAGTTTGATGGAATCTCACCATTTGGTCATCTGGATGACGCAGTCGTTGACGAATTGCGTACTCTCGGAGAAGTCGAGCTCCCCCAAGTGAGACATGGATTTACAGGTAAACAGAGACAGCAGGCCCTCTGTGGTGAAATACACACCCTTCCTCATCTTCAGGTAGGTCAGGTTCTGTAGAGTCTACCATAAATAAAATGAAATTAAAGTAATGGTATATGTACTACATGTATGTGTATACATGTATATAGAATATATTATATGTAGTTTTTTGTTAAGCATCAAAATGTGACTTGAAAATTGAATATTGTCTTTGTACAAATTCACATACAAGTATAACTTTTATATACCTGAAGGATCTGACCATTGTATTACATGTACCTGTATATACCTGAAGGATCTGATCATTCATATTACCTGTATATACCTGAGGGACGTGGTCATTACCTGTATATACCTGAGGGACTGGTCATTACCTGTATATACCTGAGGGACTGGTCATTACCTGTATATACCTGAGGGACTGGTCAGTTAACCCCTCACAGAAGGACACGTGGAGTTTTTTGAGTTTGGCACACCTGGCGATGTGGTGGAAACTTTTATCTGAGAGCTCCGCTCCGTCTAGGACCAGTTCCTCTAGATTCTGATGTTGGTTGTCTACTAAGGTGACCACAGCACTGAAACATATATTTTAGGGAATTAAAATCACGCTGCTGTAAATACAAGTTCTTGCCAAAGTGTTTCAGTTTGGAATAGGGGTGTTTTACTGTATTGGCATTATCATGAAAATACAACCATTCCACAGCCAGAAAGATCCCCTTATTCATCATGTACATTGACAAGTATTTCTAGGTCTTGCACGTAAGTTGGTTATACCATTCAAGACAAAATATATATAATTGCCTTTCAAGCTATTGTTAAGCATTTCTGTGTTGTGTTTTTAATCTCCATCTGTAATTAAATGATTTTCATAGCATAACAGCTTAAAATTCTTTACATCAACAATAGATAAGCACCTGTCAGAGATCCAGGAAATGCCATCAATATTGAGGGACACAATTCTCTTGACTGCAGAGGCTAGTAAGACAATGCTGTCATCTGTCAGGTTACAGTGGGAGAAGTTAAAGCTCCGGAGCCTCTCTCCGCGGGGGAGGGCCGCCGTGACACTGTCGTCCACCGTGTGACACCCCTCCACATTGAGCTCTGTAAGTCGTGGACAGTTCCTCACAAAGTACTCAGTCACGGTCCGGTTGACACCAGTACAGAAGCCCAGATTAAGGGATTCCAGGAGAGGTATATACTGAGAGAAGACCGCCACCTCAGCTGTGCTTAGATCCAGCCTTCCCATCAAGCTTAGTTTTTTGAGTGACGTTGCTCTGGAAATTGTCCTACATAAGACGGTGGATGGGAGCTCGCACTGTCGACTAAAGTCCAGCTCCTTCCACAGGCTCGGGTCATGACCTGCATCATACCACTGCTTACAAACTGGTATCACACAGCGACACAACTCCACTGATGAAAAAAAGCTAAAAATCTTTAAAATTATCTCCCTTGGTAAAGAGTTAAAACAGTTTTCTTGCTCATCTTGTGTATCACTTGTGTCACCTTGTCTACTACTAAGCTTTTCTGTACTTGAAATCAAGTTTTCTACTTCATTTGATATCACTTTGATGTCGTTTTCTAACATTGTTTTTGATCCATCATCAACAGTTGAAGATGCCTCACAAATGCGAAATACTCCTGGACCTACAATGAAATGATTTTCACTGCCATCCTCTTCCAGAAAATGAACTATTTCTGTGCGGAGTGAAGACGACTCCTCTCCATCTTGTTCTGGATTTTGTAAACCATCTTCTTCATCCATTTTCACATCACTCTTTCATCTTCCATGAAATCATTTCGTGCTAAATCATCTTTTCAAATCATAATTTTAAAATCTAATGACTAAATTTAACTGTATATATTCACTGAAAAGCAAGAATATATGTGTAAAAACTGAATTCTTTAATTTAGATATCTTTCATATTTGGTAGTCAAATGTCAAAACAAAATCCGAGGAAACGTGGAATTTATTCTTAATCAAGCATACAAGTGAACTTGACGAACAAATTGTAAATATTAAAACCAGCACACAAAAATTTTTTTCCCGTCTTCATCTTCATAAAATAAAATAAAAGCTAATAAACTGTATAATTGAATATTTTATATTTTGAAGAGGATGATATTATTCCTTTCACATAAAATGAATGACAAGGGAATGTCTGAAATACTATATAGTATACTTCAGGAGGTGTACTGAGCGTCGGAAAGCGGCACGTTACTGCCTCTTCCCCCCCCCCCCCCCCCCCCCCCTTTTAATTTTATGCTAACAATTCTAATACAAAGTAATGTATTTTAAAACCATGTTTATCACATATAATTTATTTGTTATAAAAATTAAAATTTTTATTCATTTGCTTAAAGTTACGCTCTAAATTGAAAATAAAATGTTCTAATTAAGCTATGCATTAACAAAATTAGGGGAGGAAGCTTTTCAATGAACATTAATTAATGATAGTAAAGTAAATCTTTTCAAAAGGGAAAAAGTTAGATTTTGGAAATACCCATTGATTCAGAATTTTACTTTTAATTAATAAAATTATATTGTAATTTATAAAGTAATTAGGTCTTGTTCTTTATTGATAAGAAAATATTTTGGAACTAGCAATCAAAGCAATGCCTTAATCAATAATTAGTGGTAATGCAAAACTACAAAAGTCCCATCTAGTGCTGTTAGAATTCCGATATAGATTTGCTGATATATATAAAAGCTGGCCATGTTAAAATTATTTTGCAATACTTCCATGACAAATTAAGTCTATAGTAAAATATATTTTGAGAAACAGGTGAAGAACTTAATTGTAAGTTGCAAGAACTTGTTGTGCCAGAACTTTCAATTTAATTTTGCCCGAAGGGAAAAAGTTATATTTTTAAAATACCCATTGATTCAGCGTTTTACTATATATTTTAAAACTAATAAAATTTTAGGATAATTATAATTATTTTTAGGTCTTGCCTATATATTGATGAATTTATATCTGAAAATGAAAATCTTTCAAAAATTTGAAATCAAAAGTCCTATTTGTGTTGTTGGTAAGAGAGAGAGAGAGAGAGAGAGAGAGAGAGAGAGAGAGAGAGAGAGAGAGAGAGAGAGAGAGAGAGAGAGAAAAGAGAGATATGTGGAGAGAGAGAGAGAGAGAGAGAGAGAGAGAGAGAGAGAGAGAGAGAGAGAGAGAGAGAGGATCTCTGGACTTGAAATAAAGCCGCTGGCTATGGTGGAACTGTTAATTGCTAAATTTTAATCAGTTAATTACAGCATGCATAATTATTTTTTTTAAGAGAAAGTGTCCCTTCAGGTTTAAAGAGATTGTGCGACTCGGGGCCTTCTAACGACCGTAAAATTTCCCAGCCAATGAAAACGTTCCCATGGCAGCATATCAGTTTTTGATTCGCCAGCCGCGGGGAAGTGGGTCATAGAGCAATCAGATGCTCAGAATAAATTAAAGTAAGCCGGCCGAGAGAGAGTGAACAGCGCCCATTTTGTAGTCATCAGTGTTTGAATATTAACCATGAGGGAAATCGTACATTTACAGACTGGTCAATGCGGAAACCAAATAGGAGCCAAGGTCAGTGAATTACAATCACTCCTAACTATTATTATTTGACAATGTATGGCGTATTTTCTTCATGCTTTAGAAAGGAAGTGCGTGGTGCAATGCGGCATTTTTGTCGTGGTTTTAACGGTTTTACAATTTTGAAAAAAGAGTGAGAAAAAGAGAAAAAAAAATAATGTCGCTCAGGAAAGTTAAATATTTTAGCCGCTCTTAGCCACACTACTTTATAATACTTGTGACAAAGAGTAATACAGTACAGTGTAACAAATTGTGTTTTTTTAAACACGTGACTCATTGTTAGAGTATTGCTGACAAAGCGGGCATCGCGCCAGCCTCTCGTTTTGTCTCAAATGAACCACGTGTCAATCGTAACACGCTAGGGTGCGTCAAAGATGGGTGTGGGCCCCGCATTTGAAAAATTTCAAAGTTTAAATTATAAAAAGTGACAATATCTTGGGTCAATGAGTACAAAATTTAAATGCCTTTTATGCTTGAGTAAGTTTCAATTGAAATAAGTTTAAATCTCTTGCCCAAGATGCCAGACAGATAAAGATTAAAAAAATAAAGATGAGAGGGAAATATTTTCTGAGCAAGTAAAAGTGAGATCACCATACTTGGAGTACAGATAAGAGAAAACCCATGAAAACAGATGCTGAAATCTGTTGAAAAATTATTAGTCTTAAGATCGGACAGATGTTTGAGCTGAGATGAGCGTTTATGTGAGTGTATGTAGTTAGAACATCTGTTGTATTTTTCAGTTTTGGGAGGTGATCTCTGATGAGCACGGAATTGACCCCACAGGAACGTATCACGGTGACTCAGATCTGCAGCTCGAGAGAATCAATGTCTACTACAACGAGGCTACCGGTGAGTTTGTCAGCTGTCGGGAAATCGGCAGAAATACGCACAGATGTTATTCATTAATACATCTTATTGCATTGAATTAATAAGTAGGTTTTTTGGGGAAGGTGTAGTCTTGTGAATAATTTGGTTATTACAAAGAATGCTTTGTCTGGTTAGCAGCTTTTCTTCTTCTGTGTCCATTTGTAAAATAAAATGTGCCTTAACAATGAACATAAAAATAAGTTTAATATGTTGCAAAAGTAGGATGGTTCCAGACTTTCAGTGCAATGTTTTGTATATTAAATTATTCAAATCAATGACATATGGCTGTTTCCAATATATTTTTTTTTACTCAAACTTGTTCCAGAAAGGATCATTGCTTTTGAAAAACATGTAATAAGACACTGTCTTGCAGACTTCTCTCTTTTTTCATATAATTGATAGATATATTTTTTTTTATAACAGGAGGAAAATATGTACCCCGGGCCATTTTGGTCGACTTGGAACCTGGAACCATGGACTCGGTCCGATCAGGTCCATTCGGCCAAATATTTCGACCAGACAACTTTGTGTTTGGACAGAGTGGAGCTGGTAACAACTGGGCCAAAGGTCACTACACGGAGGGGGCGGAGCTAGTGGACTCAGTCCTGGACGTGGTCAGGAAGGAGGCCGAGAGCTGCGACTGTCTACAGGGATTCCAGCTGACTCACTCTCTCGGGGGCGGCACTGGGTCAGGAATGGGGACACTACTCATCTCCAAAATCCGAGAGGAATACCCCGACAGAATCATGAACACATTCTCCGTCGTCCCATCACCAAAGGTGAGCTATGATTTGTTAATATTCTAACTTTGAAAAAGAATCAAAAATCTCAGCTAAATTCTTATACATGTGCACCACTACCTTGAATTCAATATTTATTGATATTTATAAAATGGAATATCCATAATAAGTAAGTAGGAAAATATGGCAGTTATTATCAAATTAAAGCTGCACGCATTAATAGTACTTAGTTATGGAGACACTTAAACCAAGCTGAAGCAAGATATCTCTCAACGTCTGCATTGATCTCACTTCTAACAAGCCAGTTCAGCTTTTGCCAGCTTTTCACTTAATGATATATTTGTGCATTATCCAAATTAAGTAGTTTCTGGTTCATCCAGGAAAAGCTCTCCAGAGGAGTGACTTATTCCAATTAATGCATATTTTATATCGGCTTAATTCTAACCTTCAGCAGAAATCAATACTTGGCTTTAGTGAGAATTAAGGAAGTTGTGTTACGTAAGGGCATGATGCCAATAATAGGATTGTTCCTGTTTTTGATGTTAAAACTATTGATAAAAAGAGATCAGTGACTAGATAAGAATTCAAGTGATGTGATGAATAATTGTCTGTTCTTTAGATACAGAGGAATTCCCATGTAGACTTTATTTTTTATTGTTTGCACAATATTATTAAATGGGAAGAAATTCCTTCATCCATATCATTTGTGATATATGATGAAATGAGATGAAAGTAAATGTTGTGACTTTGTGTTTTACAGGTATCAGACACAGTTGTAGAACCCTACAATGCCACACTCTCTGTTCATCAATTAGTAGAAAACACAGACGAAACATACTGCATTGATAATGAGGCTCTGTATGACATCTGTTTCCGTACCCTCAAACTGTCCACACCCACCTACGGTGACCTCAATCACCTCGTGTCAGCCACTATGTCAGGGGTCACGACCTGTCTAAGATTTCCCGGACAGCTGAATGCTGACCTCAGGAAACTTGCCGTAAACATGGTTCCCTTCCCACGTCTTCACTTCTTCATGCCAGGGTTCGCTCCCCTAACCTCCCGGGGAAGCCAGCAGTACAGAGCTCTGACTGTCCCAGAACTCACACAGCAGATGTTTGATGCCAAAAACATGATGGCTGCCTGCGATCCTCGCCATGGCCGCTACCTTACAGTGGCCGCCATCTTCAGGGGACGTATGTCCATGAAGGAAGTTGACGAACAGATGCTGAACGTCCAAAACAAGAACAGCAGTTACTTTGTGGAGTGGATCCCTAACAATGTCAAGACCGCCGTCTGCGACATTCCTCCCAGGGGTCTGAAGATGTCCGCCACCTTCATAGGAAACAGCACCGCCATTCAGGAGCTCTTTAAGAGAATCTCCGAGCAGTTCACGGCTATGTTCCGTCGTAAGGCTTTCTTGCATTGGTACACCGGTGAAGGTATGGACGAGATGGAATTCACGGAGGCCGAGTCCAACATGAACGATCTGGTGTCAGAATATCAGCAGTATCAAGACGCCACGGCTGAAGAAGAGGCAGAGTTTGATGAGGAGGAAGAAGGAGAAGAAATGTAAAGCAATAAAATCCACAAAACAGGAAGTTAACACAAGGACCAATTTCTGTCAACACGGCTTTAAGAAATCTCAATGACTTCAGTTTTCTAGTCACTCTCTTCTCTTCTCTGTGATCTGACTTCACACAACTTTGTGGACATTTTGTGAATCATTTTTACTTTTACACATTGTTTAAAGAGCTTATCATGATTAAAAGTATGAACAGAATATTGATTGATTTGAGTTTTATATTTTATATTTTTTATGACTAAATTAAAACTTCAGGTGAAATGACCCTCTGCTACAATTACATCTTTTCAGGTCTTTCCAGCAAACTTTAAAAATCCACCTAAAAAGTATTTACATCACCAGGACTGACCGGGTGATATTTTTAGAAAAAATGGAGTTCCTTCTATTCAATAAAGTATTAGGTGTGTAGCGCTATAGAGTTGATTATCTCTTTCGTAGTATATATTATACTTTTATATTTTTTGATCAATATCTACATTCATTGAAGATAAAATTCAGACTGTACAGATTAAAGGTGTGACTGGGGGGTCATCATTGATACCTTCATAACAAATTCATTGAAGGTTGTTTTTCCACTTGTTAGAAAGGCCCAGGAAGTTGAGATCGCCCTCTGCTAAGGGAAATAACTAAGACTGATGGTATTTAGGCCTAAGTAAGTGCTTCTTGAAGAAATATTGATGAATTCTTAAACAACGTGAAAGAATTGACACAAAATTGTGTCTTCTATCTTGCCAACTTCAGGAAAATGACCCTTAGTTTCTACTATGGCTCCAAACACAAGTGCATATATAAAGATACATGTACTTGATAGGTAGTTTAGGTACGGTACACATGACCCCGGGGGTAGACATTGACCAGTAATTTAATATGTCTATTGTATATATATGGGAGGCAAGTTATTATCTGCTGTCACCATATGGCAAGCAGAGTATTTTTTTGTTATGACCTCATACAGTTGTAAGGAGAGAGGAGAAAATGCAGCGGACCAGACTGGGATTCGAACCCAGGTCCCCTGAAACTCTGGTCAGGTGCTCCACCAACTGAGCTATCTGGCCACCAGCGATCGAACCTGGCTGACTGCCACATTCCTCCCTCCTTAAAGGTCTTTGGCCCTACCCCGACCCAGGCTCATCCTTGGCAGGTCTTTCACCTGTCAATTCCAGGGCATGGCACGGAACTAAATGTAACAAGAGAGGAGAGAATGCAGCAGACCAGACCGCTGACCGCCACACAGTAATGAATTTTTTTAGGTCACCTGAGTAAACTCGGGGATGTCATATTGCAATCTGTTTTTGTCTGTTGTTGTGTGCATGAACATCTGAACATTTTTAGCTTCTTCTCTGCAATCTCTCAACCAACTTTGGCATAAAACATCTATGGGTGAAGCCTTCTGAGCTATGGTCCTTGGCTAATTTCAGTTGAGGTGGTGGGAGGGGAACTTTACTTCAAAGTTAATATCCTAGCTGGGCTCTCCGTTCTGTTTTGCTATTATTGATCTCTGGTGTGTTTTTCTCGAAGGCGTTGTCCAAGCTATGCCATTTTTAATTAATTTTCATTGAGTTGAATTCACACTTTTCAAAAGTTATGTCCCTTGGCCGCCATCTTTGGGGGAAAACCCACAGGATCCTCACAGTAGCCTTGAGTTTATAGTTTTCTGTTTTTTTCTGACTGGAAAAATTTTGTGCATATCACATATTATAATGATTGCCCCAAGATGGGGCTACCCATATATCGAAATAAAAAACTTTAAACACAGCTCAGAACTCCCCCAAATGTTTTAGTAGCATAAAGAGGAGAAATGTCATTTTTTTTCCCTTTTGACCTTTTGGTTGACACGTACCGCAAAGGGACATAACTGTTGCAAAGTGTGGATTGGATTCCCCAGGGGAGGGGTTCAGAACCATAACAGTGGCGGACCCGCAACCGCCACACAGTAATGAATTTTTTTAGGGGGGGGGGGGGGGGGCAGGGGCGAGCCAGCCTTGGATCCGCCTTTTCATAAATCTGCTTGTACAGAATGACCTTTCACAAAATATTCATTGGCAGACCCGCAACCGGGGGGGGGGGGCCGGGGCGAGCCAGCCTTGGATCTGCCTTTTCATAAATCTGCTTGTACAGAATGACCTTTCACAAAATATTCATTGAGGGACAATCCTGAAAGTGTGTTCCACATGCACTTGTTTCTGTAAAAACAAATTTTAACCCATTTTATCATTCATTTATCATTTTAAACATTATCATAAAATCGATGTACCCTCCCAACAAAAAAAATTTTAGCAGAGCGTGGTTTCGATCCACGGACCTCTGGGTTATGGGCCCAGCACGCTTCCACTGCGCCACTCTGCTCTGTACAATCCGCGTGTCATAAAACCAGTCAATACAATTGCTTCAGATTGAGATCTCATCTGCGCTTGTCCCTATCGACCAATAGGTTCTTGATTAGTGAAGCTTGTACGTAACGTTGATTATTTAAACTCAAGTCATCAAGTAAATAGATAGGGAAAGTATTAATGTATTGGTGTTTCTTTCTAGCTTTTTGAGACTAATTGAATAGAAGACTGTTGATGTGTGAGAGCTGATGGTAAGTTCGGCATTTCGGGTAAGATATATTTATAGTTAAAGTGGCAGATCATACTAACCGGGCTCGTAAGACTTATTGGTCTTCTGACCACCCTTTTCCTATAAAATACACAAGGAAAGAATTCTTGTATTTTAAAGTATAGAGGTAGTCAAATTTTGATAAGACAAATAAGTCGTGACGATCCCTTTTGTACCAAAAATATCTCAAAAATATCTTTATTTTTTAATATGTTGACGGTACAACCGTTATAGCGAGCGCAAACTCTTCTATTGTTATTATAATTTAGATCGGGCTCTTCAAACCGCACATGACATTTGGTGCGTCTAGACTCTGACGTCACATGACGTATGTACGTCGCAATATACCGAGAAAAAGCTTGAACAGTGCTGAAAGTTAATGAAGAACGTTTTGTTTTCTATTTATCTTCAATATATATCCATTAAATCAAGGCGAGTAAACTTTTTGCCGTGATTCTCGCGAGAACATAGCTAAAACAAGTGATGCATTGTGGGTCGAAATTACGGCATCAAAAAATTCTATCGAATGAATGTGCAGTAGTCCGAATTTTCTCTTCGCACAGGCGTTGCTTTAAGAGCTCGCTATGCGAGCGGCGCTTTGCGCCGCCTTGCTGCGCTCGCTAATATGTTGACGGTGCGACCGTTAGAGCGAGCGCAAACTCTTCTCTATTGTTTTAATTCAGATCGGGCTCGTCAAACCGCACGTGACATTTGGTGCGTCTAGACTCTGACGTCGTATGTAAGTTACAAATACCAAGAAAAAACTGAACAGTGCTGAAAGTTAATGAAAAAAGTTACGTTTACAATTTATCTTCAATATGTATCCATTTAATCAAGGCGAGTAAACTTTTTGTTGAACATTTGCCGTCATTCTCGCGAGAACGCAACTTTGCTAAGTGATGCATTGTGGGTCAAAATTACTGCAGCAAAAAATTCTAAAGAATGAATATGCAGTAGTCCGAATTTTCTCTTTGCCCAGGCGTTGTCGTTAGAGCTCGCAGTTACGAGCGTCGCTTCGCGACGCTCGCTGCGCTCACTGTAATTCTCAAAATCTAAACTGTTTAGATGCCTTTTTTCTTCAAAACTATTGAGAATTATATTTTAAGTTAACAAAAACACAAACTTTATTGGGGTTGACCAGAGAATTTTAACAAAACAGTCTTTTGAAGACCTATACGCCCATTTTTGGAATATCAATTTTTTCAGGGACCTATATACTAAGTATATAGGTCCCTGATTTTTTCAATTATTCATTGCAATTTTTTTAAAAAGTAAAAATTAAATGGATGATATAGGCTTATAATCAATAAAAATAGATCTCAAGTTAGTTTGCTAAAGAGAAAATTAAAATTCTTTAGGTCCATAAAAGCAATAATAAAGTTTTTTATGTCTGTGTATGTACCAAATGACATTATAATAAATCCTATGGACAGTGTGCAAAGTGTTAATTACCATAAATAATGTATATTAAATGCTTTGTACGCACAATAAAACTATAATAAACAAATATATACTTGTATAATTATTTTCAATCTCCAAAAAGATTTTATTTGAATAGACAAGTGATCATTGATGTGTAAAATTAAAACCGGATCCGTAGAAGTATGGGCCTTCCTTAAGAGTTCCATGTATTTATATGTTTCTGTCTTGAAGCTGAAGATTTAAATTTTTTAATGATACCGATTGTTATTATCATGTCGTGATAAAAATACCCCGAGTGTGGCCTTGAAGTTATGTCATATTTTACATTATCAAAGGGGAATAACCAGAAATTTTATGGTTTTGCAATTTTTAGAGTTATCGTTTTTTAAATTTGACTTCAACGGAAGGAGTCAGACTTTGGTGAATTTTGTTAAAGATTGGTAATTTTACATAAATTTTAAAGAAATTTCACTTCAATGTTCGTATAATTCTTTTTAGAGCTGGTTTTTACTAGTATGTTCATTTCTTCGTACATCGGACACAAATTAACCATGCATTGGACACTTTCCGATGCAAAGGTAACGATGACCATTTTCATACAGAACCCAATTGACAGCTGTTTTTTGCGGAAATAGAAAATAAAAACTCTATATTTTCTGTCAAAATACAAGTTATCGATATATGACGTCTAGAATTTGACTCAATTTATTTCTACAAACCAGCATATGATAAACCATGAGAAAAAGGCGCGAATTACCGCATTACAAGCATTTTAAAGCATTTCTAAGGCAGAGTGAGGTATCTTGAATCGTTCTACATTTGTGCAACGATATCGTCAGTTAAATTTAAGTTGAGGATTATTTCTTAGATAAAAGATAAAAGTATATCCATATCAAGGAGTTTAAAGCACTGTGATAAAATTATGATATTTTCAGGGTCCAAATACCGTCTGTCCGATGCATGGTAAATAATATCCGATCCATGGTGAATTCTGAGTTATTTTTAAAAACTCGATTTTTGAGGATATTTTCTCAATAAAAGGCATGTATTTGTGTCCCAAATTTCTATTTTAATCACATGCTTAATGTTAAGCTCCATTCTGATAATTTTACGTCGGTAGAGATATCGATAGAACTTGTTGAAGTACAAGGGTGTCCAATGCATGGTGAATTCACCCTATTCTTATAGGTGATATCACTTACTGTTACAGGTGATATCACTTTTTGCCAGTAAATACCAAATCGGCGCTTCATAGATTTATCCAAATGGGAATCAAATGGTGACCAAACTAACCTCAGGAGTTATTCATTTTACAAGCTACATGCATTCCATGAGTCCTAATTATAAACTACATGCATTCCATGAGTCCTAATGGTCATGCAGCTTGCTTAAAATGAGTACAAAGTATATTTGTATATTTTTTTAATTTTAGAAAAATGGATGCAATATTGAATGGCATTCTCACATCCCAGCATTCGGACTCCCTGAAGAAGAAACTGATAACCAAGGTAACGGAGAACAGTTCCAAACCCCAGCCGGTTCACGTCATTCGCTCCGTACTACAGATCTCGTCTTCATGGTTTCTCCAGGGAGAGTCCGACATCGCCGTATCCGAGGGACTGCAAGTGTACATTTCTTGGGCAAAATACAACCTGAAAACATTTGAGGCTTTTTTTGACCGTGAGTTTCTCCTGTCTTTGTTTTCATACAGAGGTAAACAGGAAGCGAACGCTGTATTGTTGTTGGAGGCCAGTATGGAGTTATTACAGAGGTCGTCCTCCTACTCTGGGCATGTTAAAGTGGTGGAAGCCAAAGCCATTAGTTATGTTAGAGAACATCCCTCTATCGACTGCTTGACAAACTTTGTTAACTTTTTATCTAAATTTAGGGAATGTCTTCCAAAAGGTGACTTTGTCTCTACGTTTTGTGTGTCACTGATTCACTCTCTAAGCATGTGTTCAATTCCCCAGGATCACACAGAAATATTTAAGTACATTAAGAATGTGGACCGAATTTGTTTCCTGATTCATGATATTTGGAACAATGCTGACTCCGATGTGATTATGGATTCCCTTAAAGCTATTTTTGGAATAATATCCGCTATAGAAGAAACAGAGCCTTCTTTTTGTCTTGGTGCAGTGGTTCGTAATATCCCTGAGAAAATGATAGAAGTCATTGTTAAGTATGCAATAGGTTCAAATGTTGACAATACGCGAATGACAACAGCACTACAGAGAGTGGTGGACTGGCTTCAGTGGCCGACAGCCACTAACGTACACATGTGGATCATCACTTTTTTCCGAAGTCTGGCTGGCGCCAAAAAATACAGCATTTTAATTACTGTAACAGAGACAAAGGTTGAGCAGGTAGGATTCTCTCTTTGATTTTCCTGCACAACTTTCATAGAATTGGGAAAATTACGAAATGTGATAAAATTGGGAAAATTTTAAAAAGGACCAATTTTGTTACAATAAATGAAAATTATGTGTTTTAAACAACTGTAGATATAAAGAGTTAACAAGTTAAAAAAATAATGATATAGCTCAAAGATACGATTGCATGTTGACACCTGTTGAGATTTTCAGACGTCTTGCAGGGAAACAAAGTATTGTACTTCTTTCTAAACACTCTAAAAAAATTAAGAATACAAAATTGGGAAAAAAAGATTCAGAATTGGGAAAATATGGCTGATTTTTTGATTATCTGTTATGTGTTTTGTTAAAACAAGTTACATTGATTATGTTTCTTTTGATTCATTATTTTAAAAAAGGTACTGCAAAGCTGAAAATATCTTGATTAGTCTCAATTTAAAACTTGTATTATCCTTTGAAGTGAATTTTGCGTTATTTTTACAACAGGTTTGTCAGAAGCTGGAGTTTTCTGCTGTCCGAGAGGGAGCATTGAGTGTACTCACTCACATGTTACTTGGCTTCCAACACTCACCTGAACCTTTCCATAAGGTTAGTCATTATTAAACTCATGAGAACATTTTATGTTTTACAAGATTCTTTACTTTCTACTCAAGACCTAAACTTCTGTTTGTGTATATGCTTGTCTGTCATCAATTACGCACTGGTTGGAACCACTATAAACAATGAGTGCTACTAAGTAGGGAAAATGTCAGTAAAGTGAACATTTTATAAGGCAGCGTTCTGCTGTTTTTAAAGAACAGAATGTTGTCCTTCATGTTCCGCCTTTCTGTCTTGTAGATCCTCCCCCAGATGGTGAAAATCATTGAGATCCTGACCAAGGAAAATACCACCATGTTAAAACAGCTGTCAGATCTGTTACATTGTTGTTTCTTCCTCCACGCTGGGTACCCTGATCTGTATGACCCCATACTGGAGGCTCTTAAGGTAATACATCCCGATACTCGAGACTGTTCAGGTAATACGTTTACTGCTGGTTATCCTGATCTGTACGACCCGATACTTGAGGCACTTAAGGTAATACATCCCGATACTCGAGACTGTTCAAGTACTACATTTACTGTTGGGTACCCTGATTTGTATGACCCAATATTGGTGGCACTTAAGGTAATATACTGCAGAGGCCATTTATAGACATTGCCTGCAGCCTACCCCAATCAGATTCTCTTAAATAAATATACATGTATTAACACACTTGGTGTAAACCAAAGGGAAACAAATCATAGCACCCAAGGACAGGCAATGATAAGATGGTCCTTTGACAATACTGTATACTAGAAACAAGGATATCTTCCCCGTTTGTTCAGGTCAAGAGAATCTGGAGATACTTCTGTATAAGGAACTAAGTTATCTTGTCTAGGTTATAAGGAATAAATTGAAATTCCTTGATTGCTTCCTCATTATGTAATTTTTGTAGAAGAAACTTATCTTAAATCTTTGTAAGGAATTTTTGGTAGTAATAAAATAGTATTTTTTAATTAAATGGTTTTTTATATGAAATAAAAGACATTTGCCTAAGTCTGTTTACAAATTTTTACAATTTACTGTAAATCACTTTTTATTCGTGAGAGCTTTATTTTCGCGTAATTACGCAAGACGGTATGCTCGTGAAAATTTCATTCTCGCGTATAATAGAATTCCTTAAGATTATATAGGGCAATGACAACAATTCGTGAAAATTTTGTCGCGCTAATGAAGATTCAATGACTATCTCGCGAAAATAAGGTGTCGTGAAAATTAAGTGATCTACAATATATAAAATCTTTGTAATTTGTAGGGAATTGCCCCCAGTTCAGAAGAAATCAAATCCCGACTTGAAGAGAGTCACTGGCAAGTCCAGCAATCGGGTACCTCTAAATATGTGTCAAAGGTCACTCAAAGGTCAGAGACCGGGAAGACTGGACTGTTTAACCTGGGGAACACCTGTTTTATGAACAGCATCTTACAAGCTCTCTTCATGTGTGACAGGTCAGTGGTTATATTATATGTGAGTTTTTATTCATTCATTTATTTTATAACTAACATTCACTTTCTTTTGTCAGTTTGTTTTGGTTTCAGTTATGGAATACTGGTATAATCTGTAATGTATAATTGTACCTTATCATCACTGTTACAGTAGATTCGTTTTATCTTCATAATCAACTCATGACTTTATGTGTATGATTTCAGCTTTAGGAGGGATACATTGTCATATCAGGCCTCTCCAGACCAACCAGTCATCTCACAGTTACAGCAGGTGTTTGCCTTCCTCAGCCAGACTCAGGTAATGATCAATGTAACAGAAATCAGTATTTCAGCAAGTTTCAGGTCCTAGTTAGTGTCCTTGATATCGTGTGACTAGTTATAACAATGCACCTTACACAAGGCAACATTCATTTATTTAGAAACAAAAATTGGATAACTGTTACACACAACAACCAAAAAGTTAAAAACTGGTACGGGTATGTGTTGATGAAATGTAAAGTGGTGTCCCCAAAATTTCAAAGAAATCAATCTTTTAATATCTCAGATATTAAAAATTTATAGATGTGTACTTATTTTAGATTTATGAACTATTCTTCTGTTGATAGCGACCTGCCTATGCCCCTATGACGTTTAGTCGTATGACGAGACCCAGCTGGTTTGTGGCGGGACACCAGCAAGACTGCTCTGAGTATCTACGATATCTTCTGGATCAGATCCACGAGCAGGAACGCACGCGACAGAAAAAAGAGAAGCTGGCCAAGGAATTGGCAGACAGTGAAAATCAGGCGACAGAGGAAACGGCTACTGATACGGACAGTTGTGATAAGAAATCTGTGATAACGTCACTTATTGAGGATCATTTTGGGGGAATCATGGTAACAACGGTCACGTGTTTAAATTGTAAAACCCAGTCGTCACGTAAAGAAGAATTCTCAGACATACCTCTTGCTTTCCCAGAGTATAAACCAATCATCACTCAGGAATCCGGAGATAAAACCAAACCAGAGACTGAGCCCAAAACCCAGTGTTTACACCTGAACGACCTGCTGCAGTATTACCTGAAGCCGGAGAGGCTGACGGGGGATAACCAGTACTTCTGTGATAAGTGTGAGTCGTTACAGGACGGGGAGAGGAGGATCTCAATCGTTCAGCCCCCAGAACACCTCATCGTCACCCTCCTACGGTTCTCCTACGACCCTAAAATACACGCCAGGTCAAAGATATTCCAGGAGGTCAAATACCCGCGGACTCTTATATTACCCAAAAATCAGGCCACAGAAACGAAGAATGCCAACTCACGGAGGTCACTCAGGAGTGCTGTGTCTAGACAGATAGAGAAATGTGGGGTGGATCTAAACACCCAGAAAGGGGAGGTGTACGGCCTTAACGCTGTAGTGGTGCATTCTGGGACATCTTCTGAGTCGGGACATTATTACGCGTACTCCCGACACTCGCTGTTTCAGGATCCCGAGTCTGTGATGACGACATTATCGGACTGTACAGACGAGGATGGTATTGACTTCCTACAGGATAAGTGGTACCTGTTTAATGATAACCGTGTGTCGTACGCCCAGTATAACTCCTTCTGTAGCGTTACTCAGAGATTCACAAAGGACACCGCCTACCTACTGTTCTACAAGAGAATTGACCCCCAGAATAGTGAGAACGGAGGGGTGGATCTAAATAAATCCATCAGACCGTCAGAGGTGGACCCACCCCTCCAGGATAAACTGAGACAATTAGTCAGCAAGGACAATGCTCTGTATCTACAGGTAATCTCCATAGTTACATGTTACCTGTACCATCACATGATCAAAATATTCTGCATACTTATGTTACTTACACAGATAACAAAATGCAACCAACAAAGATTTTCAAACTTATGTAATGTTCCCAACCTATAGATAATAAGTAATTAATATAGGTGTCAACATAGTTTTATTTTCCCTGGGTTGCATTAAAGAGCATTATCCTTCTGTCTTGCAGGAACAAGAAGTCAGTGAACAGAAGAGAGCCTCTCGGAAGCGACCTGTTTCCCAGACCTCCTCCTGGTTCTACAAACAGGACGAAGACCAGGGGCCCCCGGGGAGCTGTGGGGGGTCATCGGGGTTTGACAGCAGTGGACCCCGATTTGTCTTCTGATGGCTCCATTAAACAGGACGAAGACCAGGGGCCCCCGGGGAGCTGTGGGGGGTCATCGGGGTTTGACAGCAGTGGACCCCGATTTGTCTTCTAAAGTCTCCAGCAAACAGGACAAAGACCTGGGGCCCCCTTGGAGCTGTGGGGGGGTCATCGGGGTTTGACAGTAGCGGACCCCGATTTGTCTTCTGATGTCTCCATTAAATTTGTTAAACAAGACAAAGATTAAAAAAATTACAGGATATGATAATTATCTATCGTTACAAGTACATTTCTGCAGGAATGTTTTCAATATAGTTTTTTTTATAAGTTATATTTTGAGAATTTGCTGATTGAGTATCTGTGATAAATTATGACTGGTCCCATTATATCGGGTGCTATGTATACTGTTATGTCATGGTATTGTTATAAAGTACAGGACTATACTTATGGGATTTACTGAGTGAATCTCATATGTAAATGGTGGATATAAAATACAGACTTCAGCATCATTGTACTTCATGCTTTTTAGGTCACCTGAGTAAACTCAGGTGACCTATTGCTATCACTTTTCGTCCGTCGTCGTCCGTCGTTCGTCGTGCGTTAACATTTGAACATTTTCAGCTTCTTCTCTGAAACCACTGAACCAATTTCAACCAAATTTGGCATATAGCATCTATGGGTAAAGGGGAACAAAAATTGTGAATTTCATGGTCCCTGCCCCCCTGGGGCCTGGGGGTGGGGCAAAAACCACTAAAATTAGTGTAATCTTTAAAAATCTTCTTCTTTACTCCAGGACATTAAGCAATCAAACTGTTTGCATGATTGTAATCAACATTGAGTCCTCTACCAAAATTGTGAAATTCATGGCCCCGGGGTCATGGGTTCTAGTGCTAGGGCGGGGCTAAATAAGTATATAGTGAAAATGCATTATTTCTTTGAAAATCTTCTTCTCTGCTACTGGGTATTAAATAAACCTACTAAGTACATAGTTATGATGAGCAAGAGTGCCTCTACCAAAATTGTGAATTTTATGGCCCCAGGGTGAGGGGTTCTGGTGTAAGGGTGGGGCTCTATAGATTATAATAGTGAAATTACATGAATTCTTTGAAAATCTTCTTCTCTGCTCCTGGGTATTAAATAAACTAACTAAGTGCATAGTTATGATGAGCAAGAGTGCCTCTACCAAAATTGTGAATTTTATGGCCCACGGGTCAGGGGTTTTGGTGTAAGGTGGGGGGGGGGGGGCTCTATAGATTATATAGTGAAAATACATGAATTCTTTGAAAATCTTCTTCTCTGCTCCTAGGAATGAAATAAACTAATTACAAAGTTATGATGAGCAAGAATACCTCTTCAAAAATTGTGAATTTTATGGCCCTAGGGTCAGGGGTTCTAGTGATAGGGTGGGGCTCTATTAATTATATAGTGAAAATACATTGAATCTTTGAAAGTTTTCTTCTCTGCTCCTTGGTATTAAGCAGATGAACTACCTATATAGTTATGATGAGCAAGGGTACTAATCTTCCAGAATTGTGAATTTCAAGGCCCCAGGGTCAGGGGTACCATAAAGGAGGGGGGGGGCTGTACTTGTATACTGAAACTGGATGAATTGTTCGAAATATGCTCCTTGGTATTAATCAAATATTTTTGAAAAGCAAGGGTGCCTTTTCAAAAATTGTGCAATGTGTGGATCTAGGCCTAAGGGTGAGGGGTTCATGTGTAATTGGGGCATTACTGATCATGCTGAATATTACTGATTACTTGAAATGCATTTTTTGTTCCCCTACCCTGCCTATGGGTATTAAGTAAACAAACTAAGCAACTGCTAAGTGTATTGTTATGATGATCAATGGGGCCTCTTTCAAAATTGTGAATGCCATAGCACCTGGATTAAAACATGAATCAAATTCAATCACTGGAAAATTGTTGCATAATGCTCAGGTGACCTATAAGGCCCATGGGCCTCTTGTTACAACTTATATAACCAGATTTCAAATACACGTAGTAATACATAAATGATGTCTTATTTTCTTATCATCTTTATACAGTGAAAATAGTTCCCTTTTGAATTACATCTATTTGGTTTACAAAATTGCATTAATACTTTAAGATATGTTTTCACATGGTGGTACATATTATTCATTTCCACAATAGGGGGAAACTAAATCTCACAGCATGTCAGTTTTTACCATTACTGGGATTACCTCCCTTGTCCAGCTTGCACTATCTGCCTGAAGTTTTCTGTCCATTAGGTCTGGGCTCTGTGGTATGAATGAGATTTAGGTGAAAGTTAATAGTTTATTATTTTGTTGACTTAAGCTTTTGTCTGCTGTTGCATAGCATGCATTATATAATTTGTTATGACAATATTTGCTTTGAGTGATATTAAACTTTTTTTATTCGCAACAAGTATTTTGTCATTATAGAACTTGCGGATTCAGTTTTGTAAAGATTCACATACATGTAGATCCTATTCCTAAAATTTCAAGTGTTTTTCTTGGGTAAGAGGTTTTGCATCCTAATGCAAGGTTATAAAGATGAGTGGACTTTTAAGCTAGTTTGAATACCGTTTGTTATCTCCATATTTCTCTGTAAAATTTTACTGAATTTGTCACACTTTATGGCTTTAAACTGATAGCGGACCAGCTGAAATAATTACAGGCCATGTTACACTTCATAACCGTAAACTGTAGCAGATCAGCTGTAAATGTTATCAGCCTTGTCACAGTTTACAGCTGTTAACCCCTTACCAATACTGTAGATCACTTAATTTTCGCGATACCTTATTTTCGCGAAATAGTCATTGACTCTTTATTAGAGAGACAAAATTTTCACTAATTGGGGTCATTGCTCTATACAATCTTAAGGAATTCTATAATACGCGAGAATGAAATTTTCACGAGCATTCCATCCCGCGTAATTACGCGAAAATAAAGTTCTTGCGAATAAAAAGTGATTTACAGTATACAGCTGTAAATGAATACCAGTCTTCTCAAACTTGACAGCTTTAGACATATATCAGCTGACAATGTTACTGGCTTTGTATAGCTTCACAGCTATAAATAGATATTGCCAGATCAGATGTTATTGATCTAGATATGAACAGAGCTGTAAAATATTACTGGCCTTGTCAGGCTACAGTGCTGTAAAAAGATATCCAGAAGATCAGCAATTTTAACTCCCACAAATCAAAGAATTGAGCCAAGTCAAACCATACAAGTTTAGGGTCTGATCTGCATTATGGATAACAAAAGTAAATTTCTGTACTGAATACAACCTTACTTTAATGCTATGCAGATTTTATGCCATACAAGCAAGTTTTCCATAACAAAATGGATATGTATATCCCTATATCATTAAATTACTGGTTTTCAAAATACATAAGAACACATAAAAAATGGATAAAAATTGTACCCAGTCACAAACCATGATCAATCTTAAAATATATAGAAATAAATGCAAGTTTAATGCTCGAAAGCAAAAAAGCAACAAAATTAATGCTTTTGTTTCCCTTCATCAATAAATGCTATGAATTGGTTGAAAATGCAAAACAGCATATAACATGAAGTCACCTAAATGACTCAAGTGACCAAAAATCATTCAAAACACTAATTCAAATAATATACACATCTGTAAAAAAAAAAATCAAAGCTTCACTAATTGCATTGATAGTATGTTTTGTAATGCATCTCAGCACCATTTGTATTACATGTATATATAAACATTTTACATTTTGGAAAGAAAGGTTTAAACCTGTATTAATCATTGTAATGTCTTTAATATAAGAAAAAATAAAGTTTACAACAAATAGGAAGCAGCACTGTAATATGATATGAAAGGATAGATATGCCCATAAAATGTATTTTTTTAAAAACTGAATATCTTGCAGTCAATGCAACATTTTACATTGATTCAAATATTTTTTCTTAAAGAAAAACAACCATATCCAAGATATTGGCTGCAAACTAGAAAGACAAAGAAACAAGCACTCCGCCTTATGCAACTGTCTCATTTGAACCCCTCTGTGAACGGATTATCTCCCCCTCTGAGGTTAATGTCTACATATTTATCTCCCTTTCCTTTCTGTAGCAGCTGTAATTTAATTGTCGGAGGGTCCTCTGATGATTTGTCAGACTTTGTCAGGTCCTCAGCATTAGAGGCTGACAGTCGGATCACGCACCCCTTCCCTATCAGCTGTCTCTCGTGGGCCATCGCTAACTGGGTCACTACCCGCCTCTCAACCTAGGGTCAAAGTAAGAAGGGTTTTATATCTAAATTTATAAGTATTAATTTCTCAAACTTCTATTATTCTAATATAAATACTAGTATTCAAGAATCATAATTTTTAGCAATTATTAATGTAAACTATTTTAAAGCGTTTCAATGTGATTAGACATAATTTTTATACAAAACATCTATTACATATCCCTTGTAAACATGTCCTATATTACAGCACTGTAAACAAACTTGTGTTAAAAGAAATGTTAAATATATCATATTACAGCACTGTAAACATACCTCGTATTTAATAGAGCGGGCCCCGTAATGTACATCATACCCGTCAGCCAGTACGTCCACCACATTGTGATCCCATAGTAACTTTATGTCATGCTTCTTCTCTGCCTAAATAAAAACAATTAATTTGATGACAAATAAAAAAAACTGTTGTGTCTCAACATTTTTAAACGGCACTAAAGGTAAAGTACTTGTAGGCATGTTGTGCACATGTATGTGAACAAAATCAATGAAGCTACAAACCTGGTTGGCCCAGTACTGTAGTTCTTTAGTGACCAGTTTACTCAGTTCTGAGCGGGAAAACGGTAAGAAATATACAATCTCATTGATCCTGCCTAAAAACTCATCCCGCTTGAAAGCCATCTAAACAGAAATTATTAATAATGGTTTCACCATTTATTGATATCATTTACATTTCTTATGTCCTACAAGTTAATAATTTTTTTGGTTCTTACCTTTAAAATTGGTCGTACAACATCGTCTTTAAATTTTCTAGAAATAGTGATTTTCTCTGCTGCCTCCAACTCCTCTACAAATGGTGTACACATTTATATCAATTTCAGAAAACTTGTATAATTTTGATAGTACAGTGGACCCTCAGATATCCGGACACCAAATATCCGGATGCTTCAGTATCCGGACGACTTTTCTTCGGAACGAAATTTTTAAATGTCATTTTGTCTTGTTTAACTGGCGATTCAGATATCCGGATGCTTCACATATCCGGACAAATTGACTGGGAACCAAAGCGTCCGGATAAATGAGGGTCCACTGTACTCAACTTCTTTATATATGTAATAATGTATCTTAAATAATTTATTACTCAGCATCTAAATTACAAAGCCATTTTCTTTACACAATGAAGTACAGACAGTGTTTACAGAAAATTACCCAGAGTCTCTGCATCTTTCCGTTTATTGTATTCTGCTGCTTCTGCTCGTAGTTGTAACGCATGACTGGCAATGACCTCACTGGCCAGGTTAGAGGTCATGATAAAAATAGCATCCTTACAGTCGATAGTTTTACCTTTACCATCTGTCAGTCGACCCTAAAAATTAATCAATGTAGTCTTGATGATTAACACATGTTGTTACAGTATTTCAAATCTACAAAAATTGCTAAAAATTATCTTTGAACCAATATGGTTGAATCCCAGATTTAATCATATGAACAAAGTGTCCATGTTGAAAATCACCACAACAGGCAAACATAATGCAAAAAAAAAAATTACCATCGTATGTACAGTAAAACATCAACAACACACAGCACCAACATACAACCCCACTCAGTCCTCACCTCATCAAACAGTTGTAACATGATGGTCAGTACGTCTGGATGTGCTTTTTCCACTTCATCAAACAGAACTACAGCCTGCGGACATTCTGTTAATTTTTTGGTGAGTTGTCCCCCCTCCTCATGTCCAACATACCCAGGGGGAGAGCCAATAAATTTAGCCACCTGTATAAAAATGGATAACATGTAAATTATCATATCTAAATGTAAAGAAGTACATGTACAGTAAACATATCTAAATTTAGTCAGCTGTAAAAAATATATAACGTTTATGCTATCACATTTAGATGGATTGAAGAAGAACAAAGATATATACAAAGAAATGAACATTCAATATCTCTGTTTAATGGCTATTTAAACAAATAAAGGTGACTGATCAATACAAAGGAAATTTACTTTTCTTTAGTTGTCATCTATTGATTACCATTACACATTTTTACAGATTCAATTTAAATGAATTTTTTTTTTTAATAAAATTACATCATCTCAAATGTCTGGGATAAATAAAAGTTTGAGTTGAGAGAAATTCTCACCTCGTGTTTTTCCTGGTACTCTGACATATCAATTCTTATAAATCCCTGAAAAAATCCAATTGAAAGCCTCAATATTAATTATAGTCCATCAACAAAAACTCGAAAATTCCACAATAAAAATGCTACTTATATACAGAAGAGAGATTTATTTTTACCTTTTTGATGTCTTTATGGAGATACTTGGCGACCTGCTTGGCAAGTTCTGTTTTACCTACAATGGATGGCAGTAAAACATGAGCCTTTAAAATCTCAAAGAGAAAGATGGAAAAGTCCTGTGATTCCTAACATCTGAAGGGGCTTAAAGATGGGAAATGACTTGTTTTGGAACATTGATTAGATCATTTTCTAAGTTTTGTGTATTTATTCAAGGCATCTTATTAACCAAAGCTAAATTAAATGAATAATCAATTGGTAAGAAACTTACCAATACCAGTGGATTCCATAAAACTTACCAATGCCAGAAGATCTCAGAAAACTTACCAATGTCAGAAGATCCCAGAAACTTACCAATACCAGAGGATCCCAGAAAACTTACCAGAGGATCCCAGAAAACTTACCAATGCCAGCAGATCCCAGAAAACTTTCCAATACCAGAAAATCCCAGAAGACTTACCAATACCAGAAGATCCCAGAAAACTTACCAAATCCAGAAGATCCCAGAAAACTTACCAATACCAGAAGATCCCAGAAAACTTGCCAATACCAGAGAATCCCAGAAAACTTACCAATGCCAAAGGATCCCAGAAAACTTACCAATTCCAGAGGATCCCAGGAACAGAAAAACCAGAGGATGGTCTTCATCATACCAACCATTCTCCTTACGTCTTATTGCTACAAAACAATAACAGAGATGAGTACATGTATCCATTCACTATAAACAATCTAGTCCTGTCCTACCCTATGATAAATTCGTATCTTTTTCTTCTATGATTCTTTGATAATTATACATAGGTCTAAATTATTGATGGCCCTATCCTGCCCTGTGCTGTCTTCTCTCAAACCAGCAGTAATAATATTAAAGGCATCATCACACCTTAATCTGTGTCCATGTAGTCCAAGGGATGCTTTTATCAGATGTGACAATATAAATGGCCCCACCCTACCCTATGTCTTCATCCAATCCCTCTTTATGATACATACCAGCAGTGATAAAAATAATGGCCCCATCCTGCCTGCCCTACACCAAGTTCCCCCAACCCCTAGGATGCTTGTAATTACCTGCAGCCACAATGTTTATGGCCCCCTGTCATATAATGCCCCCCAATCCTTCCCTGGTCTTACCTGCAGCAACAATATTAATGGCCCCGTCCTGCCCTATGATGTGCTCTCTCAGTCTCTGTTCCAGGGGGAACTTTCTCCTCTCTTCTGCAGCCCTCTTCTCTTTCAGCTCCAAAAACTAAACAAAAATAAAAGGTAAAAATCTAAAGATCAAAAGCTATAGTGTAGTAGTGTAAGATACACAGCATCCTACTAGCTTGGGCTAGTGGGTTAACTCTTTAGCTCAATTGGTAGAGCACTGAAGCCAGAGGCCCCGGGTTCAATCCCCAGCTGATGCACAAAATTATCTCTGTTACATAGCACATTTCAAAACCTCAGTACACCATGCACATTTCAATTCCTTTATGCACTAGACTAAATGACCATACCTTGCTCTCTGCATTTGTAAGAATGTTTTGCATTGACTGGTTTTTGGTGTAGTCTATAGGTTTGTGGCCATTAACATTTTCAAGAGTTGGATCTGCTCCTACAGGCATAGATAATAGATAAGCTAAGTACAATAAAGCAATATCAATGAAAAGTTTTTACTTCAATGAATAGATTCTCTTGCCTATTGCTAACTAGAAAACTGACCAGTCAGCAAGGGCCCCACCATGGGGTAGAATTATAAGGGTGCAGCTTATGGGATGATTAAAAAATATATGACTAATAAGAAAAAGCAACTGTATTTTTAAAATTTCAAGATAATTCCTGAATATCCAAAAACCTGTAAATAATATCCTTCTATTTATTTTACATAAGCCAGTAAAGAACAACTCAACACTGAATGTATATCTAAACAATAATGAAGCTTGTGTTATATAAAATGCCAGCCTTCAATGAATGCAAATACATATCATGAAGGCTTGACCTTAACTTCAAAACAAACAGCAGTTGCAGACAAAGGTTTTCATTAATCTTAAAATGAAAGATAAAGATAAGCCTTCTAAATTTTCTGCAGCAGACTAGATAATTAATCCCAAGGGATTAATTGTACTTCTCTCTCATCATCTTCTTCTTAATTTATAATAAGAACTTTTCAGTAAAGATAGAATGAGGTTTTTATCCTACTGCCTTAAAAATTAATATTCTTGAATTTTCATGAAGCAAAAAAAAAAAATAATAAAATAAATAAATAAATAAAAATGAAAAAAATATGTCTTCTTTAATCTATTTCTTGTTTTTAGAATTCAATGAAATCAGAACTCATTGTGTAGGGTATTTCAACAAAAATAAAGTAAAAACATTTATACTTCAATCAACATTTCAGAGTGTTCATAGCATTCCAAATGGACTTAACTTCAAAACAAACTTCATTTGCAGACAGAGGTGGTAATTAATCTCAATGTGACAGATAAAGATAATGCTTTGGATTTTCTTCAGGAGGAAAGCTAATTAATCCCAAGGGACTCATTCATTGCCAGTATTCAGTTTACAATGGGAACATTTTCAGAAGTTATCTCTCTTTGCCAATTCATTCTTACATAAAGTTAAGGAATCTACCCCACCACCCCAGCTCCAAACCAGAGGACATAGAGAAACAAACTTAGCATCAAAATATGTCTTTTTGCCTACTGAACTACCATACGAAATTTGAACTTAATTGGACTACAATAAAAAAAGTTATTAGAAAAAAACAGAAAATTTGTGGACGGAAGAATGACAGACGGACAGACAGACGGACAGACAGACAGACAGAGTGATTACTATAGGGCACCCGCAAATCCTTGCGGGGCCCTAATTATTTTTAAAATATTTTTTTAACTATTGTTAGTATAAAACATGATCTAGTAAGTCTTGAACTTCTGGGTAACATAGATTATTTGGTTTAGTTCTACTCTAATTTTTAAGTTTCTTACCTGCATCGAGCAGCATTTTAACAATGGTGAAGTCCTCCATCAGGACGGCATAATGTAGAGGGGTGCAGCCTTTAAAGTTGGCTCTCTGACTGAGGCGGTTATTGAACTGCTCCTCTCTGACCTCCAGAACTGAAGGCAAATTAAAGATTTCAAATCAACTACAGGAATGTACTGTAAGACATACTTTTTACTGTACATGATTTTAATTATGTATATGATGTCACAAATTACCATATGATTGGAAATTAACTTTTGATTTTAGAGAGACGCAAATTTAGTGATTTGTCCTTAAAAATTGGTATTTTATTGTTAGCAAAATGCAATTTTAGCAATTTTAAAAAGTTTCCTGAAGAACTATTACAAATAAAATGCAATTGATATTACTGATATTCAATTTTAGTGATCTCAGCGACCTTGCTAATAATGCCAAAATTAAATCCTCACTAAAAATTCTGCTTTAACTTGTAATATGCTTTGAGAAATTTTACTGGATATCGTACATTTTACGATATCCAGTAAAATTTCTCAAAGCATATTACAAGTACATTAAAAAAACTCAAATGACAGTTCGTGAAATCCTATATTTTTCTATTCCTAGATTAAACAGAAATTGCAGTTCTGTGGAATGATGACCCATTGGAAAAATAAGTATGTTTTCAGTGTCTTACCACTCATGGGATCGAATCTTTGTTCTCGTGCCATGGAATAGAATGTAGAATATTCATCTCCAAGGTTTGGATCAGCTCCCAACTTTAAAAGGAGTTCCACAAGTCTATAGAAGGAAGTTATTACATTGTACCTATATGATTTAGATAGTAGATCCTCTATTGAGAGATCAAAGAGTTATTCAAAAATTAATGGGAAGTTCTGTATTTCACCCAAAACCTACTGGACTTATGGTTTTTTTGGGGCTTTCAATATTTTGATGTCACTTGGTTTGAAGTCTGATAAAAGGGTCATATTTTTTGGGAAGGAATATTAGATGGTCAGTTATAAGTCAATAGGAAAATTTGGGGTTTACCCCTTCTCTTAGTATAAGATTAGATATAAAGAGCTGTTGCTTTGTAGCTATTACCTAGAGTCATGATTGATTGAAGCCACATGTAGTGCTGTCCACCCCAGCTGATGCCTGGAATTAACATCCACCCCACTTTTTATGACCCTGGAGGAAAAAAATAATTCCAATCTGAAGTTGTGTTATGCTGTAATGTTGAGCTGATTGGCAGCTTTACATGGTCTTTAATCTTTTATAATTGTGATAGAGATATGATGAATTTCAGTTAAATTAATACCTTTCTACCTCTCCATAATCTTTTCTTCGTGCACTTGAAAGCAGTTGAGCTGCGTCTGTGAAATATAGATGATATTTGACTCATTAATTCACATAATAGCCTACGTTGGCCCTAGTTTATAATAAAACAAATCACAGTTCATCGTTTTCATGTTTTCATTTTACGAAATATTCATGAATTTTCGCGAACATTCTTTTATTCTGTTTTAACATTGATGATGCAACAAGAATAATAAATGTCATCACTGTTCTGTTTTATATCAATTACTGTCCCATCTTTAACATATCAAGTCGTCATTTTTTTTACTTACTGTTTTTAGACCCATTATAACAGTATGCTACAGCACAGATAAAAGTACCGGTCCCAAACACGTGTTTTAATCTTGTCCTACTTCTAGCACCGATATATCGGGCTAAAAATGACTGATATTTGTTCAAATTTAAGAATTTTAGGTGGTATTTAGGCAGAGATTTACTTTCTATTGCTTGATCAAATCTTAAAACATGCTTATTCCTAGAAACAAAACTAAAAGTGTTACGGACAAACTGTCTGCAGATTCTTGCAGCCATCATAACACAAGTGGGTCTTACTTTCACTTTACATTTACGACATCAAAATTAACGACATTAGGGACTTTCAAATGTGTTCATTAAAATTTACAATCATTTATTGTTAGAAAATTTTGATAGGTTTACTTTTTGTTGCATCAAATCCATTGTCATCGAACGTTGAATATTTAAGATGCCATTACGAAGTCGTAATAATGACGAACCAGTTTACGTTAGTATCAGCTGTTTTGGTCTCCACTCAACGTCCTGTGACAAAGAACGAAGAAGAAATACACCACTTACCGAATAGAAAGAAAAAACCCGACGGTATATTTTATTTTTGTGTATCTTTCATTGAAAGACAAACACATAATTTAAAATAATGTAATGATTTTAAACGTGCAATATCAATATGGCACACATAGTGACATTGGGTAAATGAAAAGTTGTGGTATTAAAACATTTTTGGAGTTTTTTCTGTAGGTGTAATTTTAAAAATTATGTTTATTTGAATACATCCCTGTTACAGATGAAGTTGGCGATTCTAGACAACTATGACAAAGTCAGTGAGTGGGCAGCCAAGTACATAAGGAGGAGGATCCTAGACTATAATCCTGGACCCAATAATTTCTTCACCCTGGGTCTACCTACAGGTAATACAAATAGGTCCTTGTAATCTGTTATTACTAGTAATATGTTTTACGGTGTGACCGTTGGGGCGAGCGCAGTTTATTTACTATCATAAACCTACACATGTACTGTCTACCATTCAAGAAAAAGAAAGCAAAAAGAATAAAATAAAACAATAAAAAGAAATCATTTCCCAAGCATCGGGATCGAGATTCCAAACTTCTCGGAAGTTTCCGACAATATCGGAAATACCCGAACCGTTGAAGTGACGAAAGTATGACGTCAGATAAAAAGTTCTGTTGACTTAGGACGCAAACGCTAGTTTTATGGAAAAGAGATTGCATTAAATCGTTCTTTTCAAGTAAGTTGTTGCTATGTACCATGTTGCTATGCACCGCAACATGTTTTCCGAGTTTCACGGAAGCAACCGACATAACTTCGTCAAAATTCGTAAGTATCCGGTGACATCATTTGTATCATTTCCGAAGGGCAAGGTGAAGGCCGGTGTTGTGGCATGGGGGTATTTTTTTGAATAAGGTAAGGCAAAATCATTTCGTTAAGATTTCGGTAAGAAACAATGTTCCTTTATTATTTTTTTTTTACTATTTTTGATTTATTCGCGCAAAGGACATTGGGTAGTGCAGGAATTCTGGGAATGTTGCACAGAGAAATTTGGCTGACGTATGTACAGATTTCAATCCGAATTTCCTCTGTTCATACACGTTAGTCTATTGAGCTCGCTGCGCTCGCTATTACTTGTTGCAATATGTAACAAGCAGACGTGCAGAATTCATCATGCAGCCTACAGATCCAGGATCGATTGTATCTAGCTTCCCCCATTCACATTATTGCTTTAAATAAACTTATCAAAGACAATTGTTTTTCCGGGTTAGAACATTTTTGGCAGGGCGGACAACTTTAACTAGCTATTAGCCCTCCATGTCTAGCTAATTTTACAGTGAGTTTCAAATACTGCTCACTTTTGATCTGTATCTCATCCACGTTATAGACAAAATCTCCTTAAAATTTGTGACTCTTTATCTATTCATTTTTACTTTCAGGAAGCACACCATTAGGAATGTACAAAAAGCTTATAGAATTCCACAAAGCTGGGGCCCTGAGCTTCAAGTATGTCAAGACCTTCAACATGGATGAATATGTTGGTAAGTTATATCTCTACTAATGATAACATGTACAGAGATAAGCTATAGGTTTACCATACCAGTAAATCTGATGAGTTGCATCTAATTTTGTATAAGGTTTTTTCTTAAATTGTCTGAAGACAAGAACATTTCAAGATTATTAATTCTTTGTACTGACTTTTGAAGGACTTCCGAGAGATCACCCAGAGAGTTATCACTCCTTCATGTGGACTAATTTCTTCAAACACATCGACATCCAGCCAGAAAATGCCCACATCCTGGATGGCAACGCCCCAGATGTGGTGAAGGAATGCAATGATTTTGAGAGGAAAATTGCAGATGCAGGAGGTGTAGAATTGTTTGTTGGAGGTTAGTGATGCTGGAAGATTTTTGTTATTTGAAGGAAAAATAATCATGTATTACATGGAACTATGGGTTTTTTGTATGGAGTAGGTATCATAAGAGAAATTTAGCCTTTTGTATAGCCTGAGTACATGATATATAGGAGGCACTGATATATAGGAGGTACTAAGTTGTAGGGAGTGCATAATATAGGAGGTATTGAAGGAGTATAACTTTTAAAAGGTTTTAAGTTATATATATGCATGAAGCAAATATATCTTGTATCTTGTATAGGAGGCATTGCATATTTTTTGTAGAGAGTGTGTTTTTCCTGTGTGAAAAATTAAACATTTCTCTTTGTATTGGTCAGTCTCCTGTATGTATTTCAGGAATCGGTCCAGATGGTCACATTGCCTTCAATGAGCCCGGGTCCAGCCTCGTGTCTAGAACCAGGATTAAGACTCTCAATAAGGACACTATTATAGCTAACGCCCGCTTCTTTGATGGTGACATGTCCAAGGTCCCCCGCCAGGCCCTGACGGTTGGGGTGGGGACAGTCATGGATGCCAGGGAGGTAAGTATAATAAGTTTAATAATGAGGTCAAGCAAAGGTCACATGGTTAAAAAAATTGATGCAGTTTAATAGCACTTGCAAATATGTATCAGCACATGAAGATTAATTAGAATAACTTCCAAAGTTTCTTTGAAACTGAACTACAGTATTAGCAAATTCATAAAAAATAGGTCAAGGTTAAAAGGAAGGTCAAAGTAATTTTTTTTTCCATCTCATCTGTATTTCATCAAAACACACTTATAAAAAAGTGCCAGGGATGAATGATTTTGCTTCTTGCAAGACGTAAGATAACAGAAGTAAATGCCCAGTCCTGGTGACTAGTTTATGTACTCTTTGATTTTACAGGTGATGATTTTGATTACTGGGGCCCACAAGGCTCTAGCCCTCCACAAAGCTATAGAGGAGGGGGTGTGTCACATGTGGACAGTCTCCGCCTTCCAGCAACACCCCCGTTCTATTTTTGTTTGTGATGAGGATGCCACACTAGAACTGAAGGTCAAAACCGTCCGTTACTTCAAGGACTTGATGACCATACACAACCAGCTGGTGGACGACCCGGTGAATGAGCAGATCGCTGGTGTGAAGTCCACTTAAGTCTTCGAGGTTATTAGCTCTGGAGGAAACTGTAAGATCTGTGCTGCTGTTTGGTTTTACAAGCTACTTTTGCTAGACATTGTTGATTGGTGCTTAACATTAACAATTTTTAATTCTTATATTTACTATTTCTGTTCTGTATCATTTGCTTGAATCATTTCCCCCCAAATATTAATCATTATATTTGACATAAATTTAGTCAATAAAAATTACCTCAAGTAGAATGCAATATATATTTATATACATGTACATGTATGTACATGATAGGACTGCACTGGGACATATTTTATGGATCTGTATGTATATTTAATTTCCATTAATATATAGATGTTTTAATATAGTGCTATTTTAGAATGTTTGCATTTTGATTTGTCAAACATATTATATGAAATATCCATTATTGTGTCTGTTGAAGTCTACTTATTAGCCAGATCTGAATTCCTGATGTACAAGTTATCTCCCTTTTTCAAATAATGATTGTCCCTTATATTTGTATCCTATGTTTGCATTATATAGTCAATGATTCTCATATTGTTACCAAAATTAAATAACTAAAGGTTGTGTGCACAAAACATAACTGCTTACCAGAAATTCAGGGTAAAGAATTATAGAAAGACTGGTATAAATATTAATAACATTCCAAGTTTGTTGTATGATGTAACTGAAAAAAATAAAAATGTCGAAAAAAAGTGACTGTGTTATCAAAGATGAATACAAATAGTATGTCTGACTGACGTTATTCATACTAATTGTAAGGCCATTATTTACAATTGAATTATATTCCGATCATGACAAAAAGCACACAGTGGGAGTGAACGGTCAGCAGGGGATGGTCACCCCTCCATGGCACCTGATCCCACCTCTGATGTTTTGGAGGTCCGTGTTTCTGCTTCAAAGGCATATAAATCAGGTCAGCTAATAAAGGAATACAATTAGTGCCCATTGTAATTCCAAAAATTTTTGGAAGACCTGGTCTCTAAAGACTACATATATATCAACTCAAACTTCCTTACTATACAATGCGCTTGCATGTACAAATGGTAGATAAGTGTGTTCTTGAGTGATATTAGAGATTTATCAAAACCATGCATATTTTCTGATAATCAGTAAAACAATCTAACTCAGTTGTATTGGATCCTGCACAAAAATAAGACATGATAAACAGCATCATTATAATTTATTTCTGGGCCCTATTGGGCATAAAAACAAATTTACAAGCACAGTAGGTTTTGGTTTTATCACAGCTGATTTCAAAAGCATTTTTATGATATGAAAACACATGACAGTGTGTTTATCACAATCACCACTAGCAGAAACTGGTCGTAAGTCAGGCTTTCCATACAGAAAACATCACAATCAAATATAAATCTAGTTCAAATTGATAAATATCCATCACTTGGATTTTAGAATAATTCTACAATATCTACATGTATATAAAAACGTCAGCAAAACTTGCACTAATTTGGGGGGATGTTTTTTTTAGAGACATGGTGACATTTGTAGAATGTGGGAAGAAAGACGGTTTACAAAATGGGACAAGGGTTTCCTTAAAAATCACATTAAAATGGTTAATGTCATCTTTTTGTCATTTTTATAAATAGTTCAGCCCTAAAGCACAGGTTTCAAAACAACAGTGTTTTTTCCCATTGTTTCTATCACAATATTATAAATTTACACAGCCCTCACAAATAACAGCAACAATTCTTATGTGAATCCAACCCAAAATTCAATTGTACATTTTTTATGTCGTATTTATATTGGTAATGAAATTAAAATTATCAATACATGTAATAAAATCTTAGAAAAACTTGAAAATATAAAACAAAGGCAAAGAAATGTGATACAGAATATATAAATGAATGAATGTCTTTGATAATTGCCATTCATAAGCACAGTCTGTCTTAATTGATGACACCAAGTTATATCAACTTATAAATAGATATGAGGACAAAATATTCAAAACTTTAGACAGCTCAAAAAAGTTTTCCCTGAACAAGTAATAAAAAAAATCTGCTTGAATCATGGTTCTCTCAATTTCACAACAAAAAAATTCACAAATTTTGCATGGCACAAACAACATGACCAGTAGAACAAAGATAATACACTTAGATTGACCATACTGAAAATTCTCTACATCACAATGATATGGTTTGTCATACAGGTTTCAAAGTGGGCTACATACTTTTAAATGATACACTTTTGATTATATCTTACTAATGTCTATTTATAATTTTACAGGACGGAATGTCTGGTGTTGGTTCAATTCATTTCAGTTCCTATTCAGTTATTATGATACATTTTTATAATTCTGGTACTCATGTGTTAAGTTTTACATTTAATGGATCTTACACTGTAATGCAGAGAGACCAAGAAATGTCTCAGAACGACTGATATTTTACAAAGGAATGTCACATCTACTTTGGCACAAAAATGTTTAAAATGTCAATTAAAAGCCTCTACTTTCAATGTTGGATAAAAAAAATCCCAATGACAACTAAACAGCAATTCCTTCCACACAGATAGAGAAATCAGATATCTGAATTGGTCCATGATTAGGGATGGGACTATGACTTTATCTACCTTCTCAGTTCTGAAACAGGAGATCATGTACAGTGTCTGTAAATCAGAATGTTAATATCCTAAAGGTATATAAACAAATCAAACATAGGCAGCATAACCCACACTAGGAACAAAAAAAATTTCTAACCAAAACTAAATACCCCTATACAATTGAAAATAGAAACCATATAAAAACAAGAGGCCCATGGGCCACATCGCTCACCTGAGTAACTTGGGTGATGCAGATCTTTTTTAAAGATTTGTTCTATATATATTTCTATGTAAAACTTGGATTCCCTATTGTGGCCCCGTCCTACCCCTGGGGGTCATGATTTTAACAATTTAATATCTACACTACCCAAGGATGCTTCCACAAAAGTTTCAGCTTTCCTGGCCAAGTAGTTCTTGAGAAGAAGATTTTCAAAGATTAGGTCTATATATTTCTATGTAAAATTAGGATTCCCTATTGTGGCCCCGCCCTACCCCGGGGGGTCATGATTTTAACAATTTGATATCTACACTACCCAAGGATGCTTCCATATAAGTTTCAGCTTTCATGGCCCAGTGGTTCTTGAGAAGAAGATTTTTAAAGATTAGTTCTATATATTTCTATGTAAAACTTGGATTCCCTATTGTGGCCCCGCCCTACCCCCGGGGGTCATGATTTTAACAATTTAATATTACCCAAGGATACTTCCACATAACAGCTTTCCTGGCCCAGTGGTTCTTAGAAGAAGATTTTTAAAGATTAGTTCTATATATTTCTATGTAAAACTTGGTCCCTATTGTGGCCCCGCCCTACCCACGGGGGTCATGATTTTAACAATTTAATATCTACAATACCCAAGGATGCATCCACATAAGTTTCAGCTTTCCTGGCCCAGTGGTTCTTGAGAGGAAGATTTTTAAAGATTTGTTCTATATATTTCTATGTAAAAATTGGATTCCCTATTGTGGCCCCGCCCTACCCCCGGGGTTCATGATTTTAACAATTTAATATCTACACTACATTGGGATACTTCCACAAAAGTTTCAGCTTTCCTGGCCCAGTAGTTCTTGAGAAGATTTTTAAAGATTTGTTCTATTTATTTCTATGTAAAACTTGGATTCCCTATTGTGGCCCCGCCCTACCCCTGGGGGTCATGATTTTTACAATTTAATATCTACACTACACAAGGATGCTTCCACATAAGTTTCAGCTCTCCTTGCCCAGTGGTTCTTGAGAAGAAGATTTTTAAAGATTAGTTCTATATATTTCTATGTAAAACTTGGATTCCCTATTGTGGCCCCGCCCTACCACCGGGGGTCATGATTTTAACAATTTAATATCTACACTACCCAAGGATGCTTCCACAGCTTTCCTGGCCCAGTGGTTCTTGAGAAGAAGATTTTTAAAGATTAGCTCTATATATTTCTATGTAAAACTTGGATTCCCTATTGTGGCCCCGCCCTACCCCCGAGGGTCATGATTTTAACAATTTAATATCTACACTACCCCAGGATGCTTTCATATAAGTTTCAGCTTTTCTGGCCCAGTGGTTCTTGAGAAGAAGATTTTTTAATGACCCCACCCTAATTTTCTTGATTATCTCCCCTTGGAAAGGGTCTTGGCCCTTGGTTTTAACAATTTAAATTCCCCTTCACCCAAGAATGCTTTGTACCAAGTTTGGTTAAAATTGGCCCAGTGGTTCTTGAGAAGAAGTTGAAAATGTGAAAAGTTTACAGACAGACGGACGGACGACGGACAACGGGTGATCAGAAAAGCTCACTTGAGCTTTCAGCTCAGGTGAGCTAATAAAAGGTTTAATGACTATACTATGTGATTTACCACAAGACTTTTGATTGTTATATTAAAGCAGTATTAGATATATTAATAAAGCAGTATTATTATAATAATTTGGGACCTTATTTATAAGGCCTTACAGGGTTTCTTCAGGGGTATTCTGTTTATAGTACATGTAATACTAAGGCTAAAAGTGAAGAGTACAAACTTAAGGCTTTATAGTTCTATCAAATGTTTAACTTCACATTTTTATTAATTTTCACTACAGCAAAGGTTAATCTATATAGGAATAAGTAGACAGTAAAGTAATGGTCACCAGTAAATCAAAAAAGTAGAATGCCAAGAGTGATTAATGAAGACCTCGGTCACTTCTGAGAAGAGGCTGAGCAATAGAGACAAAGAACACATGGTTATCAATACAAATAAATAAAAACGAGTTGCTCAAAAATAGAGCAGCTCTGTGGAACTGAGGATCACAATTAACAAATATACAGCTATATAAATTAACAATAGTCTTAGAATATAAAATTGTCAAAAATACATGTTAAAAAGTTTCACAATACATAAAATTTAAACTCTTTCCATTCATACACTTGTTACTCTAACATTAAGGCACACACACACACATTCCTACAGACACACAGACAAATACAGAAACACAGCCAAAAACATATCAGAATCAGCAGCATAGCTTGCCTATAAATAGATGTCTATATCAAACCCCACTCTCTCTCAGTAACTGTTTATAATGATGAAAGACAGTGTTTGGTCCAGAATGAAGCTACCTCTACGTTAACCTTCCCTCCACTGAATCATTTCACCACCCCTCCGCATCTAATGAGATCTCTATGTAGCGTCCATATTGGGACTGAATGTCGGAGCAATTAAGCTGGTGAGCTGGTGGTCTGTAACTAGGTCGTCTGTTCTGGTTCCCCTCTCCCTTGTTCTCGTCACTAGGTGGTGGCACATCATCAGCCCTCTCCCAGTCAAACACAGCACCATACCTGTAGCAGTTCATCAGTTTATACAGAACCTATTGTTACGCTATCGTTGTTGTAGTTTTTCTGCTGCCTCCGTTACGTATCCTGATGTCCTGCTCAGACGTCCGTGTGTCAGTCCGCGACTCCTGACTTGAGATTACGTCTCCAGTGTCCTGAGTATCGATCGAGTGAGCCGAGTCGCGACGATTATGCTGACTTTTCTCCCAGAATTGAGCTTTTACGATTGAATCTGGAAACACCGTTCTCTGGAATATCCGGATCACAAATCTGGAAGACATGAACAGTCAAATTAAATAGGGCAATCCTTACATACCCTGAAGAACACACAGTTTAACACTGACAGTGAGCATGAACTTGAGTTTCCTACTTGACATTTAATTGAGTACCGTAATGATTACACTTTTTAAGGCAACTAATTAAGCTCAAGGTAACAATCTCAATAATTCCTTCATATTTACACCACTGTATATTTTCAAGTTTGCATATTTATTACAAACATTGTAGCTTATCAATATTATAAAACAGTGGCAAAGCCTCTTAAAAGGCTGTATATTCTGTAGGTACATCAGGGTGTTACAACCTGGAAACAGGTACAGTTAAATAAAATTGCGGAGGGGGCAGATCAGTGATTTTAAGGAGGAAAGTAGGGAGTGTATACACTGTACTTACAGAGATTATAACTATCAATTTTGAATTTCTTCTTGTATTTCTCTTTACTTGTATGTCCTGATGGGCCCAAATTGGTATTAATAAATCTTATCTATAGAAATTATTCTACCGTGGGTAAAGACAATGCAGTGAGAATGGTGATGAGAAATGTGCTGTAGATATGTGATGAAAGTGAGAGTGAGACAGGGGTTTATAAGCTGTTATAGACGTCTCATACCCTAGGAACCCACAGAGTAAATTCGGGGATATACACTGTAGGTATATTATATAGATAGACCTTGGGAACATAGACAGTACAGTGATTATGGATTTAGGGATGAGGAGGGGATTATAGCAGATGATGGGGTGGTAGTTGGGGAGGGGATTATAGCAGATGATAGGGTGGGGAGGGGATTATAGCAGATGATGGGGTGAGGGGTGGGGAGGGGATTATAGCAGATCATGGATTTAGGGGTGGGGAGGGGATTATAGCAGATGATGGGGTGGGGGTGGAGGTTGTACACTGTAGCTATATATAGACGTACCTTGGGAACAGAGACAGTACAGTGATTATGGATTTAGGGGTGGGGAGGGGATTATAGCAAATGATGGGGTGGGGGTGGAGGTTGTACACTGTAGTTATTTATAGACGTACCTTGGAAAGAGACAGTAGTGATGATGGTTTTAGGGATGGGGAAGGGGTTATACGCTGTAGTTATAGACATACCTTGGGAACAGAGACAGTACAGTGATGATGGTGTGAGGGGTGGGGGTTATACACTGTAGTTATAGACATACCTTGGGAACAGAGACAGTACAGTGATGATGGGGTGAGGGGTGGGGGTTATACACTGTAGTTATAGACATACCTTGGGAACAGAGACAGTACAGGGATGATGGGGATTAGGGGTGGGGGATATACACTGTAGTTATAGACATACCTTGGGAACAGAGACAGTACAGGGATGATGGGTTGAGGGGTGGGGGTTATACACTGTAGTTATATACATGTAAATACCTTGGGAACAGAGACAGTACAGTGATGATGACCACAGTGATAACATGGATGGGTTTGACCAGTGTATTCTGCATCACCCAGTAAGGATTGGCCGGGTGGTCAAACGTGAACCAGATGGCGTGACAGACGATGGCAAACAGCCAGAAAAACACAAAACTCAGGATCATGGTCAACCACTGAGGCCAGATCTGCCAACAGAAAACAAACAATATGTAATACAGGTATAAGTTATAATTAGCTATTTCATGGACACTTTGATACAGAAAAACTCGTTTAGTACGAACAAGGATAATGTGAATTCACGGATATAGTGAAGTTATCTTGGATCCCCAGCTATATAAATATAACTAATTCCTTATACGGGTATTCAAGTTTCAAATATAGCGAAGTTATTTGTTAGGTCCCAGTGACTTCATTATAACCGAGTTTTACTGTAATAGGTGCACATAAGACCCATCAACAGAACAAATATTGTGTAATATAATGAATTCTTAGATAATGCTTGTAAACTAGTGTCCTCTTTGATTTAGGGAATAACTATCTTCTAATTTGGTATTTGCGACCGTTAATGCTGATTTAACGGTCGCAAACTGAGTTTTACCAGCGACGCATAAGCGGAGCCGGTAAAACGGATGTTTGTGACCGTTAAATCAGCATTAACAGTCGCAAATACCAAATTAGAAGATCAGTTATTCCCATTCTAATGCAATCCATGCATTTTGTTTGTTGTTTACGTCTTATTTTGTCGAATTTTGTTACATGAAATACGTCACGGGGCATTGTGTTTTTGCGTCGCTCTATTATGACGTCACAATGAAAAAGCTTTCACGCTCGTTAATGCTCGTTTTACTGCTTCAAACACCAGTGCATTAGCTAATCAAAACGTGTTTTACAAAACAACTGCATTAGAATCATTGATTAACTTACCCATGAGTATGTGTCTATTGCCCCTGTAAATAATATGATTAAGATGAGCGCCACCATTTGAGTGGTGCCAAACTCCCAGATTCCCACCTGCTCCGACTCGTAGGCCTACAAAAAAAGGAATTACAATGTCAAATGATTTAAACCCAGTGATATGGTATCGACATGTTGTATGGTAAAGTAAAATGTATTTACAATGCTTTGTATGTTACATCTCTGATGCTATATATACAGTATACTTACAAAGTGAGCCACCCAATAAAGGATAATGCTCTGATAAATGGAGTCCAGAAGTGCGAAGAAAAAACTAAAACGAGTATATTGCTACAAAGAGAAAAAAAATACATTGTAAGTTACTTGAAAATTTTATATGTCAAACAAAAAGATATGACAATATTTAGCATTAGACTGAAGCTTATCACAGAACTAATACATGTATTTTCTGGCAATAAAAAAATCATTTCCATGCAATTAGCATTTAACATCATGCAATCCATATAAAAAGTATGTAAAGATGCAAAGATTATCTTTAATATTGCAGTATTAATGTCTATAATTTATTACAGAAGCACATTCATAATCAAGACAATCAGAATATTACTTTGCAATATCATACAAATATCTACTTGGATTAAAATTTCTAGCATCTCTGTCAAAGCTTCATATCTAAATGTAGCACACAGCAAAATATAGCTAACAAGATCACCATTAAATGGAGTATACATCGTTTATATTGTTTCTCAAAGACCATAGGTGTTATAAAGTTAATGTCCCATACAAGGTGATCGAGTAGGAAATGTGCACACCAGTGCTTGACCCTGGAATCAACATTTAATGACATTTAACCCTTCAACTCTGACCTATAGTAACCCTTCAACTCTGACCCATAGTAACCCTTCAACTCTGACCCATAGTGGAATTAGTTTATTATTCACCATTTCCAAAGTGAAGACTTAGGGAGGAACATAGATAGACTTTGTCATTGTTATTGTTTTGTTGTAGTTGTCAAGTAATTTCCCCATAGAAGTCCAAATGTACTACAAATCAGTCTGAAATAAATATATACAATGTAGTTGATCTTTGGTATCTCTAACATTGATGTCTCGAATACGAATGTCGAGATTATTTGGTAGTCCCATCCACTTATTCTTTTATTTTTTTTTTACTCCTGATATCTCAAATCCTAAGATTTCTCTCGATTTTTTTTCTCGGTCCTTTCGAGTTTGAGATAATGAGGTTTGACTGTCAATAAATTGACTGGGGATTTTTATCATCATTACGTATACTCCTAACTCCCTGTTCAATAATATGACTGGGGATTTTTATCATCATTAAGTATACTCCTAACCCCCTGTTGATAAACTTAGTAATCAGCAATTAACACTATAGTGCAGCCAAATTAAATTAAGCTGTTCATGTGAACATTTGAGTTTTAAAAAAGGCTAATCTATGTATGATTTTAAAGTCATTTTGTTTTAAACAGCTGTGTGATATAAAAGCATGTGTAACTCGGATAAAAATTTACTTAAGTTTGCAAGTATAGAAGTGTATGAGGAAACCTCAATAAGCTTTCAGTAATTAATGTGTGAGATAAAGAGTCTCAGTAAATTTAGGTCATTTTGTCCATTGCTTTACTAGTGTATTAAATATTAATTAAGATTTGTACAGATTTTTGTTAATGAATTTAAGACGTCAGGAAGATCATGTTAAGTTGAATACAGCAAGTAAATATCAAGTTATTAATTCAATTACTTCGTTAAGTTTTAGCTACTACACATTCTTGCCTGCACAGCCCTGCGATTTATTGAAGTAGCAGTATAACATATAACTCCCCTCTCATTTAAATCAGTTTTTTCCTGCCATTTTTAATGATCCTTTCCTGTTTTCTAAACTAAGCAGCTATAATATACAACTAATACACAACCCTCCTCAACCAGCTGAATTTACAATATCATATTTATAATGCAAAGCTCCCCACTGGCATAGAGTCTAATAATTAATTACAAAGCATATATATATTAAACTTCTGTTTTACATGTAATGCCTGTCACCTTTAAGCATTAGGAGGGATTTTTGACCTTACAATATCAGTTATGTAATTCAATCTGACCTCATATTTCTTTTAATCTGTATATATTACGGTGTTATTGTACTGTGTACTTCAAAGCTTGTATTTATACATGTAATACTGTAAGCTTTTTATAAATAAACATGCATTATGTACATGTAAATGTCTTATTGTGATAATGCATATGCAAAAAAGGACAATTTTCCAAGTAGCATGATTTACATGTCTTTATGTAAATGTTAGATCAATACATTCAGTTTTAGAGTTTTAATTCCTCCTGTCTAGAGGAGGAAGGACATTCTCATGTTAGACATAAAATGGAGGCCAGTCAGACATTTTACATTCCTCACTGCAAAAAATATACACATCAAAAACTCCAAGAGAAAATGGCTACGGCAGGCAAGAGGTTACGGGGTTACCATGTTTACCACGGATTACCTTATCCTCAATCCCCATTTTATACACCTCGGGGAAGTGTAACAGGGTGGACGGCATTAAGTCTTTGTCAAATATGCCGTTAACGACCGGCGGAAACGCCGTGAATAAGACATGGATAAACAACAGAAAGAGGCTGTTGAATTGGAGTGAGCCCGAGTATCCGCTATAGAGCTGGAACCAGAGCATGGTGAACTCAATTCCCTAAAATCAATCAGGAAACAAAACAATTAATGTACAATGATTATACAAAGCAGTGCAGTATTTACCGTATCATCAATGCCCATTTTGTAGATATGAGGAAATCGGAGGAGGGTTTCTGACGACAAGTCTTTGTCTAAGACCCCGTTCACCAGAGGGGGAAAAGCACAGAAGACTACATGCGTGAGCATGGTATAAAGACTGTCAAATTGCATCGATCCCGAGTACGCACTGTAGATCTGGTACCAAAACATGACTAATACACTGATCTAGAAACAGACGAGATGGGGTTAGAACACAGAAAACAGATCTCAGGCCAGAGTTATCTCCCCATAGTCTGTCTACAGAGTTATACACCTTACTGCTGCACTTAAACCTTTGATATATATATATATATATATATATATATATATATATATATATATAAATATTAAAAATCAGTTATGTAAATTAATAGTGTTTTTTTTTTAACTGTGTTCATTTTAAAAATTTTGATAATTGTAAAACATTCTAATCTAAATGTAATATTCAGTGCAACAGCAGTTTAAGGTGACCTCTGCCATTTATGGTGAGGTGACATCAAGAGGAGGTAACTCTAGCCTAGAACCTGGTTAAAATGATTGATGATAATACAAGAAAATCTAGCAACTCATCACACATAATTTCTGTATAAATATTGTGCAATATCAATTAATATTGTTCAAGTTATTTTTACTTCTCACAACCAAACAATGAGGTATGGTACATGTTCTAATATACTGATTGATATATAATGATCTTCATCCACTGAAAATGAACAATCTACATTCTGAGCTTGTTTCACAGTTTTACTTTTAGGTAGTAATCATTTTTCCTTTATGTTTTCTTGTCTAAAAATTTGGAATTATAAATTCAAAGCAAAACAACTAACTACTTTAGCAACTAGTTACTAAATGTCAGCAATTCTGTTTTGATTTCTTTCAAAAGATATATTGTATGCAAAAAATTTGTCAAAGAATGAAATACCAAAAGCATCTATCACCACAAAGTTTTGATGGGAACTACAGTAATATTATGTTGTTATTCTAAATGATTCTAAATGATTCATGACTGAATGTGTCAATTTTTTGGTGCCATCATCAGGAAAATAAAATGTGTTCGAATTATAAGATTACCAAAACACAAACATTTATTGTTAACAGAAAGACAGATTATAATATTGTTACAAAAAAAATTGTTTTATGCAATATCAACATGCACAATGCACGCCTGGTATTAACAAGAAAAAAGATTCCCCTGATTTGATCAGTGTGTTAGAAATTTGTGCCATTTTTTTTTTAAAGAGACATAATTTAAGTGGGATCTTCATTTCAAAAATTCAAACAATCATGTGATAAGCACAATTGTGACATATATATACAAAAAAAAAAAAAACATTCAGTGATCACAGGTACTTTACACACTTTTATCCTTTCTTCTATAAATTAAAAATAAAAACATTATTATAATAGTTTGGAGAATTTTTTATTTATGAAAAGAAAGGATAAATAAGTCAAGTGCCTGTGACAGTGATATAAAATATATTCTTTTCAACTTCTGAACTTCTGATATTTAAAAATATTCAAACTGTGTACAAACTTATTTTTAGCATAATACAAATCTCATATGTAATTATTTAATAACAAAAAAATAAGAGCAGAAATGAAGACCTACCAAGCTTTTATAGAACATGAAGGAGGAGAATCGCGCGAGGCGACAGTAACACCAGTGTCCATGGACCAGAAGGAGGCGCTGGAGAAACATGAAGCGAGAAATGGCAAAATCTGATGCCATGACGGCTTGCATGCCTTCCTGTCCAGAAATCCCAATCCCGATGTCGGCCACCTGTATCATACTGACGTCATTGGCTCCGTCACCTGTATCAGATGTAGAGGAAACATTAATTTTTTTTTCAGATGTGTCTTGTATGATATTCCTCTATGATGAATTTAACGCACAATCTTCATCCACTACATGTAGGCTATAGTATATATCCAAAAATTCTATTTTGTTATGTCATCATAAATTCTGATTTTTTTGAGAAATGTTCAAACATACTTTCAAAATGTCATCAAGAAAATGTTATTCATAAAATTTACATAAAATGACTCATTTCCAGATAGAATACAAACCTATTGCCAACGTTAACTTATTCAGCTTGTCTCGAACTAACTTGACCACTGAGCCCTGTAAAATAAACAGATTTATTGAATTTTTTTTTTAAAATGTTTCAGACACAATAAAGGTTAAATACTTTGGGAGTGATCTATCACACAATACAATGTTATAAATTTATATTAAAGCGGATATACACAAAATGACTCATCCTGTCGGCAAAACCAATAAAAACTACCAAGGACCAATTACTTTGCATTCTGTGTCAGTCCAAATGACAGGTAATATTTTGACAGAAGAACTTGCGACAATCCGTCCAAATTGCGTACAAATTCCCTCCGACCAATCGTAATCTTTCAAATGCTTTTCTGTATCTTGTAATGGCTTCTTTGATCAATGCAAGTGCCAAACTATGAATTGTAAACTAGTTTGACGGCACTAAGGTAAGCCAGGTGAGAAAATTGAACTAGAATTAATTTTTATATGAAGAAAATCGACCACCATGAGAATTCAACGAAAATTGATATACAGTGATCAAATCGGTATGAAGTGTGCAGTGTTTATTGAAGCTGGATGAACAATGTATTGATAAGAAAATTCAAATACAGTTATTGACAGTTTTCATCTTATTATTGATTTTTTTTGGACCGATAGAAATTTGTCTGGACTGACAAACTTCAACACACAGTCCAAATGGTCGCAAAAAAGTTTTCAAGAACTCTGCATTACTGAAGTAGATCTGTAAAATTACCTTCCTTGTGAGAGTGTATCTATAAATTTACTTTCTGTATGGGAGAGGATGTATACATTTATTTTCTGCAGGGTAGTGGGTCTACAACACTATACAAAGGTGGATCTATAGATTTACCTCCTGTATGGGAGTGGATCTATAAATTTTCGTTCTGTATGGGAGTGGATCTATAAATTTTTGTTCTATATGGGAGTGGATCTATAGATTTACCTTCTGTATGGGAGTGGATCTATAGATTTACCTTCTGTATGGGAGTGGATCTACAACACACCACAGATGTGCATTTCTGAGCCAGGTTAAGGAATAAGTCTTCCAGCTGCTCATTGAGCGCGTATGCCAGGGTCCGACCGTCGATCACCAGGGTGTACTCCTGCTTCTTGGACTGGGCTGAGGATGACGTTGTGACCGCTGTGTCCCGATTGATCTGCTGTATGTGGTGTTCCAAGAGGTCCCTTGTACATACCTACAGAAAAACATCAACATGTACATGTGTGGAAAGCATGGAATGAGACCTGCGTATTACATCTCACTTACACATGTAGATCACAGAGTTGTAAATTTAATGAAATAAACTATAAAATTAATATGCCATTAATTTGCTATAAAGAAATACTATGGTTATACCATATAAGCTACACAGTATTTTCCTATGTTTTGTAGTATTTATGAATTATGCCTATATTTTAATAAATTATATGCTCCTTGTTTTTGACTCTGTATTGACTCCAAAAAAGGAAGTTACAATCTACACAAAGCTGATGCGTGTGTGTGAAACTGATCAAGATTTTTTTCCTCAAAAGGAGGTTGTTTTATAACTCACCAGATTTTCTGCATTGATGACGATGACCTGATCTTTCTGTCCAATCAGCTTAGAGGAGTAAGCTACCTGAATGGCTGTTTCCTGAAACAGAGAGAGAGTTATGTTCAATGTTATGTTTAGAAAGTATCACGTTGCATTCCTTCCCCTTCCCTCTTTTTCTATAGACTCTTTTTTTTCTCTCTAATGTATCCATTTATCCCAAGGTCTACATCCTGATCTGTAAAACCAAAATCTTCAAGTTCCTTCCTACCCCCAGCACTTCTTGATCATAAGGATCAAAAATTTTATTATTCCTTTACAACTGTCCCAACACAACTGTTCCCATGAGGTTTTCATTTGATCCCTACTCACTTTAGTTTTTTGTGTTTTTCTACCTGTTTGTCTCCTGTGAGGACCCAGACTTTGATCCCTGCCTTCCTCAGTTTGTCTGCCCCCTACCTGTTTGTCTGTCCCCCTACCTGTTTGTCTGTCCCCCTACCTGTTTGTCTGCCACCCTATCTGTTTGTCTGCCCCCTACCTGTTTGTCTGCCCCCTACCTGTTTGTCTGTCCCCCTACCTGTTTGTCTGTCCCCTATCTGTTTGTCTGCCACCCTATCTGTTTGTCTGCCCCCTACCTGTTTTTGTACCTGTTTGTCTGCCCCCCTACCTGTTTGTCTGCCCCCCTATCTGTTTGTCTGAACCCCCTGTTTGTCTGCCCCCTACCTGTTTGTCTCTCTCCTATCTGTTTGTCTGCCCCCTACCTGTTTGTCTGTCCCCCATCTGTTTGTCTGCCCCCTACCTGTTTGTCTGCCCCCCTACCTGTTTGTCTGCCACCCTATCTGTTTGTCTGCCCCCTACCTGTTTGTCTGTCCCCCTACCTGTTTGTCTGTCCCCTATCTGTTTGTCTGCCCCCTGTCCCTCATCTGTCTCTCTCCACCCCTTACCTGTTTGTCTCCTGTGAGGACCCAGACTTTGATCCCTGCCTTCCTCAGCTTATCTATCGTCTCTGGCACACCTTCTTGTAGCTTGTCCTCAATACCTGTGGCACCTGAAAACACAATAGAAGCCCGATAAAATATCATTCATAAGAAGTAGTTATCCAATCACATTTATAAAGCTGCATTGAAGTGCATTCATTTTGCTAGGAATTCAATTTTCAGCTAGAGGTAATATGAGCATTGAGAGCACAAAATGATATGCCTCCACTCCCATATGAGCATAATAACAAAAGTCAATGTTTTATTATATGAATTCCAAGTGTATGTCTCATCAAAATGTAAAATAGAAAGGGAACAACTAGCTGTTGTCCTTAATTCCTGATGATTGACATGTGACCTATTTTGACCTCCCCAAAGCATTGACCTCTGACCCTCTATGACCTCCCTGAATCATTGACCTCTGACCCTCTACAACCTCTCTGAATCATTGACCTCTGACCCTCTATGACCTACCCAGAAGCTCCAGGTCTTTCTCTATCTCGCACGCCACTTGTAGAATCTTCTCTTCCCTGTTGTCCATGGCGGCCGAGGCTTCGTTAAATCTCACCTTCCACTCGTCATACTCCTTACGACTCAGGATCTATATATAGAAACAGAACCTGTCAGGATCTATATATAGTAACAGATGTGTTAGGTTCTTCATATGGTAACAAATGTGTCAACCTTACTATCTTTAACAAATTGTTATAAATACACATGGGCCCATGTCCATGCTTTGTTCAGTGAGTCAATGGGTTATTAGGTTTTAGGCAATAAATAGGGACTTGACATGCTGCATTACATAATTTGATTTTACGAGTTTTTACCTTTTTGGCCATACATAGAGTCCTGAGTCCCTGCATTGCATAGTTCAGTATATGCTTCTCTGACTCCTTCACCAGTCGGTGTAGTTCCTTATCCTCTGTAAGAAAAAAATAAAAGCCACGATAAAACAGACTGAAATTTCATGTGTGTAGGTCAAGTGAAAATTTTATCTAATTAACAAGGAAATATACAACCAAGTAATGCATGCTCAATAGATCTGATTTACCTTTGAACTTTTTGTGGAGGACCCCCAGCACGGCTGTGTCGGCCCCCTTGGTAAACATGACCAGTTCCTTGTTGTTGGGGTTCTTCACAATCACAGACATCCGTTTCCTGGTCGAATCAAACTGTAGAACCTCCAGTATCTCAAACTCTACCTCACCCTCACCTGAGAGAGGAGAAAATCATAATTAAAAAGCTCAAGGATACGTACCACAAACAAATTAAATTTTCTTATCTTCCACAAAGAAGAGTTACACTGGTAATTCTAATTTGGTAAGTCCAAAGTAACTTTCAAGCAAGAAAACTTCATACATTTTATAAAAAATTTTCAAAAAACAAAATGAACTATAAAGCTGCATTTGTGCACTTTTCCATGAATTATGTGACTTGGCCAAATATTAATTTGTGTATCATATACATACAAAATTTACACAGTCTAAAAACTGAGGCTTTATTTATAGTGTAACTTACCGGGTAGCCACACCCTGACTTTATCCACACTACGATTAATTAGTCGACATCCGTACGTACAGGCAGCTCTGACAAGAGCAAGCTCGTCTGGACTCTCAGCCTCGTAGCGACTGTTCTGTGAGCCGTCTGAGATATATGACGACCCGGCTATACTGCCCTCTGAGGGCGTACTAATCCCGTACTCCCGAAATCTGTCAAAGTCCCCAGAATTAGATATTGTAATCGGAGGTACGTGTATACCTCCATTTTTCTTAGAGAGAGGTGGTGTCCCTACCTCCCTTTGTCCCAAGGGTGGAAGTGCCCCCTTGCGTTGTATGGGGGTATCTGGGAGATTTAATATCGGGAAACTTTTCTTCTGGGGCGACTCTTCACTTTTACTAACTTTATCAAGGTCATCTTGTGACCTATTTCTGCCTTTATAATGTCCTTCAAGAATGGATCCACAATCATCCATCTGAAATAATTTGATTAGTCTCAAATACTTGCCAAGACATGATCATATCACACGAATAACTTTATCAAGAGCTCTTCACAGAGAAAAAAAATCAAGATATTACAATGTGTTAATGTTTTTTGCAACCCTGATTTTCAAACACAAAAATCAATTACCAGTAAACAATTTGCAAGTGCAAAAGCATGTAAAAAAGTTAGCAGTAAGAGCAAAAACAATTAAAAATCTAATGATGATGATTTTAATTTTCACTTCTAGGTTATGTTTAAAGATGATCAAACTTATTTGTAAATAATTCACAATTTATCTAAAAGAGAAAAGAAATAAATTCATGTATCACTGATACCTTATAATTAAATACCTGTTCCTTAACAAGGTTACTGAATTTATCTAGAGTTGGCCTTGACCTAGCCTTGACCCTGTCCCACTTACCAAATCTTCATGAGCGTGATGCGTGACAACTACAGTGTTACAGATAGCCATGAGTAAGAAAAATTCCTGAATTCTCTGAGAGTTAGGGGAGATAAACTCTGGCAGGTCCAAATTAACACTGTTTAAACTTCGTAGGCACATTCGTGAGATTTCTCGTTCTAGACCCGGCTCGAGTTTGAGATTTTCCATCACCTGATGAGAGAGAGAGAATGTTAGGATTAAACCACACACCACTCGTCACTTACCATATCCTCGTGGCTTTTACTAACAATGACGGTGTTGCATATCGCAATATTGAGGAAAAATTCCTGTATGGTTTTGGAGTGATTATGCATTCCTCCATGTTTAAAATGTAGACTCCAATTACTTGTCAAAGCATGGGTAATATGTGGTTCAATAGTTATATCCATGATCTACATCAACAAATAAGTACTAATCTTAATACGGACAGCTTTTGCCAAATGTTCAAGAAACTGCATGTCTGTTTCAAAAATTATCACTATGAATTTTGATTTAAAATTTCATTTTTACTGTCATGTTAAACAAATTGTTCATTTCATCTTGAATTTTACTATTCATCATGTTCATTTTCTTCAGTTTAAGAAATCAGAAAAAAACTGTCTTGATAAATCAGTAATACTGTGAAATCACAAATTTGCGTGGGGGGTTAATTTTCATTGTTTTCGAGCTATGACAAGACCCACAAATTCATATCCACCATGAAATGTAAAATATTAAATAGATAAGAGCTCAATAATTCTTGATCCATGAAATCAAATCCCCAAGAACAGATTTTCCTCAAACCACGAAAATTTGATCCCACAAAAATATGTGATTTTACAGTATAAGACTTGAAAATTTCTTTCTGGTATAGTATGCTATTCTATTATACAGATGATTACATTGTACTTAAACCTGCTGATTATTTGTTTTTTTTCTTTGGAGGTCTTCTGCTGATTATGTACCGTATTAGACACTATAAACTCACTATCCTTTAGAGGTCTTTTCTTGACTAATTTTGACCTTTAAGATGTACAAAGAAAATTACAATGTACATTGTAATTTCTTTCAGATTGTCTCTGCCCCAATCTTTAACCTCCTTCATTACAAGTGATTGAATTAATACATTCTTCACTGCAATAAGACTATCATCATTTCTCTGTCCTCACTGTAAATCCACCCACAGATCAAAAAATAAAACTTTGAACATTCTTCTATGAACAAGAAAGTTCTTTTAAATCGATTGTCTGACCATTAACAGAACAGACCTATAAAGGGATGCACAGAAGCTATACGAGTTACATTTTATAGCTTAAGCACTGAGCTCGTCCTGCTGATGTTATTTTACAGTTTGAGCTATATTTTACGGATAACATACCAAGCTCGTCCTGCTGATGTTATTTTACAGTATGAGCTAGATTTTAAATAAGTGACATACTGAGCTTGTCCTGATGTTATTTTAAAGTATAAACTATATTTTATGGATGACATACCAAGCTTGTCACCCTGATTTTATTTTAAAGTATGAGCTAAATTTTATATATGTGACCTACCGAGCTTGTAATTTTGAAATTTGAGCAATATTTTACAGGTGACATTCCAAGCTTGTTCTGCTGATTCTATTTTACAGTATGAGCTATGTTTTATATAAGTGACATACTGAGCTCATCCTGCTGATGTTATTTTACAGTATAAGCTAGGTTTTATGTAAGTGACATATCGAGCTCATCCTGCTGATTTTTACAGTATGAGCTATATTTAATAGGTGACATTCCAAGCTTGTTCTGCTGATTTTATTTTACACTATGAGCTAGGTTTGAGCTAAGTGACGTACCGAGCTTGTCCTGCTGATTTTATCTTCAGGGGTCTAGAAATTTTTTCATAACTCACTTGCCCAAGTGATACAATAAATTTCACTTGCCCGCCTAAAAAATTCACTTGCCCAACAAAAGCATGAAATAATCACAAGTTTTAAAATTACAGACTAACATTTTTCCCATGGCACAAATATGTGAATTTTTTCCATCATATTAAGGAAGGCCCACACTTTTACGGATCCGGTTCTAAATTTACACATCAATATAAAATTCTGATTTTCACTTTTCTATTGATATAAATCTTTTTGGGTGATTAAAAATGATTTAGCAAGTATATATTTGTTTATTATAGTGTTATTGTGCATATGAAGCATTTAATATACATTATTTATGGAAATTAACACTTTGCACTCTGTCCATAAGATCTATATGTCATTTACTACGTACACAGACACAAAATTCTTAATTGCTTTTATGGACCTAAATCTTTTTAATTTTCTTTTAAGCAAACTAACCCGAGATCTATTTTTATTGATTTAGAGCCTATATCATCCATTTAATTTTTATTTTTTTTTAAATTTTGCATTGAATAACTGAAAAAAAGTCTTCAAAAGACTGTTTTGTTAAAATTCTCTGGTCAACCATAATAAAGTTTGCTGTTTTTGTTAACATTAGATATGATTCTTAATAGTTTTGAAGAAAAAATGACATCTAAACATTTTGGATTTTGAGAAAAAATAAAAATAAAGATATTTTAAGATTTTTTTCTGAAAGACATGGACAGATTCAACACCAATTTGTAAATGTTTTGCAGTAAAGATTTCAAATATTCTCTTGGCAAATGAATATTTTTGATCTTCATAAGTTTTAACATAAATTTGATGTGATTAGGTGCATAACTAAGAGAAATATGATATCACACTTTTTAATGTTCAATTTTGGCTTTTGAGTGTTTAGAGGTATGTGCGCTGAGACATGTTGTATGAATATTAACCTGCAAAGATATGTCTTTTATGGGTGTTTTAGTAAGAATAAGACTTGTTCAAGGTATTCAAATTGAAAAATTATCAGTTTGACAGAAAATTCTGAAAGTACGGACCTACCTTAAAATATTTAATATGCGTAGCATATTTGTGTCTCTGATACACTATAAAATAATATGCTATATTGCATTGCAGTTTTGATATAGATATATTAATACACTGTATGCTGTATTGAATTGTATTTTTAAAGTCAAAATTATTGTTCAGTGGATACATTTATTATGTAAATACTAATAATCATTTAAGTTTCCAGAGTTACAGCCATCAAATTACGTTCGTATCAATTCCGGGAAATTAAAAGTGTACCGTATTCAGTTTTTCATTTATACAGCAAGCATTTCCGGTAGTGATAATGTATTAATTTGACAGAAAACGCTTCATACCGCTTCACACAACTTACTAGCTAAGTAAATTAATTCAATTTTCAATCAAACTCATGAAAAGAACAACTTTCAACAATATTGGTGTCTACTGTCTTTTATTTTTTACTTTCCTGAGCAGGTGAGCATGACCCAAGATCGAACTTTCCCGTATGGATTTTTACTCACCCCGGGCAACGGGAAAGCGTAATTCTAGACCCCTGATCTTACAGTATGAACTAGGTTTGAGCTATGTGACGTACCGGGCATGTTCTGCTGAAGTTATTTTACAGTATGAGCTACACTTTATATAAGTGACATTCCGAGCCTGTTCTGCTGATTTTATTTTACACTATGAGCTAGGTTTGAGCTAAGTGACATACCGAGCTTGTCCTGCTGATTTTATCTTACAGTATGAGCTAGGTTTGAGCTATGTGATGTACCGGGCACGTTCTGCTGATGTTATTTTACAGTATGAGCTAGGTTTTATATACATGTATGTGGCATACATTGAGCTATGTGACGTACCGAGCTTGTCCTGCTGATGTTGGCCAGAGAGTACCTGCTGCCAGTCTCACTAAAATCATCTTCCTCCTCAAACTCTGTAAACATAAAGTCATAAAGATTATCTAATCTATCTCTACAGGAAAATCAAATTCTGTTTTGATATGTAAATTCAATTTACTGGTATAAGTAAAAGTAATATAAGCAAAAACCAATTCTGGACAGCTGTGTATTTTTCTTTTCTAAAATCTAATGTTGTTTATCAGTTACTTAACACATACACTTAGCATATAATACAGATACAATGAAATGAACAATACAATGTTTAATCGATTTAATCCATTTTTAGATGATTATTTGTAAAGATATAAAATTTTATATACACAATAAAATGTCTGTCTTTGTTTGTTCATGACTCAACATTGCAGCTGTTGCAGAAAACACTATATAACCTGCGTAAGTATTTTGTAAAATGGATTACTGGTTAATATACAACTACACAGCCTACCTGGAGTATGTGGATAATCCGTCCCGCCGATCGTACACGACTTAAACTCCATCTGGTTCTCTGTCAGCGTGCCCGTCTTGTCTGAGAAGATGTACTCTATCTGACCTAAATCCTCCGTGATGTTTAAGGCTCGACATTCCATCCGCTTGTCCATTGGTTCGTAATAAAGCTCAATGTCGTTATTAATAAAGTACACTTGACCTAGTTTGACAATTTCCACTGAGACATATAAAGGAAGAGGTATCACAGTCTACAAAAATTGAAAGATCATAAATAGAAACAGGGAAAAATCTGTGTCAAGGTCATTGTCAAGGTCATGAAACTTATCTGGGTCAGGGGCAATAAAATGCTCTCAAACTTATTGTAACAGTGGTAACAGAGATAAAGAATCAGGAATTAACTTTTACAAGCGAATAAAATAATCTAATCAATTCAGTTGCATCCTTTAAATTTGGGAAAGGGTACATAAATAGCTTACCTGAAAAATGATGATGTAGGTGAAGAAGACAACAAATCCCTGGAAATATGGGTTGTACCACTCCAGACTCTCAAAGGGGATAAACAGAACGGTGGTACTGTCCTCAAAGTTAGACAGCCATATCCCACTGGCTGCAAAATCAAAATAGGTTCTCCTCAGTTTCTAATACAGAGTATGCAATGATTAATGAGTTCAAATTAGTAACTGTCTGTAAGGATTTCTATTTGGAACTAACAGTAGTTAGATCTTGTTGGCCTTCACATTTAAACAACTTTTACAGCTATTTTAACAGAAGTTTCATGGGAAAACACAAAACACCATTGTTGTGTCTTATGCATTCAGTTGTTTCAATACGATAAATAAATATGTCTCATTTAATAAATTCTGAGTCCAGTGAACATGTCCTTACCGATGGCACAGAACAGACACAGGAATAACAGGAGGATGACGCAGTAGATGACGTCACGATTAATACGCCGCTCCAGCTTACTTCTCTTGTACCGCGGATTACGATTGTTTAACATTGCCTTGGTCTCGTGTCCTGAAAATTTATGATGAAATCAATGAAGGCGATAATTCCTTTTCATCTGTTTAATATGAATTTAAAAGTCGGGACTTTATTGGAAATGTGACCTTTGTCTTACTGACAATGCTGGAATTAGTTTTCAATAAGATCCGGCTTATCATGTTAATAGCATGTTGAGCAATGAGCAAAGTGTGGAAAAATAATGTCAGTGTGTCAACTGTTATAATTCAAAAGTACAAGGGACTTCATTGACAAGGAATAATAATCAGTAAGAAAGCACATACATTTTCATGAAAGGATTTCCTTGTTTCCTAAAATTTATATACAATTTTTCTTTTCATTTGAAAAACTTTAACAGTATTTGTGATAAGAAATGTCTAAAGTTGACAATGCTGGAATTATAATTTTAACTGTTTAAAAGTTGGCTTAAGATTTCATGATTTTTACACATAAAAAAGCATGTTGTATTTCAAATACATCATTCAAGGAATCAGACTTGAGCAAATCAAATATAAACTGACCAACAGTTCTTCTGTTTCCATGCTCTGAGTAATGAAAGGGGTTTTACATTGAACACAAAAATCAAAGATGTCAGTGTGTCCAAAACAATGACCAAAAATAAAATTCTATAAATTCTTTCTAGCTTTGAAGAGTTGCAGCAAATCTGTGAAGTAAACCTGAGTGTTAATTTCTCTCTCTAATTTTATTTTCTGTTATCTTGATAATTGACAAGGAATAATAATCATTTGTTATAGATTGCTGTAAGTATATAGCACATACACTTTCATGAAAGGATTTCCTTGTTTCCTAAAATTTATATACAACTTTTTCTTTTCATTTGAAAAACTTTAACAGTATTTGTGATAAGAAATGTGATAAATGAGTTTTTATCTAAAAAATAAACAAAGCTTCAATAAGACCCAGATATAATGTACAGTGACCCGGACTCACCAGCGTATAAGACGATCCCCTCCACAAAGTCCGTGTTTTTAATGGTGCACCCCCGCAGCAGGAGGTTGTCTTTGTTGAGGGACACCTTCTCCCCCGACTCCAGCTTACTGTAAAATAGAACGTACCATATAGGACGCATACCAATTATAAAGGGGTCTGGTCACTCTGGATTACATTTATCATCTTGGCACCTTATTTCTTCAACAACATACTGTAATTTCAAGTGATATGACATTTAATATGTTCATCATCAACCTGTTAATTCACACAAACCTTTGTTTATATGATGACACTCATAATTTTTCACAAAAAGAAAAAAGAACTTCAAATTGGAATGCAAATGATTTCAGTATACCTTGCGGTGAAAAATTAAATAGTATACAATTATTACTGTTTTTTGAGGTCAATACAATGATTTAGCCATCTGAGGAGTACAACATTCACCGAGCCCGAAGGGCAAGGTGAATATTGTACTTCGAAGATGGCTAAATCATTGTATTGACCGAAAAAACAGCAATAATTGTTTTATTATATGATTCACTGATAAAATGATACAGCTCATTATTTGTTTGCATTTAATTTAGTCCTAGCCAAATACAAGACAGAAGTAGAATTAAAATGTAAATAAACTTTACCAGTTGTATCAATTTGAAATGTTTTATAATCAATTTTAGTTGCCATAAAAAAATAATAAGTCTTTTTTATAGGATAGATTTCGAAACGAAGGAGTATTATTAGGGAAAATTGACTGCCAAAAAGTAAAAATCATTGTTAAAGTAATAGTATTGAGGGGGGCCCTGCATCCCCTCTTACCATCCTCACCCGAAAATATATATTCTCTTATCTTTTGTTCAATTGAAAAAAGTCATAGTCGTTTAAATAGCTTACCAATTCAATTTGTATCAATTTGGAATTTCCCGATCTATTTTTAGATCAATGTAGAGGAAATAAATCCTTGTATTCACCTGGAACGTCACGTGCAGGTCAATACAACGTAGTATTTTTCTAACATAGTTGGATCTCAGCCATTCAGAGAGATGGAAATTATTCAATCAAATAATAAAATTATTTATTAGCTGGACAATCTTTCAGAAGAATGTCATTACTTCAAGTAAGAGTTATCTCTCTTAACAGAGAGTCAAAGGACCTTAAACATAAAGCCTCCCGTGTCAATTGTGACATGCGATGTGTGTAGATACAGGATAAAATACTTAAACCTACATGTATTTACTATGCATGCCTTACTTCACTGAAACTAACAAAGAGCAAGAAATGGTGTTAACATATATGCTCGCCTTATGCCTTCAGGAAGAAGTGATTACAGGTTCTTCTTTCACACTACATTAATATTAATTTTTATGACAGTCACTCAAGATTTCCCAATTTATTGTTTGGTAATCACTAGGTATAGCAGAAAAACATAAAAATTTTGACCTTCTTCACAAAAAATCAATAGAGATCATGTAGTAACCATGACCACCTGAGTTTTATCCAGGAATCGGTTCTCCAAGACACTGGTCAGAAAGCCTGCTGGACTGAGCACCAGTTGTCAAGGAAATAAGCCTCTTAATGGAAGACTACTCCTTTGTCTTAGATAGAAATTGCTTGGATAACTTATCTAGACCCTCAAACAAAGTTTTAATATTTGAAGCCATGGCTCTCAAAATTTAAAAGGAAATAAAACATTTAGATATCAGATCTGTAGTCCCCCAAACCTCAGGGGCCAGTAACATATATTCTGCTAGATTTAACTCAAACAAAGCAATATCTACTGGCCCCTGAGCGTAAAATCTGATCATTAAATGTGAGAAGCCAATAGAGTGTAACTTCCTCATTCCAGTCTGAAACTCAATATCCCAGGCATCTGGTTCACTTGTGTACTGACTGTTAATTATTTTACAATTTCACTGACTGAAAAAAGAGAATTATCACACTTCCTGATATCAGACTTTTAAGTCTCCTTATAATTATTATTTTAATTAGTCAATTCAGGTGGATCAACAGATTATCAAGCACTAAATTTACATTTATTACAAAATAATGATTCATCAACAATCTAGTAGAATCTACCCCCTTATAACAGACGAAGCACAGTCAGTACAGATATTGGCTTCATGCGTTGTTAGAAATACATGGTGATAAAATTGGTTCAGAATGCAGCATAATCTCCAGGTCAATTTTGACATCAGAAAAGTTTAAAATTGAAGCTTAATACATCATAAAATTTACAAGTAATTGTAGATAATTAATATACTTACATGAAGCCATTAAATTTGTAAATTTCAGCATTGGGAAGTTCACATTCTACGTTGTATTTGAATTGTTCCACAGCAAACTTTTTCTGAAAGCAAAGAAAGTAAGTTGTCATTTAATAATGTATTCTGCATCCTGTTGAAAAATTAAATTCTTGAAAGTGAAGCACTGTTTTCCCTAAGAACCAGCTACCAACCAAATTGACAGCTTCAATTGGCACAAATGCCGCTTTGTAAGGTCCACAGAATTTTTGTTCATAAACCTCAGCCCCTAGCATGTTACAACTGATCTCTCACCAGTGATTTCCCTTTATTTCAAAGTAAAGGGTTAGAGATCAGTTGTTACAGGCTAAGGGCTGATGTTTATGAACAGAATCTCTGTGGACCTTACAACAATTTTTTATTTTAAACCGGCATTTTTGTCAATTGAAGCGGTCAATTTGGCCGGTTGCCGGTTCTTAGGGAAAACACTGTCTCACCCTTTACTTTGAAATAAAGGGAAAACACTGTGAAGGGAGTAGGGAAACTTCAAACCTGTCTAGTTTTAAGGTGACTGAAGAGACTAATCAAATAAAAATTGAAGTTTCTGTGTCTTCTCTGATAAAACATGAACATGAAGGAAGCAAAGTGTAAAAAAAAATTACTCCTGAAATTTGATGCTGACTTCTGATGCTAAGGTTAGATAAGACCATAAAAATACAATAGAAGAGGGCCAGGGATTAATCCATAAACATATTCCTTGGCTTTATTCAACAAATTTAAAGCTACAAATATTTCCTAATTTCAATAGGGCAAAGAGAAAAGCAAGATGCACTAGCTGATTTGGATTCTCATGATTATATTTCATTATTTAACTTGTTGAATATTATTACGTCTTATCACAATAACAATCAACAAGTTGGTGTCTGAATTTTGATAACCCAGTGACTGGGGAAATCTTGTGTCTTGGTGTCCCCCCTTTGTTTATTTACACCTTGGGTGCAGCCAGGTTATCTTGTCACAAAGATATAGAAGAATATTCTCCAGTTTTAATGACAGTTACTGGTATATTTCATACCTGCCATAAAAATAGGGAGAGTGGGGTGGGGTTTCTTGTCAAGACATATTTTTTTATATAGAGGCCAAACAATATTAATCACTGCTTCAACTACTGCTTCTATAAACCTATAATCAGGATCAGGACACTGTATTTATCTGAGAAAGGGGGACGTTAAAGTGGGAGAGAAGTAAAATGAAAAAAAAGTCTTATTGACAAGTTCATCCCTAGTTATCACCTATCATAAAATATGAATGATTCACATTTATCAAATTGTAAAAATTGTAATTATTTTATAGACAGAGATCAATCATTCTACGTAAGAGAATCCCCCCCTTTGAGATTCTTAAGACTTATTTTTTGGCTGTCTTCATTTTTTTTTGTGAACCTCCCCCTCCCCATTATCCCCCAAACTGTCACTTCCTGATTGCACCTGACTTTAGGTCAGAGATAAGGGTGGGTGAACTTTTGATGGTGTGTACCTCAACATTTACTGCTATGGCTGGGAGTTTTATTCCAATGTCACAATATGTAACTCCTGCATTTCTTCACCTTTCATAGGTAGCCACACCTTAAATCAATATCTGGGGACCTTTAAACACGTATAATCCAGATATTGAACTACTGAATGAATGTCTGCAGTACTGTCCATTTAAAATTTCCAAAAAATCAAAGATTGCCAAATAGTTTGAACTCGGGTAATATGTTCTAATTAACAAGTTTTTATTTTGGTTATTAAGAGAAGTCTAGAAGTCTTTCCTTAGCCTGCACACAGATCTTATATCAATATCATGCTTAAGAACAGAGTACTATACATGCAATGGTGAACACTAATATCTCTAATATCCCTAACACTGCAGACAGCACTGTAACTCATTTTGCTATATCATGTGCATAATAATACTACTTTGTATAGCTAATTATATATGATATATCTGTACTTTATATAGTCCCCTCTTTGTTACATTCTGGAGAGTTCTCTGACCCATTTGTGTCCTATCTATCAACATTAATCGCACACTTATGAAATGACTACCAGGTTAACTCAATTTTGCCACAGATGGTAGCAGATTAGAGGTTGAAAGCCATGTAAATATTCAATAATTTGAGAAAAAATATCCTACAGGGAACTTAAATATACCCTTGTTTGCACGACCAAGCTATAAGTAATCAGATCAAGCTTTAAAATTCAATTTACATCAGTATTTTTCTATTCCTTTCTTAATTAAAAGAGTTGATCTTCTTATGGTAGGAATTTGTAAAAGGATTTTTTAATATTTATTTTTCTATTAAAAATTACTTCTCTGTACTAATATCCCGATTTAAGCCCAATAAATTGAAGTATCACGATAAAATTATCCCAAACCTGATTAAAAAACAGACATAGTATCAATGAACACAGAATGCAGCATCTATATGTCAAAATTTAGAACAAAACATTGCTTAATCTGCAGTGTGTATAAACACTGCACAGTGATTTTGGTTAATCTTTTTAATTTAACATTAGGTTTATACTAATTTGGACCTCTCTGAAGGAAATACCCCCCACTCATTTTAATGACCCGCGTGTGTGTCATTGTTTTCACCCGCAAAATCGATCATCCCAATTTTTTGACTTTTTAAATTAAGCATTTGCAAAAAAAACCAATCTAAAATATGAACAATAAAATAAAGTCTGAAAATTCATCGATTTGTGTTTTATAAATCAGGATATCTTTGTTTGCCGAGGTGTTAAAAAACTGTTAATTAGCCACAGAAATCACTTCAATTGAAGGGGTATATGCATGGTGAGCCACATAGATTTAAAATACTGCAACCCAGATATATCCTTCCTTACTGAAATACAGGGAAATCTTACTACCAGACTTTTATCCCAACATTTGACCTTTACTTAATCTTTCATATTTTAGTCTATGGATGACCTACCTTTACCTTTACCTCTTCTTTTATATTTTAGTCTGTGACTGACCTGTCTTGGATAATAATTTGACATTGACCTATCCTTTTGTATTTTAGTCTGTGGATGACCTGTCTTTACTAATTAATCATTTGACCATGACCTAACCTCTCTTATTTAAGTATGTTGACGATCTGTCTTTGTTTTACAATTTGACCTTGACCTATCCTTTTATATTTTAGTCTGTGGATGACCTGTCTTTGCTAACAATTTGACCATGACCTACCCTTCCATATTAAGGTCTGTGACTGATCAGTCTTTGAATACTTTTCAACCTTGACCTACCCTTTCGTATTTGAGTCCGTGGACGATTTGTCGCTGTTTTAGGTTGGTCTCTCCATCGAGGTTGCTGGTTTCTAGGTGACAGATCCCTAACGGATCACTGGAATGGAGCAGTAGAATGTCTGCTGGAATGATTTCATCGCAGGCCAGGTGAACAAAATCCCCTGCGTGGATCTCCATCCACTCACTCTTCACATATCGCTTGTCAGAACTGTAACAAAAAAAGAATGTTTTAATATTACGGAAGATCTGGTCAAACTAGAAAGTATATGTAGCAATTTCTGTTACAAAATTCTGTTTTATCCTACCCAGTAGAGCGTTCTTGTCAGGGACAATGAGGGTATGGGGAAGATGTACCCATGTAGTATAAAACCCAGAATAAAAATTTTGTTTGACACAATAAACATTATAATAATCCCAAACTTACAAATTTCTTGAAATTTTCACAATTTATTGCACATTAAAAAAGTATGCAGATTCATAATATTTATTGCTGCTGTGTAAAAACTTTGAAACAATCAAGTCATATATGTTTCGAAAAATAAACAAACAAACATAAAAAAAAAAAATTTTAAATACAAAAAAAAGTTACCGGGTAGATTAATCTAAATAGATTAGTTGGCGTTCATTAGATAAATCCTTTTTCAAAAAATTTTAAAAAATGACCATAATACTCATAAGAAGCAAAATTAAAAGTGAAACATATTGGACATAGTTGCATATAATTGTACATATAGTAGCTCTCTTTATAAGTGGGTTTTTTTCAATCCCTTGTGGTTTGTTAGGACTTCCTCACCTCTTAACATCTGCATTAATTTAACATTTTCTAGAAATTGTCACAAAAATGAAAAGAAAATTGTTTTGACAAGATTTTAACTGTATTTGGTATTCCCAAGTCAAAATTTCAATTATCACAAAAGTAGCAGTATTTTAAAGTACCGGTATAACTGTTGTCAACAATGTTTTAGGTCAACCTAGGGTCACCTAAGGACAGATGATCATGCATTGCAAACTTTTCTCAAAAATCATGACAATTCCCAATATATGTAAAAAAAAATTCTGTGGTTCTCTTTACCATGTTTTAAAAATATCACCCTAACTTTCTAATCTCTTAATACATGTTTAAGAAACAATAGTTTTTTAAATTCATTCATAAATTTTCTCACTCCGTTAATTATCTTAACTTCATCTTGGAAAATTCAGAAGTGTTTTTTTTAAATAATAATAAAAAAAAGATTCCCCCTAAACCTACTTGTAACAAATTTCTTTATTTTGAGTCAGGAGAGGCCAAGCAAAGATTTTAAAAAGTTGTCCTTATACTACTAACTAATTAAGTATTAGAGTCACATAATGTTTTATTTTTCATTCAATATGTCTAAATAATGCCCTATAAAATTGTAAACAAATGTATAGATTTATAAGGGTGGTGGCAAAAGATAAAATAAATGAACATGGTCACTGAAGTCTTCAACTTGTAAAAATGATTTTAGAGGTTTTATATATTTTTTTATCATACTGAAATATAGATTAATCATTTATATAAGTCCAGAAATATTCACCATTACATGCAACTGACCTTTTGTTTGGAGTATGTATATTTAAGCATAAACTATATATTATATTAGATTAAAATTTAATATTATGTCTCTACCATAAGAAGATATGGATCATGCATCTTTTCAGATGCATCAAAAGTAACACTAAATATGAAAGTTTGGATTTGATACCCCTTGAAATAAACTAGGTAAAGTGAATGAAATGCTAAGCTTTGCATTAATACAGAGAATTTGACAGACAGACAGACAAGGTGTTCCTTGTGTGCCCTGTAAGGCTGTAACTTTGTTGAAGGATATTATTACCTCAACTTCCACATCCAGGATAGGCTTTAACAGTATATGTACAGGGAATACCAGCAAGGGATATAAAACTTAAATGATGAATTCTTTAATACAGAAATGTGTGTTATTCAGTATCAGAAGCTTGTGTAGTACCAGATATAAGGAAATATAAAAACTCTTTGCATGTCAGAGCTATGGAAATGGATATGATATATGATGCTCTTTTGAAACCTCGAATGTGAGAATATTTTAGTTTAAATTTGGAATTGTTTTTCTGTCATAGTTTCACACTCAATTTATTTCACCAAAAATCCCATTTCTGAGTGTGAAGTAGCTTACCTAGAATATCGTCGACAAGTATGATGGTTGATTTTTCTATCAGATTTATATCGCCTAAAGTCTTCAAATGCATCTTTCACAGCCGTAACGGCAAGTACGAATATCACAGGTATCATGGCTATCTCCTTTCCAAAGGCCTGGACTTGGGGGACCCAATTCAAGGCTACAACTAATATAAAATATAAATTGGCAAATCGATGAAACTGTTCAAATAAATTCTTGGGTAGGAATGTCACAATGGAGTACTTGGTGGTTTTGATTCTGTTGCTCCGGTAATCCCGGTTAGGGTGACTCTTGTGTTTGGGTGGGATGTCCCCAACCACATGGTTTGGTACCACCGTCCTAAACCCAGGCCCAGATTTATTACTCTTGTTAAAAAGATTGCCCATTTTGTTTTGTATTTACTAACAGATATAGTGGAGTTTTGGTCAAAACAAAAATGGTTACACTGTTAAATCATACTGACATCTTCATGGTATTTTGACAACTAAGAATCACTATGCCAGTTCCGCGATTTCACAATTTCCTGCAGCAGATAAAAAATCCGTTCACTGATCAACAAAGCCACGTCATTGCGTCACAGCTATATTCTTTCAAGATTTTTGACATATTCTTGACCATTAGGACTAGCCATTCCGAAAATCACATGTTTGGACAAAATCCAATATTTCAAAACAAATCATAACATCTGTCTGACGACCATTTTCTTTATCGATCTAGTACAGGTGCTCTATTTTCAACAATATAGACAACACTTCATTAGCGACCAAACAAATTTGTTAACTTGGATATGATTGGTTGAGGACAGGTAATTGTCCAATTGCTGTTATCGTTTCATCAATCGTGCGAACGTGATGTAACTTGTCAAAGACATCTCATTTCATTGGACATACTCACGCAAACCCTTTCCATTTTATCCAATCAGATTTAGTTTTATGTAGTACGAAAAATTTTGTCACATGACAGTAACATGGCGGACAACGAAGAGGTGGAACTTCAGCTCCTCAAGAAAATTGAAGTAAAATCTGCCACAAAAGTACGAAATATATATGTATTTTTTACCAATCTTAATATGCAAGACGATGCAAGCGTTAGTGAGGGCGGATTCATCAAGAGAGCATCTTAATCTATCTTTAATTTATGCTAATACTAAAATATTTCTCAATATACTATGTTGACCGTTTGGGTGAGCGCAGATAATTATTCACTTTTGATTTAGATCGGGCTCGTCAAAGCTCACGTGACATTTGGTGCGTCTAGACTCTGACGTCACTTTACATCGTACGCAGTGTAAGTTAGGGTATCTCTGTTCCCTGTCCCTTTTATGCTTCGTATACTCCACGTCACTAGGGCCAGGTAGACTACAGTGGATTCAGGGTGAATATGCCCTGAAACTGATCCCATTGTGATGTCATATATGTATGCTCTTCCTGTGTAGAAGTACATTGTAATGTCGTATTTTTCTACGCCGCCAATGTAATGTCTTATTGTGACATCGATAGTCATTTCCATAGTGAATGGCAATGACTCAAAACCCATGATTTAATGCGCATTAAGGAAAGCATAGAATGTAATATTTACATTTCCAATGTCTTTGTCCGAGATAAAATTACCAATTGTAAATGTAATTGATTTCCTCATGAATGTTTTGGCGCGGTTCCAAAAAAACCACGTGCAGGGCAGGACAACACCTAGAGAGAAGCAGGCTTGGAGCCCATGGATTGGCGGAATCAAAGCATGTAAATATAAGGAATAACTGTCAGATTTTTCGAATTCATGAAGATGATCAATGGATTGGCTTGTGTGATAATTTTATGCAAAAACGCCTTCGGCGTTTATGCAAATTATCACACAAGCCAATCCATTGATCACTTCATGAATTCGAAAAATAAGACAGTTATTCCTTAAATCAACCTGGCTCTCCTGGTGCCTTGGCAAGGATGAGAAAGGGGACCAGGTTAAAGTTAGGCCTACATTACCAAACCAATTAAGACTTGAACATAGCTGCAGAACTGTAGCGATATGGTTTTTTATATTACCGGTAGTCTTTGATCATAATACTACAGATTTTGTTTTGCAAAAAATGTGCAATGTACGGTGCAAGATTTTTCCTACACTGTCTAGGAGAATTTTTCCACTTTCCAACTTTGGTACATATTAACAAATTGAATATTTTACCGTCCTCTTGACCCTTTATAGTCAACTCTACAGGCGATCAACTGGCTTGATTTAAATTGTCTGAGGTATTGCCGAAAATTCAAATTCAAGTGAGTTTATCACTAAGTCTTGTAGTCAATGTGGTTCCAAAGTCAATACAGAAAAAAGATTCCTTTGGATCTATGTGCAAGTCCAAATTTTCTCTTTTCCTATTCATTGTCATTGGAGCTTGCTGTGCTCACTATTAATATCCTTGGACATCCATGAGTCGTTACCCTAATCTGATTTTATCTATTTTGTAAATAGATTTGAAATATTGTTTCATTTTGTAAGTCACACCTCAATCATAAATATTTGTTTACATCTTATTCAAAGTACCGATATTTACCCAGCACCATTTTTAAACATAGGCCCTATGTTCGTGACTTTACTGTCAAAAGCTCTCAAAAAGGAAGCCGTGGTGATAACACATGATGTGTAAATCTACGCTATATGAAAGAGTGCAGAAATTGTTTTGATCAAAATATAAACATTCTGTATAAAACTGAAAAAAGTGATATGAACTTTTTTATAAATGAAATTAATGAAGCATTTTTGTAAACGAAAACTCAAAATATTAATTGTAAAGCACACTAGTAAACAAAGTACATTCCTGCGTAGTATTACGACTGCGTACGCATCATCCATTGTTTACTTCCGGAGAAATATTAACGTGTATGAACAGGTGAAATTCGGACAATTCAAAAAGGTTTCTAGCAACTTAGCAATTATTGAAATTTCTTTTCAAATTAAATGAAAAACACGTAAAAAAATTATAATATTTACAGTTCTGATTTTGCCTTAGTTTGTTAAAAAAATTATGCCACAACACCGGCCTTCACCTTGTATAAAAAAATCACATTTGTGAAATCTTAGAATTTTGAAAGTTATGTCGGTTGACCCCGTCTCGGAAAACGTTGCGGTGCATAGCAACATTGATTAAAACATAGGCAACAACTTATGTTGAAAAGAACGATTTAATGCAATCTCTTTTCCATAAAATACAGGCCTAAAATTCCAATTTGGATGTGTGACTTCTGTTGACATAATGTAAATAATGCGCACCACCAGTAGCACCACACAAGCACTTACGGTAATGATTTTTTTATTGTTTTGTTTATTCTTTTTGCTTTCAAGTTTTCTTGAATGATAACAGTACATGTGTAGGTTTTTTTTTACGGTCACATAACACATTATTATATGGTAGAAAACTTGCTTACTGTATGAAACAAGCACCTGTGATTTAAGATATATGGTAAGAAAAATATTTTAGAGTTTTGTTTCAAAGGAATGTAGTAATAGCGAATTTGTGCTATGATGTGAAAGTTGTTGCTGTCTTCATTATTTCAGTTGCTCCATGGTTTAGTGGATAACTTCTGTAAAAGAGGACATCTACATTATTCTAACTACGATCAGGTTTGGACACTACAGGAGTGGTGGGCCTTGACTGCATCCTGGGAAAATCTGATTAAGGCAGTAGTCCGAGACTCGCTGAATAAAGACCAGGTCAGTTTACAACGGACACAAAATTTTACCTTATTGATATAAAAATGTTCTGCTTTTGGAAGATGTTGAACTTAAAACCATAAAAGTATTGTTTTCCTTTAATTATAAGATTGATGTCGTACTTTTAAATTGGAACTGTAAACGTGATCAGTTGTTCATAGAATTATAATATCAACTGTTATTAATTTGGACACTTATTGTATTGTAAGGGAATGCTCACTCCTCCATGGCACCTGATCCCACCTCTTATGTTTCGGAGGTCCGTGTTTGCTCTAGCTGCTCCTATTTTGTATTGTTTTATGGACTTTTGATCTTGAATACTGTTCGTTATCTCCATATGTTTCAATGAATAGAAGCAAACAAATTGTCCAATACCATGTAACAAGTTTTTATTTCAGATTCTACAGAGGTTGGAGAACCTTCCAGAAGATTTCCGGTCGTTAATTATAGATGTCCTGAATGCCCGGCGGTCAGATGTCCACCAACAGCTACTGACTGATACAAACTCAATCTCAAAGTCCACACTAAGAGACTTTGATTGGCAAGTCAAAGTAAGAACTAATTGTAAGAATTAATATGTCAATTTTTAAGTGGGACACTACATAGCAAATCAATGGCAAATAAAACCCAAACTTGTATACTGTTTCGTATTATTCTCCAAGCTGTTGAGATAATTTTTTATACCCCCCGCAAACATAGTTAATTTGATTGTTATGGAATAAATTTTAAAAAAAATAAAAATGATTTGTCTAATTTAAATTTAAACAATATTTTATTCACTGGTGTTATTGTGCAATCGTGTCCGGTCCATATCTTTCTTACAGAGGGACATTAGAATCTACTACTCCACACAAGGATTGCCCATGACCTAAGGGTGTGTCATGACCTTGACCCAAGGTAATTTGGGGAACTTCAAGGTCACTGGAAGAAAAATTTCATAATTCGTGTCCGGTCCATATCTTTCTTATGAATAAACTTGGTAGGTTCTCATTTCACACAAAGATCGAATATGACCCAAGGGTGTGTCATGACTTTGACCCAAGGTAATTTGGGGAAGTTCAAGGTCACTGGAAGAAAAATTTCATAATTCGTGTCCGGTTCATATCTTTCTTATGAATAAACTTGGTAGGTTCTCATTTCACACAAAGATTGCCCATGACCCAAGGGTGTATCATGACCTTGACCCAAGGTAATTTGGGGAACTTCAAGGTCACTGGAAGAAAAATTTCATAATTCGTGTTCGGTCCATATCTTTCTTATGGATTAACTTGATAGGTTTTCATTTCGCACAAAGATTGCCCATGACCTAAGGGTGTGTCATGACCTTGACCCAAGGTCAAGGTCATTTGGGGAGGTTCAAGTTCACTGGAAGAAAAAATTCATAATTCTTGTCCTGTCGATATCTTTCTTATGGATAAACTTGGTAGGTTGTCATTTCACACAAAGATTGCCCATGACCCAAGGGTGTGTCGTGACCCTGACCCAAGGTCATTTGGGGATCTTCAAGGTCACTGGAAGAAATATTTCATAATTCATGTGTGATACATATCTTTATTATGGAAAAACTTACTTCTGAAAAACCCAGCTATCAACTTGTTAAAAACGATGCTACATGCTGTAGGTCCTGGATGCCTTTGTCCCGTTTGGACAGTTCTAGTTTAAAATATGATTTAAACTGTACTAGACTCATAGCTTAATTTGATTGTTATGAAATAAAAAAAAAAATGATTTGCCTGTATGTGATAGATTGATAGCTAACAGCTGATCCTTAATTCTGTGGTCCACAGCTAGCCATGTCCAGTGACAAATTGTCTTCTATTCATGAACCCCTGTTGAACCTTGACCTTGATGTTCAGAGTGAGGCTGCAACAGAAATCCACTCTCTGGAGCTGACCGGGGAGGACCTGAGGAACCTGATCTCCAGCCTGGAGGGAGCAAACCGGGTAATTAGCTTCAACCAGACTCAGAGTGATCACATTGGCAAACAGTTAACACACATACTACTATAAAACAGCAGGGTTGACTTTCTGGAGGGGGAAGCACCTGTGGTTTTAACAAAACTCTCAGGTCTAATAGTCCCTAGAAGAGGGGATTCAGATTTTAAAATCTGTATTCTATTTCTTAGTGGTTTGGTATATCAGAGAATAGATAGGCAAGGGATGTAAATGGTTTTGTGCGAGTTTGTTGACAGTGATGTCAAACACCCAATTTTATGTTAACGCCCACAAAATCTACCTGAATCAAGATCAATAATTTACCGCCTGTCAATCATTAAAAAAAACAAAACCTTCTGATTTGATTGACAGGCCAGCTACCTCTGCTACCAGAAATATAATATGCATGTTTTGAAGACAATTGCTTGGTCACGCATCAAACACTTTCATGTACCTGCTTTGTATACACAGCTGATAAACGCGGGTTACAAAAACCATTAAGGTCTAATGTTGGTAATTTTATTTTTTTAAAAATTTAGAGGAGATATACTGTAAAATCACGCATTTTCGCGGGGTAAAATTTTGGCGGTTTCAGGAAAAATTTCTGGGTAAGTGGGGATTTGATTTCTTTGATGTAGAATCATTGAGTACTTATGTATGTCACATTTTACATTTCGTGGTGGACAAGAATTCATGGGTCTCTTCAAACCTTGAAAACAACGAAAATTAAATCACCACGAAAATTTGTGATTTCACAGTAAATCAAAACTCTGATTGAATAAATATTTGTTTTCTATCCTCACGACTGTTTGGTACTTGTAAGGGATATGTCGTCCGAGATATCTGTAGGATATAGGCTATCCAAAGAAACTCTCATTACATAATGTAGCTGCAATTGAAATTTTAGTCCAATAATCAAAATTATGGGGAAAAAAAGAATATAACGAATAAGTAAAGATATTCAGCACTAATGGCATGGTTTACAAAATATGTTTTATCTTTGTATTGTGGATTCAATTTAACAAAGATGTTTCTGGTTGTAAATAAATGTCAAAAATATTGCTGGAATTTCCTCTATCGTCTGTCTATATTCGTAATGAAGATATTAAACAAACACTAATCAATCCTTAGAAGAAATCTTTCAAACAATAAAATATTGTTAACACAGAAACACTCGGAAATATTGAATATTATGGACAACATTGTTGACCAAAAAATATGAAAAAAATCTTCCGATTTCGGTAAATGTTCACATGTCAGATGAAAGGAATTTTTTTTTATTTCAATATAGTATACACACATTTTTTTAAATCATGGTGATTTATGTAAAGATTAAAAAATAGATTTGATTGCTTTGTTTTAATCGTGATCTTTCTTTAATTTTACCAAAAAAATTAAGAAAAGGAAATTTCTTCGTAATTTTATCCTTCAAAAGATTATGATGAATGCATTTAGTTTACAAATAAATTTTATAGATAAATTTTATATGGAAATAATTAAATCATTTTAAGTAGTTTTACTCAAAATTAGAAACAAAATATGTAATATTGACCCTGATTACCAAATGCAGACTTCCTGTGTACTGCTACATGTATATAGATTTTTGACATCTTGGGTATTGGGGGTCTCCAGGTAAATAACACCACTGTCACCTAGACCACTTCCCCTCCTCAGGTGACCGTACGGAAAAAAAATTGGGTCTTTAACTGATTTATAGTCTCCAACAGGGAGAGATAACTCCTCCTGGAAAAATAATCTTTGTATCTAAGTCACAATGAAAGTAGGAGTTGTAGGACTTAGCAGGGAAATCTACTTTAGAATTTAGAAATTAAAATGTTAGAATTTAGAGATATGTTTTTGCAGATCGAGATTCTTTTTTGTGATCAACTACATTGCAGCTGCAGAAGGATCAAACAAAAAATTCTTTACAGTCAGTTTACTCATATGTATACAAGAAATACTTAGATTGAAAAACAAGACATGAATTGCTTCTCTTGATTTTTAAGGTAGAAAATCCTTTATATATTTTTTTAAGGGGGAGGTTTGTAAATTGTATTAAAATGGGAGTTGACTTGAAAGTAATACTCTTTTCATTTTAAAGCAGGTTACAATAAAGGTAATTTTCTATGTATTGCAGGTTCTTCAACAGTGGAAAACATGAGAAACATAATGCATGACTGTCATTTGAACCTGTGATGTCAGGACACATTAATAATACAAGAGGATGTCTGAAGTGATTGGACTCCATTATACGGCCTTAATAGGGGTCAGGCACCTTAATAAAGGTGCCTCACTCATGTGTTATTTAGTGCAATAAAGAGTATTTTATATTTTATGGTTGTAATACCATTGTGAGACAGAGTTGGGACTTTTCATTATTTTAGAATTAGATATTTTACATTATATTTCTGGAGTATTTTACGTATAGTCCTGTTTATTTTTCTTGGGGATGGCATATATTTTTCTGGGGATTTAGTGTACTGGGTATATCTGTGGATTATGATTGTGTGAGGTGTATTGTTCATAATGGTTTCCTAAACCAGAGTGTGACTTGATCTTAAATCTGGACATTGTCATAAATCTGTATTAATCCATTGAAAATCAAAACTCTCTGAATTAGGATTCCTCTTCGATTTACTGAACAAACAGCCAAACAATCATTACTTTGTTTTAAAAAATTAACAAATGTGAAACTAATTTGCTTTATTGCACTGCAAAAAGTGCCAAGTTAATGCTGTGTTGAAAACAATTAAGATGTGGTTAATACATGTATAATTAATTCTAAATCATACCTTGCAAGTCTTCAAAATATAACACTGTAAAAACTGTCATTCTCTGTTTTTAGGTAATCACTGCAATTTTTTTTTGTAGTAGACATTGAACAAAAAAATAGATATGATAACTCTATCATGTTACAAGTATGGTGTATTATCTTGGAGAAAAAATTCACAACACTGTATATTGTGATAGTGATATGATAAATGTAAATGAATGTGTATGTTAATTAAATATAAATAATTGTAATATTATTCAAAGAATCAATTATAGGAATTAAATCTTTGACCCTATCTGAAACTGTCATAACAATGTTTTTTTTATTCGTATAAATCTGTAGTACTTTACACAATCATGAACCATGTATTAGAACACTGTATACATTTTCTTGGAACTATATATTGTCAGGTGAAAAACAGTGATAACACATGATTTTATTATTTTTTTTTTTATCACGCATTGTAAACTTTTCACATTTTCAACTTCTTCTTAAGAACCACTGAGCCAATTTAAACCAAACTTAGTACCAAGGAAACACAAAAATAGGTTTGAATCATTAAAACATCTTCTCAAGAACCACAGGGCCCAAAGAGTTGAAACTTATGTGGAAGCATCTTGGGGTAGTGTAGATTCTAAACTGTTCAAATTATGACCAACAGGGGTAAGACTGGGCCACAATAGTGACTCCAAGTTTTACATTACTAGAAATATTTCCATAGGACATGAATGCCCTGCCGAGGGAATATTAGTAATGCAACATGAAAATTTGCATTAGTGTATGAAATTTAGTCAGAATATCTTGAAAAGTGATGAAGTTGAATTCATTACATCAGTATGTATCAGCATATGAAGTTTGAAACTGATATCAGAAAAGTGAGATCAAGTTCAAAGGAAAGGCTGAGGTCAAAAAATGTTGATGCAGTTGAAAAGCTCTCATCAGTGTGTATCAGCGTAACAAGTTGAAAAAATATTATGATTGGTTTCTTCAAAACTGCCTGAAACACAATTTTGATAAAAGTGACATCAAGGTCAAATGAAAGGTCAAGGTCAAAACTGTTGATGCAGTTGAATTTGCTTACATCAGTATGTAGCAGCATATGGAGTTTGACACTAATTTAGGAAAGTGAGGTCAAGGTCAAATGAAGGGCTAAGGTAAAAAAAAAATGGTGATGCAGTTGAAAAGCTCTCAGCAATATGTATCAGCTTATGAAGTTGAAAAAATTATGAATGATTCTTTAAAACTGACTTAAACACAATTTGATAAAAGTGAGGTCAAGGTCAAATGAAAGGTCAAGATCAAAATGGTTGATGCAGTTGAATTGCTTACATCAGTATGTACCAGCATATGAAGTTTGACACTAATTTAGGAAAAGTGAGGTCTAGGTAAAAAATGGTGATGCAGTTGAAAAGCCCACTTCAGTATGTATCAACATATGAAGTATGATAACACTATCTTGAATGATAACTTTAAAACTGAGCTAAACACTAATTTTAGAAAAGTGAGGTCAAGTTCAAAGGAAAAGTCAAGGTAAAAAAAAATGGTGAGGCACTTGAATAGCTCTCATCAATATCTATCAGCATATGAAGTTTGATGAAAATATCTTGGATAGTTTCTTTAAAACTGAGCTAAACACTAATTTTAGAAAAGTGAGGTCAAGGTCAAAGGAAGGGTCAAGGTAAAAAATGTTGATGCAGTTGCATAGCTTCTATCAATGTCTATCAGCATATGAAGTTTAATGAAAATATCTTGGATAGTTTCTTTGAAACTGAGCTTTGAACTGAGCTAAACGCACAGTGTGACGGAAGGACAGACGAAAGGATAGAAGGACGGAAGACGGACATGACAATCACAATATGCCCCGGCCATATTCATGGCGGGGCATAAAAATATAAATGGGAAAAAACTTTAAAAATCTTCTCAAACCCACTGAGCCAGGAAAGCTGAAACTTTTAAACTGGAATTTATCTTTTGAGCTCACGTACCTGAGCCGAAGGCTCAAATGATCTTTTCTGATCACATTTTGTCCGACATCCGTCTGTCTGTCTAGCTGTTTGTCGGTTTGAAAACTTTTCATATTTCCGACTACTCAAGAACTACTGGGCCAATTTCAACTAAACTTGCCACAGTCTGTTTTTGAGTGAGTGGAGTAATGTCTATTAAAATGAAGGGCCATGCTTCTTTCAAGACTCTTTTAAAAATCTTCTTCTCAAGAACCACTGGGCCGTGGAAGATAAAACTTATGTGGAAACATTCTGAGGTAGTGTAGATTTAAATTTGTTCAAATCATGATCCTCGGGGACAAGGCGGGGCCACAATGGACAATCCAAGTTTTCCACAAGAATATATACAAAGTGTATGCAAAATCTTTGAAAATCCTCACACGAACTGCAAAACCACGATTGGTCATGTTTATATGGAAGCATCCTCTGGTAGAATCAAGTTTGTTCAAATGAACCGTGGGGGAAGGGCGGGGCCACAATAAAAGATCAAAGGTTTACATAGGAATACAGACTAAAAGGAGAGATGATTTCTTCTCAAGAACAGAAAACCCATGTTTCGTCATATTGATATGAAAGCATCCTGAGATAGTGATCCCAGGGAGTAGAGAGGGACCGCAATAGGAATGAATTTTTTACAAAGGGATTTATAGGAAGAATCTTTAAAAATCTGCTGTACAAGAACAGCAAACCGTTGTCATTGTTATGAAAGCATCCTCAGATAGTTTAAAATTCAAACACTCCCCCTTAATTTAAACTTTTCAATACTAAACTGATTTGTGCTTTTTCATCTAGTTAATGTGCTCAGGTGAGCAATGTGACCCATGGGCCTCTTGTTTTCCGAAAAAAAAATTCTCAACTGTATCCTAAATATTGTAACATATGGGGACAGGACAATTCATTGTTACTTTTTTTAAAATGGTGATTAAATCTCGTTTTTACCCGAGTAAACCGAATCCTTTCCTCAATATAAATCACATAATCGTATTTTTATTTGGATAACATACACAGCTGATTGCTTTGTAAGTAGTTTGCTTCTTTTGGCATGAAAAACGTATAATCGATGCCGCGTCAAACTACGGCAACGTAGACGCAACATAAAACATTCATTTGAAGGAGTTTAGTAATTTTATAAACACGTTAGAAAGTGTTACTCCCACCCTTGTGATCCTTCCATTTTACTAAATATATTAAATATTTTAAATATAAAATCCTAATTATGTGAGATTACTATGCACTGTTGTACTTATTCCATTATGAGCAATTATATTATAATTGATATTTCCTCACACTTCACAGAAATTTCTTTGATTTGTTCAATTGTATTATGGGTAAAAAAAAAATGAACCCAAAGTCCAAAATTGCTTTCTTTTTAAATATACAATGTATAAGAATACATTTCTGTCATTTTCACAAAAAGGCGAAAATGACGCACTTTTTTATCCTTAATTTGTTACACCGGTTTCATATAACGAATGAATTAAAGTACGAATAATTAAAGTACTGTGCGAATACTAATCAATTTGCATTGCAGTGTTTTTATTTTCTTTCAAATATGATTACCTAAAAAGTTCAAAGAAATGTTAAATATTCAGATAAATTTTTAATATTATTTTGCTTGCAATGAACTTTACCGAGAAATGGACTTTCTTTCACGAGTAAAAAGTAGCATAAAAATAGCATTAGTTCCAGATTTTCAGTTTTAACTTATATAGTGTATAAAGGGGTTAACTAATCAAAAAAAAAATATGAAATAATATTAATATATATTATCTAGTATGGGCGAAAAAAAACTACGTTCCAAAGAGGATTTACTTCATAAATTATTATTAATCACGTAAATCTTACAATTAATCACGAGTGTAATAAACTTCATAATTTTTCACGTGTATGAAATAAATGAACTCATTATTGTCCAATGTTAAAAATGAAGATACATGACTTTATGGCTGAACTTAACCCCCAGGGTCGTGTTTTTTTGGGAGCATGATTATGTTATCCAAGGTCATTTATACGACACGTCTTGTTTTTCCTTCACAATATACCCATTGTTTCAGTTTTTTTCTAGAGTAGGTAGAATAACTGCAGGGGATTTATCATTAAAGGGTTGACAGAAATTTTTTAAAAGACGTTCTTTTTTATTCACACATTTTAATTAAAAAATAAACTCGATAACTGTAGCACACATGCAATGAAAAATTGTCACTCATACAATAAATATTTCCATTCGTTTTTAACAATATTATGTAAACAATACTCGCTAGTTTACCAGTCTAGCAGCAACAGTTAACAGAATATGAACTTTCTAAAAAATCATGAAATATATTATGCATGCTTTGAATGCCGTCTACTCCTTTTCAGTCATATTACGATCTTCAGTCTGTCTATATTATATTGGAATGAATTACAGTATGCAAACGGCGATTTTACCACACACTGGACTCACCGGCATCACAATAAGTCTAAGTAATGAAATGAAAGAAATGGTGGAATGACTTTAAACCCAAGTGTCAGATTTTGTGATTTCAAACATCAGTCTCATTCGTCATTCTTTGTGACTCACTCGGGACTCTTTGGTCTTCTTGCTTTGGTCTGATACGGGGTACTGGTCAGTGTTGTCATGGCGACAAGTCATTCGTCACAGACTAGATTCTGAGTTTCCATCAAGTACAGTAGCTCCTGGGAAAGATGTGGAATACAATAACTTGGAATAAACTCCAGTCATAACTTTTCCAATTGAAATCATATATATACCTGCTTCAAATGGTCAGATAACTTTGCTTGTTTACCTTTTTATAAGAAGTAAAATTCGACCTAATAATTGCACAATTGTGTTTTCAACCAACCATTCGTTGTCGTGAGTTTTTAAATTTTTGCACTCTTAACCAATCTCTATATCGAGTATTAGCTGAGTCTATGAGCATGCGCATCATCGGAAGTTCTTGCATCATCATTTCCTTGCAGTCTTCCGTTGTCACGTTAAACTCAGAATTCCACTTTGTGGACTTAAGGTTTATAAAGCGGTTAGAAAGGGGCCTGCTCTGACAAAATGTCGTCACATGACTTTTTATTTCTCTAAAAGTGTTCACTTCATCTTGAAAGTCTGGTCCTTCTAACTTCATCTGATCCATAAAGCGTTTTTGAAAATGGTCGTATAACTGAAAGTCTGCATAATCAAAATAATGGAGGAATTTTTCAGAATCTTTGGGTAACTGGACGGGATGATTTCTCTTTCCTTTGTTGATATTAAGAGGCACATATAAAATTTCATCTAGATCCCAGCAGAGGTACCTCTTCATGAGAACCAGTGATTCGTCGAAGTACTCCACCAACATGACAAGGGGAAATTCACTGTCTAGCTTCTGAATGTACTTATTGATGACAAATTTGTTTCTAAACAGGGTACGTGGAACCCCAAAGTCAAACGCCTGTCTATTGTTGATGTAGTTTAGCCCAGCCTGGGAGTGGTTTCCGCTGACGGCAAACCGCCGCAAAAATATGTCTAACAGCATCCCATCAGTGACGTTACCTCGGTGAGGAATTGTTTTCTTCAGAAAATGAATAAACCCATAATAGGAAGCAGCCGAAATAAAGTGACTTTTCGGTTCCCTCACAATGGCCACATAAACAGAATCCTTGGGCATCACAGAATCGAACGCCTCCTTATTGTAGACCACGTGATTACACAGGATGTTGTAGGTTTCGTTTCCCGGAAGAGGAATGATCTTGCTCCGGTCCACTGTTGTTCCATACCCGAGGTAATTAAACCCTGTACCGTTGTTACGTCTTGGTAGCACTAAATTGAGGTCGTTCTTTAAGGCGAATCGTATGAAGATATTCATTACCGTGGTACTCCCCGCTTTGTGGACTTTCAGAAAGGCCACGTTAGTTTTCTTCTTACAGCCCAAAGGAGACTTTCTCTCCATCAGCGAGGCGCGGAGGTCGAGTTCTTTGTATAGTCCGCCTATTCCGTCACTGGGATGTGTGTTCATTCTTACCATCACTGATATCGTGTAGAGTAGGACAACAAGTCCGGCAACCCAGTAGTACCTTCAAAGACAAAAGAGTTTACAAGATTATAAAGAGTTATGACACTGTCACATTAAACATAAACTGATATACAGGTTGAAAACTTGAAATATATCGGTCTCACTCAAAGATTCTTCTGAAGGCTTTTTGAAAATAACCAGAAACTCAAAAAAAAGTAATCTGATCTTGATTCATTAAAAAAAATCATCAGCAGAAAATATCTTAATTTGATATTGTTTCATTAAATGTGGCATTTGAAAAAAACATTTTCAGAAGATAAAGATTATATATTGCAATCTTAACTGCCTTATTAGCACTTCTAATAAAATAGTAGATTTAAATAAAATAAATGAAAACTAAAACAAAATAAATGAAAACTGAAATAAATACAGCAAATATTTCTTAATATTTTGTATTTGAAAAGAAATTAACATTGGGATTGCAATCTAATTGGAACCATTAAAATAGTTTACCTTCTAAATGAACTCCACATTGTACAAACTTCCACAGCTCAGCAACTAAAATAAAGATAAGCCAGATTGTAGGATTTATATCTAATTGATCATTAAAATGTATGTATTTCTTGTAAATGTGGAAACATACTCCTCGCTCAGTCTCCCGACCTGATTCTGTGTTCCGATTTTAATTGATGTGATTTATTGATTATAAGACTTTTACTTATAAAAAGATACATCATATTGTCAGACACACACAGCTGCCGTTTTTTTTATAATCCGAATGACTTAATAGTATCTGAACATATTTCTTAAAAAATATTAATGAATTACTTTGAAAAATGTACTTTATAGGAAGAAATTTTTAAAACTGTACATTTGTCAAATATACATTTCTTTATTTCAATATTTTTAATCAATTCAACTGTTTGAGCAAATGAACTCTTTAATTCTACGATTACACATAAGTTTACATTTTTTACTATGGCAGGTTTTAATAATTTAATGTATGACATTTAAGGCTTGAGAGTTCCCAGTAAAAGGGATATCGATATCTGAATATTAACAGTGATTGAATATAGTCATTGATTATAAACTATAGTACGGCAGTCGTAATCCTAACGTCCTTTTGCGACAGTCGTATTCGTGATGTCCCTTTTCCTCCGTCGTAGATTTGTACGGCATCGATTAAATCTAACAAGTAAACAAGCAATTATTCAAAAAGAAATAAATTTGCAACAAAAAGAACAGCTGTGTGGGTTGTCCAAAGAAAAAGATATTTATACAAATAAAGGTGAATAAAGACTGTTTAATTTAGGTCCAAGGAATGGCAACGTATGTGAAATTGTGATTTTACGATTATTGAAATAGCCACAAAGGAGAAGCCTGAATGCAGATCGAATTCCTCCCCATGGATAAATTAACAACCCGAGCCATTAGCAGTTTTAATCATCTATATGTCTTAGCCCTGTACGTTAGTTATAGTTAACTCCCACTACTTTTGATTTTGTCATATTTTTACTCCATTCCCATATACTTTGGGCGTATGCTGTTATACTCTAAGACTGGGAATCACCATGTCCGTATAACCGTCTGTTATAAAAGCAAAACAAGCCCTCCATGACTTACAAGTAAGTCAGTTAAATAAAGAAAATTGTGAATACTTTGTTATTTGGTGATAGGCAATTACCTTATAAAATAACTGTTCAATTTTTGAAGCAGTCCAACTGTACATCAAGTCTTCAAAAAGATTTTGATAGTATTTTGTAATTAAGTAAACAAAAAATAATAATAAATCCAGATATTTCTCATATTTCTATTTACTTCAACTCTCAGCATTTCCATGTTCCATGTATATGTATAGTATTTTTCAATGGAAATTTGTCTTTGCACTTTATTAATTTTTTTCTTTACTCAGTGTAATTGCTTGATCAAAAAGTATTTATTTTTTGATGTCACTATTTCCTTCTGTCTGTTTTTTCTTTACATATTTGTTCTTTGCACTTTATTTGTTTACTTATTCTGTTTTGCTGTTTGTTTGCACTTTTTTTTATTATTATTATTTATTTATTTATTTATTTATTTATTTATTTTGTCATTATATTGTATAGCGAGTATACCACGTATACATACGTAGTAATAACGCTTCTGTATAATTTAATTCCATTCTTTTTTTCTTTTCTTTTTTCCCACCTTAGATAACAAAAGAAATTAATGTAACTTCTAGGAATTTTTTTCATCATTGTAAATCATTGTCAATTCTTAATATTTGTAACCTTGACCTTGGAGAGGACTTATATAGGCCATGCCTGATGTCCAATCCAATTATGTGATCTTACATGATAAAATATTGATTAAATTAAATTAAATAAAGAAAGTTTCAAAAGTATAAATTCTCTTAGTAGCGCTTTTCAAGAAAAAAAAAACAAACTGAAATTTAGAAAATGGAAACTGTATAAGACCCAATACAAAGTCTACGTTAAAATATATATACATGTATATTTAAAAATATTAATTAAAAGGTTAAGTATAAATTGTTTAATGGAAACTTAGATATGTTTCAAATGACCTCTTAATCTTACATACTTGCTTAGGAATTGGAATTTTATGTCTTAATTGTAAGGCATTCTATGATCAGGATAACGGAGTACTGCAAGTCATACTAATTATAATGGAATCCTGCTGAACGGTATGTAGTTCGCAGAAGATTCGGGCCAAGGTCACACAGATAAGGTCAAGGATTTGAAGAGAATCACGGGTAAACAAATAAGATTTTGACTGAATTTTTCTTTAAAAAATCAGAGTTTATAATTCGTCTTTTAGTTTTGGTGGATATCATTTCATTGGATACATTCATAGTTTTTTTCACCCATAAGACGTCTGTTTTGGAGAGAATACCGGTAATTCAGCATTTTGGTCAAGGAACTCGCAGAATAAACCACATCTATAAACTCGCGAAAACAGAAAGAATTTCAAAGCTATTTGTGTCGTTTCAAATATATCAGATAATACGATAAAAAAAAACTCTGAATTGATTAAAATTAAGTTTGACACGAACATATAGTGTTTTTTTCCCACTTCAAAGAATTTAATATATCAATAGGTAGAAAAAAAAATCTCTCACTTCAGACTCCTTTTGTTATGATTGACAATACTACCGACTGTTTCCAAGACGACTGAAAAATTATTTTAAAAAATATATTGTTAGCATCTTTCATTAGATTTTTCTTCGTAAAAGGTTGAAGTTTTTTTGTGGTTAACCTGAATAAAGTATAGTTTATTCGTACTATTGGTACTGGATTATAAATTAATGTACTAGTCTGTATGAAACACTCGGCATATATTGCCATTATTCTAGTATATTGTTAATTCGTACATCATGGCTTTATCTCTGTCATAATTTCTGATGATTAAACCATTGATTGATTTACAAATCGAAGATTTAAATTGTATAATATGTCCCTGAGTTTTTCCCTGGGGGTTGTAAAACTTCAGCGAAGTATAGGTTGGGCTTTGAATCATCATAATTGTTCTCTAAATGGTAAATATCAATTTTCACACACAGTATTTATTTTTGATTTATTAGTTGGGTAAAATCTTGTGAATTCTGGGAGATAATGATATATTTAAAAATCTGCAAACAACTCAGACAGGAACAGTTAAACATCATGGATGTTTTCTTTGTCAGATTGATACAAATTATCCACGGAATGCGTAATTTGAAACATACATAAAATATATATGTATTGCTACAATGAAAAAGTGATCTAATGAATCAATGTGACAGGCGTAAAAACAATAAAATTTACTGTCAAAAAAACAAATGTCATTTACGAAACAATCCTGTCACCGTGGTGTTTGTAGTGTATTATCTATACTCAGTACAGAGTGCCGTGAATACTCTATTATATAGGCTCAATGTAAGTCGGTAATCTGGGAGTACAATAAATTTTTGCTGTGTTGGAATAAAGCGACCATTGAATCTATATACGATGTAAAGGTACATGTGTGTACAAAACCCCTATATCCCCCAATTAGTAAAACAAAAGATCCAATATATTGTGTGTACAATTTAGTATGCATATTCAATATTTGAGAAATCCTCTCTCTCTGCGTTAATATTGTAAAAGGAGGGGGCTTAAATTTACATGGCGAGAGATACCGATCTCCCTCATCTTTTTTCTCTCTATCCCTTAGTGTCCCCCGCTTTCGTGAAAGCGAGGGGACATAAGAGCTCATTCTTCTGTCCGTCTGTAGTTCTGTCCGTCCGTCACAAAAACTTTAACCTTGGTCATATCTTTTGAATGAGAAAAGACAGAGCTGTCATATTACACATGTTTATTACCTGTGACAAGACCTTTCTAAATACGATATGATTTTTTACCCTGCCCGTGACCTTGACCTTGAAGTTTGACCTACTTTTCAAAAAATTCAACATTACATTGAATTGACCATAACTTTTGAATGAGAAGATAAAGGGCTTTCATATTAAGAATGTGTATTACTCATATATTACTCATTACTTCATATTTTCCCCTCTCTTTCCCCGTTGACCACTTTAATTTCCTCTCATCTTTTCCCCTTCTCTTCCCTCTCTCCTTTATACACAATCCCATCATAATCTCTTTCTGTTTGGTATCCCCCTTTTCTCAATCTCCCAATATAGTCTCCCTTTTCACTCCCACTGTTCCCCCCATCGCCTCTTTTTCTTGTCTCGACTTTCTATCTTTTTCGTCGTATATAGCTTAAATATATAACCCCCTTTCTCCTAACCCCCCCCAGGTCTTTCCCCTCCTTCCCCTTAAATAAAAAAAGAATTTCCATTGCATAGGCGTCGGAACCGTGGGGGTGGGGGGATAGGGAAGCTTATCCCCCCACTTTTTTGCAAATATGCACATAATATAGGCATTGAAAATTGGGGTTTACCTTTTTTTGTCGGTTTAGCCCCCCTCCCTTTCAATTTGCCCCCCACTTTTAATTTGCTTCCGACGCCTATACATTGTTCATATAAATCACGTTCAAGCTTATATTTGATTTTATTGCTTTTTAAAATTGTTTTTAAAGTTTAATTTATTCGGTTTTGGGGCGCAGTAAAGGCTGTTCTGAAACACGATGTTGGTAAGATGACGGTTCTATAAAACTCTATGTCAGACATTTCTTAAGCGGAAACAGACAGAATTGACAAGAGTTAACGTGTAGCAACCTTTTTTCTCTCACATGTTTTACGCTAAGTTCACCATTGTGTAGTTTTTCTGTACACAATTTCCTCTTGTAAGATTTTACATGACTAGATTTCAAGTTTTCATTATTTTCAAAGGTTAATTATTCATAAAAAATGAATCATGTAAACGTCGTGCTTCAAATTAAAACATATTTCTTGCAAAATAAAAAAAAATCATTTTGTTTCATTTATTCGATTATTTACTGGAGGCAGTGTAGCAGATGTTGAAGAATGGTCGAAGAGCTAATTTGACATTTTCACAATTTTGTTTACCCAATTAAAGTGAAGATTTAACACAAAGACCGAAAAGGTAGTAAGTTATCTACAGATAGTAAAACTTATAACTGTGATAATTCGTGAAATATTTAGGGCGACAAATGACAGTCAGAGAATTTTTACAAGTTGTAGAACATTCTTCTCTGTTTATAATGACAGTCATGTGGAACTTCTATATTTGAATGAAATATGCAATGTATTTTTAATTTTTAAAACTTACCAATTCTATTGAAATTTTAACCAAAATAAAACAATATTCATAGGCATCGACAATATTTATCCTCATTTTTATTTTAAATATAACACAAAAATTCATCGTTAATATTTCAATTTTGAAACAAAAACAAACAAACAAGCAACCCCCCCCCCCCAAAGAAGAAGAAACAAAAAAAACCCAAAAAAAACCCCCAAACACAAAACAAACAAAACAAAAGAAACAAACAAAAAATCAAACAAATAATTTTAAGACGAAGTTTATGTTTACCTTAAAGAAATATTGTGAGTCAGCTGTGTTCCCAAACTATACGTCATTCCGCGACTAATTCCAGAGCGCTATATTCAATGACTTCAAAACCCAAAATACCCCAAACTGGGGACTGATGATGCCAGTCACGTTAACATCCCTCCTCACTAGACCTTGTCCCCCGATCCTTGCCCTGATGTTTATTTTCCCCCACTGTAAGGCAGATTGGGACTCTGTAAAAAACCCTTGTCTTCAAATGATGGATGTGTCCGCCCGCGGCAATCGCCAGACAGAAATAAGTCACGCCATGTCAACCAAGTCTTCATATTGGTCGCGCATTTCACCTAAGGAAATAAAAGAATTATTACTACTGTATATATGAATGTATATTAAATTAGGAGAAAGGTTTTCATTATTATCATCCATTATGTTTAATTAATTCAAAAGGAAGTTTACTGTTTTAATCTGGTTTAAACCAGAGTTAAATTTACATTTTATGTTGACTGTATCATATTTATTTATTATGTCTCTCTTTTCTATATTCTTGTGACAATTATATATGTTATTAATTAAATGAAATGGTAAGTTGCAAGAATTTGTCTCTGAATTTATCATTTCGTTTTCTATATTTGGAAGATCTTGTTTTTATGCCAATGGAACATAAATAGTTTCCAGGGTTCGACATTTATACACCGGCGGGGGGGGGGGGGGTTATGGGTGTGTCTTCGAAACTTTTGATTTGAGAATTCCATTACTGATGCTAACATTAATCAAAAGATCGATTCATTAACCATTAACACATTCTGAGGGTTTTTCTGGACGATATTTATAAACCTGCCCCCTCCCCCTTTCGGTTTAGATTTAATTTTGCAAAATTTTCAATAATTGATCTTCTTTAAAACTAGATTTTTTTTTTATTAATCTCAAAGTTTTACCTTAAAAAGAAATTTTCATAAAATTCAAATAATTAATTTTGTGCATAAGTACATTTTTTATTTATCGTACCTTAAACTGTTGCTGGAAAAGTGACCTGCGATATATGTTAAGTAAAATTTATTTACTAGTATATACATGTATTTTCAGCCCTTTTTTATTAAAAAGAAAATTTCTTGCTCCCCTATTCAGTAATTTTAAGATATGAATGAAACAACTTGCATTTAATAAATCAACAAAAAATGCCACTAGTATTCTAGCGTCAGTACTAGAAGACGAAGTAAAAATTACAAACTAAAATTTGTTTTTCAATTTTGACACTAACGAAAAATCCAATATTATGAAATATATCTCAACAAAAGAAAAGGAAAGAAAGAAAAAACAATCTGATAAATGTCATTCGCTTTTCCCCTCGAGGGAAGAATGGAAGAGAATATTGTTTTTATGTTCATATAGCATCTTTTTTGGCATATAAAGTAACAGATTTTTTGTTCATATAGCATTTTTTTTGCATATAAAGTAACCGTTCTTTTTTATTCATATAGCATCTTTTTTTTGCTTATAAAGTAACCGTTTAGACCGATTAGTTTCGAACCCTTGTTTTTGCATATATCTATATAGTGCAAAAGACATATTGCATTGGCGTCGGAAGCAAATTGAAAGTGGGGGGGCTAAGTGTAAGAAAAATTTTTTTGTACCTCCAAAAAAACCTGACAAGCAAAAAAAAAAAAAAAAAGGAAATGTCTATTTCCCAAACACGAAAATCCTATTTCGTGGGGGGGGGGGGGGGGGGGGTAAGTTCGAACTCCAGTACCAAAAATTTTCTTCCAAACACCAACACTTCTCCCAATTTTAACCTATACTAAGACGTATCTGTGGAAAGTGGGGGGCTAAACTTACGAAGATATGTTCAATGTCTATACTAAGTTTATATTTGGAAAAAAAGTGGGGGGGCTAAGCCCCCCCTAGCCCCCCCGGTTCCGACGCCTATGTATTGATTACAAATTTGTTGTCATTTTAAATAAAAAGATACGATTTTCTGTCATTGAAATCATGCCTTTCCTCACCTCGAAGGGGGCGGGGGAATAGGAATAAAGGGAGGGATGTGTAAAATACACCCACACAGACTGGTCTTCGGTACATGGATCTCCGCTTGACAGGGCTTTCTTCTCCGCTACTCTCGTCACATAACAAGAGGCGCGGATCAAAAACTTTTGGTCGGCGAAGCTCCGGTATCTCTTACTCGCTATCAGTTTTTTTATTAACATGTAAACATGAAGCAAAATTTAGAAAAAGAAGTATATTTCTTTATTGAAAAAGTTTGAGATAAAATCATTCAATTTAATTACATTTAATCTAAAAAGAATATAAATTTTCAATTGTTTTCGACATATATATTAAAAAAAAAAGCCAAAAAAAAAAAATCAATTTCATGGCTTGATTTCATTCCTATAGATATAAATTTTATTTTGTTTTGTTTCTGTATTTGCATGTTTGGTGTGTGAATATTAATGACCTTGTAAAAACAATTTTAGCGACTGCATAAAATAAATGATAAACATGTACTTTGTTTTTAGATATACAAACCTCTGTATCAAGCAGCACCGGCACGAATCCATGAATTTTCGCTAGCCATTAGATGACTTTGGTACCGCTGTGTCCGACCGAGTCAATTACGGACATTGTCCGATCAGAGGCCCGGGGGGAAGGGTCCATATGTTCTTAATATCAGTAATTTAATGAACCCCATTCTATCATATATTTACTTATGTTAGTTCAATGCATTAGAATGAAAATACATAGTTTTTTTTCTGTAATTTTTAAGAAAACTTTATCCCTACTTGGCACCTGTATGTTAATTTGAAACTTTTTACTCAAAAGAGAATGTTTTGGAATAAAATGTTTAAGTCAGTAATATTCATACATTAGTTATTTCAGACATAATATCTTTTTTCGATGGTTAATTTGATACATTTTGTAGGTGATTATTTCTTTTACTGTATGAGCAAGGATGTAATTAAAGTGGAGTATTTTTAAGGTCTTCCGTTTCCAACGGAAGACCTTCTACTGATTCTGAAGATTAAGATTATTCTTATTATTCTTTTTTTTTTTTTCTTCCTAGACGCCAACTTTGAGGCCTCGTATCTCGCTCATTTTTTAATGGATTTTGTTCAAATTTTCAGACATTATAGACGGTAATAAACTCTATCAGAATGCTGTCAATAATTTCAAAAAGTCACTTCCGGTTTTGAGTTATTTCCCTTTAAACGAAAAATTATAGGCTTTCATTTCCAGACAAAGGCTCAGAGACCACTAGAGCTGGAGCAGAAATTTTACTATTTTTAGATAACAGAAGGATTGAAGTTGTGCACATCGGTTTTTGTTTTTCGATTTCTCTATTCAAAATGGCGCAATACAGGGGTCAAAAAATAGAACGCCTAAAAGAGCAAAAATTTACACATGTTTTCCTTTTTATCTTGAAAACTAAAAATATTTTGTTTAGACATGTTGAACAAAAGTTGTGCATTATTGCAAGGGCTTTCATTTAATACTAAAGAAAAGGGGCTGGCCCCTAAAATAAGGGATCTCTGGAGCTTGAAAGTTTTTGCTTTATAACTCAAAAACGGTAAATATTTCGATCTAGATATATCGAGCAAAATTGTTCTTTAACACCCTTTTGATCTGATAGGAATGTTTATTTGTTCGAATATACCGGGGTTATTGCATAATATGCAGTCGAAAGCAGGTCAGGTAAACATGAAGCGTTTTCATTCGGCAAGTAAATCTGACCTCATCATGTGTACAACTTGCTGTAAATAATACACCCTACGGTATTTTATGTTGATTTTCTTCAAAATAAGGTTTTAAACGTGTTTTATGATTAACTATTAAATCATGTATTACAACTACTTTTTCTATTTTTCTTTATAGAATTTAATTAGTTTTATAGTGAACACGTCTTTAAAAGCGGAAGATATAAAATCTACCTTTCTACGTTTATCATTGTAACAAACTATATAATTAATCTTAAACTTTATACATTGAATAATTCACGATCATTTACGATCCCATTGTTCAGCGAGATGTTTTACAGTTATGTAATCAAAACCGCAAATCCCACGCTGTCAATCTAGGTCACGAGTGTATCAGGCACCTGTGGACATAAACAAAGCAAGTGTTTGTGATTGTATTAGACCATTGTGTAGAAAGACTTAACAATTAATAAAAAAAACTGTGTTTTTAATTACATCGCGATTCAATAAGATTATTTTACCCATCTTTCATATTTAATCGTAATTCCAAACAATGGTGCATAAAATCATTTTGAACTGTGTTCGCTTTCTTTGGCCTGTTCTCGCAAAATAAAAAAAAAATCTATTCTTTGTTAATGTATTTTATTTCAATTGTAATTGAGAAGGGGCTTCGGCAAATAATTATAATTAGTGATGGATAGTGATAGGTAATATTGTATATGTACGTTTTATTTTCACCATGATCACTCTTTTGTTTCTCCATTTACCGGGGTATCATTTTTTTAAAGATTAAATAAACATTGAACATAAAAAGTAATTTATAATATACTATTGTTCACGTATTTGTAATACCGGTATAGCAAACAGGTTTTATCCAACTTTGTCTCTAAAGTTGTGTTACCCGGTCCTCGTTTACAAGCACGTGGTTGCAGAGAACAGTGGGCATATATGAAAATCCATTGTGTACTCCGATAGTTACAAATGGAAAATTGGGTTTAAAATATGTCGTTTCTTTCATATCATTTCATTTCACTCTATTTCAGCTTGTTTAAATCAATCGTAATCGCTTGTACATTTATTCATTGTAAGTTTTATGTATTTTGATAGCCGAATAAACACTAGCTTGGTTTGCAACACCCCCCCCCCCTGTTTTTATCGAGGTGGATATTAAACTTACATGTACGCATGCATGGTAGTTGTAAGTGGAGACCTGCGACGTTTCTAATTCACGGGAAAACATCCAACGTTAAATTAAGCACTTTTGAGTACGCAGTTATTTGCTACTAAACTTTAAAATGTTATTGTACAAAAATAATATACTTTTTCGTCGAATAAACAGAATATCTCAACATTGCACGATTTGACATGCTTGTACATGTTCAGTCGATGTCAGTATAAATACACATGGATGCACTTTTGCTTAGAATAACGGCCAAAATATATACATCCAGAGTTTAAGAATACGATTTAAAAAAAAATGAAAATTCGTTAATGCTATTTATCATTAACCAGTATCTCGACGATAAAACATCAATTTTAATTCTTTACCAAACGTCCTCCCGGTCAGTCATTGTTAATGTTGGTGACATGAAATGTAGATACTAGGGTCTCAGTTAATATCACCTTAATTATCCTCATCGTCATTCGGTGTTTTCATCATTAGAAATAAATTGTTTGAGGACGTCTTTTTTTCTCTTCTCACATTGGAAACGCGTAGGAAAAAGTTTTTAAACAAAGCTAACGGCATTTTACAAAAAAGGAAAACGAGAAGAAAAAAACGTGTCTATTTAGATTAAAAACACAACGCATCAATTTGTATTTGATTAATCCACATCCGTTTGTTTTCCTTCTCCCATGCATTTCGACTATACGAAAAAAAAAGGATCAGCAAATCCTTTGGTAATATTAAAAGAAAGGTGTTGTACCTTCAAAAGACACTATATCCCACAGGCCTTTAGATCGCTTAGAAAAAAAATTGTGTGTATTTTTTTTTTCCAACACCTCAATTTTTTTTCTAAGCGATCTAAAGGCCTGTGCTATATCCGAACAGTTATTATACAGACTACCAAATATTTAATCTTGCTATCAAGCACTTCGAGTGGTTTACAATCAAAACTTGATATATTGGACAAATATTGTAATGATTGGTGTCTAAATGTTAACTTATCTAAGACAAAAATTATGATTTTTAACAGAGCTGGAAAAAAAATATCAGAAAAGTTTTCTTTTCAAAATAAGTTGATTGAATGTGTTCAACAATACAAATATCTTGGTATTTACTTTTGTAACTCAGGTTCTTTTACCTTTGCTCAAAATGAATTATATAAGAAGGCCTTGAAAGCATGTTCAAAATTACAGAGAGAAATTATGTCCAATTGTCATAATGTCAATATTAACCTTCATTTATTTGATCATACCATCTCTCCTATTCTTCTATATGGTTGTGAAATTTGGGGGGCTTTCAACCCCTTTGCTTCAAAATTTCAAAACAAAGATATTACAATGGACAAAATATTCAACAAATTAAAATGTGAAACAATGCACATTAAATATTGCAAGGCTATTCTTGGAGTGCATAGAAAATCAACAAACTTTGCAGTTCTATCTGAGCTAGGTAGATTTCCACTGTATCATTCAGTTATTAAAGCTATGCTAAGTTACTGGTTTCGACTAGAAACATTACATCCATCCTTTGTCCTACTCAAAGAAGCATACTCCGTCTCAAAAAGCCTCTTTTTACAAAATAAACCATCATGGTTTGCATCCATTGAGACAATTTTGGGTCATTTAACTGCTTTCAAAAATATTGACTTATCAAAATATAGTGTTTGTTCATTTAAAAAGAAGTCATCATGTATTATAAGACAATATTTTATAAACCAATGGTATAGAGAAAATAGGCAGCAAAATGATGGCAAACTAAGAACTTATTCCATCTTCAAAACCAATTTTGGAAGAGAACACTATCTCCACATTGTTAATAACTATGATCAGAGGAAAAATATAACTAAACTTCGCATTTCTGCACATCAATTAAATATTGAAAGGGGAAGATATGCAGGACTTCCCCCTGAATCTAGAAAGTGTTCTCAATGTAATACACAGGAAGTAGAAGATGAACAACATTTTTTGCTCATTTGTCCAAAATACAGCAATGAAAGGTTGCAATTAATGGAAACAATATCAAAAATCAACCCAAACTTCTCTTCTTTGACACCTGATGAAAAACTTATATGGATATTGAATAATGAAAATAAAGAAATTTTATGCTTACTTGGAAAATTTATTTCTGAAAATGGTAAAAGAACCAATGTATAAATACATAGACTCTCTGTCATCATCTTGTTTATGCATGCTCAGCCATTTAAATTTATACATGTATAGCATCACATTTTTGTATTGTTTTGTGATCAATGACATTCTTCTGGACACTTGTATAAATGTATGATCAGAGACACTGAGAACAATATTATTATGTAACTTGGTCATTTATATAACTGTTTAAAAAAATTAATTATATTGTTATATATATATATATAAAAAAGAGAGAGAATGTTTAAATTGTATATTTATGTATGATGAAATGCCCCCCGGGGCCCTTGATTGGTAAATAAAATATCTATATATCACGGCGTCCCTGAAAGAATTATTTTTAATCAATAAATTCTAATTTAGTTCAAAGAAAGCCACGCTGTTGTATACAAACATTCCAAAAACTAGAGGTACTGTGAGCGATGAGCTCACTAAATGATACCCCCCGCCTCCCATATGCTTTTAACTGGTGAAAAAGTCCATGTTTTCCTGTGGCCGGGAAACCCAAAATATGTGTCGGATCAAAAAGTAAAATAGGAGGTGCACAATTGCAATATGTAATAAAGATTCTGTGAAAGTTTCATCAAATTTCATTCAGTGGTATGAGAGGAGTTGCGGATAAGAGATGGGTACCCCAAAGCGTAACAGACGGACGGACGGACGGACAGACAGACGGACGGACGGACGGAAGGACGTACAGACGGACGGACGGAATTAACGATTACTATATACCCTCCCGCTTTTCAAGCGGGGGGTATAATAATCTTTCATGTTTCATGGACCTACACGTGGTTAAATTTTCTCTCATCACTATAAGTACCCCCCCCCCTTTAACATGTTTAAAATGAATATACAATGTCTTCCTTCTGAGCCGAGAATGTTAGTTGGTAGATTTGTTTTTGTACATGCGTATATACATGTAGATTAAGGCTGGTGTTGAATTCCGAAAGAAAGTCACAACCTATAATCATTCTATGCCCCGCCATGAATATATATTATATAATATATATGGGATATAATGTTTGTCATGTCGGACGTCTTCCATCCTGACTTATCTCCTTCCGTCACACTTTGCCTTTAGCTAAGTTCAAAGCTCAGTTTCAAACAAACTAACCAAGATATTTTTAAAAATAATCAAACTTCATACACAGTATAGCTGCAGAAAAAAAAATAACAGACAGGAGAGTTGTACTGAGCCACCCACTGAAAAAACTGATCCTACTAAACAGAGTACGCTAGTACATATGTACAATAGAAGACTTTAGGGTAAGCTAGTAATAACTGTATATTTATTGCGAAAAAGTTTTTGAAATATTTCTTCAAACTGAAAGCCTTTTTATTGCCTGACGTCACGCTAAGGATCAATATTTCCTGGGTTCGAAGAGGTCACAGTTAGCCAGCAAAATTTTGTGCATGCTGATTTTCATCGGATTTGTTACATGCATTTCAGCAACAACAGTTATCTATTCTGTTAGCAGAAAAATAAACATATTGCTAATACAATACATTGATGGATGTATTTATTTTCTCTAGTCTTTTGCTAGCATATATTAATTTCATGCGAGTTTTTATACGGATATATGTCCGTTTGACCTTTTTTCTGCGTTTCTATACTACTGGATTAGTCCATTTGTCTTCTAGGTAAGGAGTGACACTATTATTTTGCGCCAAAATGTCACGTGTAGGTTTTTTGCACCCTTTTTCTGGACTATTCCATTGAATGAAAATGAAAACTGCATGAATTATGTAAAGCCTGTTCTTTTTTGTCATCTGAATCCTGGTCGACCTTTGGAAAAAAAAAAACAAACAAACAATTCGGTGACATTGTGAAGTGAGTTAGAAGTTACATCATTTAAAGTAATAAAACATTTGATGTTGACCCCTCATCTCTGGGAAAAACTTCCTGAATCCGCACTATGGCGTTCGAATCTTCAGCGGGACATGATCATGATTTCATTTTTTATTTGAGATACAAACAGTATACATATATGGTTTATGTTTTGTGCAACATCTCCATAATTTACTCCAGTGAAATAATTTAACCCCCCCCCCCCCCCCCAATGTAAACGTTTATGGGTCATTTTCAAAAAAAGTCTATTTTTTGAATGACATATTTTGAAAAATGAAAGTGGTTTTACTATGATTTTTTCAACTTTATTTGAATAATATAGTAATAAACTACTAAAATCCACTGCATTGCAAAAAAGAAAATATTTCTTTTAAAAAATATTGACATTTTATCTTAGTCATTTAAACTTTAATGTCCTTCCTGTTACTTTCATAAAAAGAGCTGTAAAACTCTATTTCAAAATTTTCATCAAATTATCTTTTGTATACCGTTAATAAATGAAAAAATTATCACTGAATGCCAAGATGTTTGACATTCATCTAATATATGAGCGTTTAAAAGCATGTCAAACTACCATATACCAAACAGAAGCAAAATCTACGGGTTTTTCTTCATGAAAAGCCTTATTGCGGAATGTTTATATGCTATAGTTGAAAAAAACATTCTTGTACATTATTTTTGTGATTAGAATAAACAGTTACAGAAAGTTATTTAAACAGGTGCTCTGCCAAAGCAATTTAAACTAGGAAAATATACTGGTAACAGTAAGGACTCGGGTAACAGGAAGGACGAAACAGTGACAGGATGGACAAAACAGTGTAACAGGATGGACAATGAAATCTACATTTTAAATAAAAATTGACCTTTTTTTAACTTTATTGGTTAGGAAAAGAGAAATAAATGTAGAATTAAAAAAAATGATTTTGTCAAATCTGGCAAATTTGAGACAATAAAAGACATTTATGTCCATCCTGTTACGAAATTTAATTCTAAAGTGCTATTAAAATATTTATCAGTTCAATTTTTGTTTATTAAAGGTACTCTATGCTGTTGCAAAACTAAGAATTTTTCGTAATTTTAAGAAAAACAAATGATGAAACTTAAATAGGTATATAAATACCAGGATAATTTGTCCCTCCTGTTACAATTTTTGTCCATTCTGTTACAAGAGTGCATGTTTAAGTTATAATGGCACAATTTGAAGCACTAACTTATTTCAATATGATTTATGAAGTTTTTTAACATGTGTTATTAAACTTATATTACTTAGAAAAATAAAAGTAATTGTTTTTATTGTTAAAACTCAAGATATGAAGTCCAGTTTTCCTTACTGTTACCATATTAATGGTAACAGGAATGACAGTAACAGGATGGACATTTCTCATATAAATCACCGGTTATTTATTATAACGTACTCTTTTTGCATCATCAAGACATTGAAGCAGTTTCTTTGTAACTTAGTAAATCTGATTGTTTTAGCAGAATAAACAATTTAAAGAGTATTTGCATATTATGAAGGTAACAGATAGGACATATTTTCATTATACTCTACCAATAAGACAAACTTATCGACCTTTGAACCCTTTCTTTACTCACTTTCAAATCATGGCGCTCATAAACTTGAGACAACAGAAAATGATGATATATTGTGGATCATGAAAACAGTTCCTAGGAAAGTGAGATATCTTTTATTTTAACATTTTCTTTCTGATAACAGGAATGACATAAACTGGTGGGACATGTCACTTCCTGAATGTTAAATGCATGATACTAGTATTTAGTGGGCGGCATAAGTAAAACAATCATATTAAATTAATCTGTAAATGAATTCAATTAAAATGAGGTGCAAAATTTGTACATATCTTCACAGGGTAATATTTTCCCTATCATTTAAATAAGCGCGTTATAAAATTTTTGTTAATGTGACATGGTTTTACTGTTAAATTTTACTCGGAATGCAGAGAATATTTTTTATAAAACACCTGGGAGATGATCATCAAATTACTTATAAGCTATATGACCATGTATATTAACCAACAGGAAAAAAAATTTCACTCTAAAAAATGTTTTCCTATTATTCTGATCAAAAGACAAAAAAGTGGACTTTTTTTGAAAATGGCCCTTATAGTTTATCATGCTCATAGATTCTATAGATATTGATGACATTAGTCAGCCAAGCTTTTTAAAAAGCTGCTACTTGTGTTATTATTTGTTTATTTATTCGCGCAAAGGACATTGGGTAGTAAAGGAGCTCTGGGAATGTTGCACAACAAAATTTGCTTGACGTGTGTACAATTCCGAACTTCTTTTCTTACACGTTATTCTATTGAGCTCGCTGCGTTCGCTATTATACGGTTCTTGAAAATGAAAGAAACGTCGTAGTCTTTATGAAAAGTAACCGATTTTCTCGATTGTACAAACATTTTCTAAGAAATTAGGGGGGGGGGGGTTAAGTTATACAAAGAAAACAAGAGGCCCAGGGGCCACAGCGCTCACCTGAGCACATTGGGCTTGAATTTACTCTCCCCCCCCCTCCAGGCGGTTATCATTTGAACAAACTAGAATCTACACTACCTGAGGATGATTCCATATAAATATCACTAATCATATTAAGCATTTTTGAAGTACTTGAAAAGAAGATTTTAAAAGGTTTCCCTATATATCCTATGTAAAACTTGGGTCGGCCATTTTGGCCCCCCCTAGCCCCGGTGGTCATGATTTGAACAAACTTGAATCTGCACTACTTGAGGATGATTCCACATGAGTTTCATCTTTCCTGGCCCAGTGGTTCTTGAGAAGAAGATTTTTAAAGATTGTTCCTATATATTCCTATGTAAAACTTGGGTTGGCCATTTTGGCCCCACCCTTGCCCCGGGGGTCATGATTTGAACAAACATGAATCTACACTACCTGAGGATGATTCCACATAATTTTCATCTTTCCTGGCCCAGTGGTTCTTGAGAAGAAGATTTTTAAAGATTGTTCCTATATATTCCTATGTAAAACTTGGGTTGGCCATTTTGGCCCCACCCTTGCCCCGGGGGTCATGATTTGAACAAACATGAATCTACACTACCTGAGGATGATTCCACATAATTTTCATCTTTCCTGGCCCAGTGGTTCTGGAGAAGAAGATTTTTAAAGATTTTTCCTATATATTCCTTTGTAAAACTAGGGTCAGCCATTTTGGCCCCACCCTTGCCCCGGGGGTCATGATTTGAACAAACTTGAATCTGCACTACCTGAGGATGATTCCACATGAGTTTCATCTTTCCTGGCCCAGTGGTTCTGGAGAAGAAGATTTTTAAAGATTGTTCCTATA